>NC_041815.1:5451692-5777108 GCF_900964775.1 Scleropages formosus | reverse complement strand
CATATTTCCCTCGTGGAACTTCCTGTAATTGCAAAGGCCTTAAAAAGAAGGTGCGGGCCTCTACTGGATCCCTTTACCCCGGTACAGGTTGACCCTATAGCTGAGCCTCCACATATTTGCAATGTGCCTGCAACTAACTGTTCCGGTACACTGCATCACTTTGCAGCCCACAGAGAGTGACTGGGGAGTGCAGGCATGCCAAAAATGAACAATAAATTAATATAGGAAAAAAATAACAAAATAATAAAATGCATGTACCAGGCAGATGGAAGACGCTAGAATCTATTCTGCTCGCAGAGGGAGAGCTATGGAAACACTTAACTCATGTTACAGAGGGACAGTTGTGACTATTCCCTTCCCATGTTCAGTAGGTAAAACATAAAAAAAGAAAACATCTCTTTCTCAATTTCTTACAAGATGTCAGTAAAGGGTTTTCAATAAAACAATTAATTACTCATATGGATCTCCGGTTCATCTTGCATCTGATAGGCCAAAGGAGGGCGGAAGTCGAAAAGTCGGTGTGTATAAAGAAAAATGGGACAGAAACAAAACTTACGGAAATACAAATCCTAAGAGGAGCCATGAAAGACGATGTGAATTTAAAGTAGCGGCACAGCAAGTAGCGCTGCCGTCTCACGGCACCTGGGTGGTGCGAGAGGACATGGGTTTGATCCCCGCTCAGTCTGTGTGGAGTTTGCATGTTCTCCCCATGTTTCCTCCGGGTGCCCTGGTTTCCTCCCACAGTCCAAAGACATGCTGTTCAGGTTCCCCCACAGTGTGTGAGTGACAGAAAGAGTGTGTTCCACTGATGTATGGATGATTGACCCATTGTAAGTAGTGTATCTAGCAGTGTAAGTTACCATGGTGAATAAGGTGTGTGGGCTCATAAGACTACATAGAGTTCGTTGGAAGTCGCTTTGGAGAAAAGCATCTGCTAAATAAATGTTACACATACATTTCACACATGTACATGCTGAAGATGTTACATCAACTAATAAAATGTAGAGAAAATGTCAAGCTAGCAATCAACTTCAACCACCCCCCCAGAAGCGACCGATCTTGTTTTATACCCAGACTTCCTTCCTCCTTTCATTCCTCCAGAAGAAGAACTTTGTCTATTCTGGAGGGGATAAACAAGCACAGTGTGCCTCGCGCATTTTGGAGAGGCACTGTCTTATTCGATACGAGTGTATGAAGAGCACTTAAATGAACTGCCTGACACAGCCCATGCGTCATGAAGTGAAAGTTAGAACCGTTTTATCTCCGAGAGCCTGATGATGAGCTGCACTAATGTGACGAGACAAACGTGTCTTTGGGACCCGCAGCCACTAGGGGGAACTCATACTATGCTCAGAGTCCATTACTTCACCTTCACATTTTTTTAAAATAAATAAAAAGCACATATGCCTTTTTAGGTTTATCTTAAGGTTTAATGCATGTTTCTACAAAACTCTGAAAAATAAATCTTTAATCACACACTTTAACGGGAAAACTCAGCATTTCTCCATGTGCGAAATTATGCTCAAGCATGTTACCAAAACCCTGAACTGCAATAACACACTATGGTGCCTTTGCAGACTAGTCTCCTTAGAATCGTGTGTAGAGGGGAAACTATTGTACCAAAATTGGGGGCAACCCAAACAAATTAGCCCAAAAATAAAAACTCGGAGTCGGAATCAATTATTGGGTTACAGAAGTCGGTAAAAATGTATTGTTTTTGCCGGTATATAAGTCGATCCGCCGTATGAGTCGACCCCCAAAAATTAGAGGTATAATTAGAGGTGAGTCAACCCCCAAAATAACATGCAACTTTCGGGCAGTGCTGTGGAGTCGGAATCGTGAAGTCAGAGTTGGAAGCAAAGATTGGGTTACTGAAGCTGGAATTGCGGGGCACAGTGGCACAGTGGGCTTGGTTAGGTCCCGCCCTCTGGGGGGTCTGGGGTTCGAGTCCTGCTTGGGGTGCCTTGCGGTGGACTGGCGTACCATCCTGGGTGCGTCCCCTTCCCCTCCAGCCTTACGCCCTGTGTTGCCGGGTTAGTCTCCGGTTCACCGCAACCCCGCTCGGGACAAGCGGTTTCAAACTGTGTGTGTGTGTGTGTGGGTGGAGTCAAGGGTCTTATGTCCAGGTCTGTGGAGTTGGTACACAACGAGACAGCCTGGCTGCGTTGCGTGTTACAATTTTGAAAGAGCAGGACCTGCTGAACGTGTCTTGCTGTATTTACCAGAGTTCCATACAAGTTTGCCCTTGGTTTTACTCACAGTTCTGTATCAAGCTCTCAGCTTCATCAACACAGACAGAACTGCAGATATGTAAAACCATTTTGTTTATGCCCGTCCATGGAAAAAAAAAAAAAAGGTTCTGAGGAAGGCAAACCATTCTGGATTGCCACTTGAGGGCACTCTATTAATTTACCCTGCTTTTAACAGCTTGAGGACCATACACTTCCTTACTTTGCATCCTCGTGGCTCATGGGTATGCGGTGTAGCTATGCAGGGAAAATATTTATGTAATTTCAATCATTTCGCTTATTATCATCTGCTCATTCCATCAGTTGCTTTCGCTCCGTTTGCGTCATTCCGTCTATTCTGCGCGGTCTCGTCAATCTTCATCTTCTGCTGTATGTACTGCAGCCCGAAAACTGGGACTACCATGGAGAAACAATGCTGTTCTCTTGACCTACCTGTAACACAACATACATTTCCAATGTCTTCATGTACATTGTATTTTTGGCACCCTCACCCACGCTTCTTTGGAAAGTACCGTATGGTCACAAAACACAAACAGATCAGCTGCAAAGTCTCTGTAGGTACAATAAATTTCAGCCAGCGATACTTTCACAGGGACATGCAGAAAGCGGCACCGCAATGTACGGACCGCATATAGTGCTCAAGAGGTAACACCTGAAAAACGGCTGATAAACCGGTTAATTCCAACAAAAGGGTAAGACGTCACAAGAGCAAAGGTGAGACTAAGCATGAACTATTCTTAATTAGACACGCTCCCCCCCTGCAAGCTGGTGGCAGGATCTTAATAAGAGCCACAGTTCATGTGCCTCTTATGCTGGCGAGAGGCTCATTCATCAGATGCTCATTACGGAACTGCCCTCACGTGGCGTTATACTCTGTACTATATGCGATACCCATGATTCATGAGGGGGAAGTGTAAACAGCCAGGAAACATGGTGAAATTCAAAAAAAAAAAGAGAAAGGATTCACTGCTGGTTGACAAAATATCTTGCAATGTGGATGGCAGTGCCCATACGCTGCAGTCCTGCTGTTCATTCTTGAGGGCACGGTGAGACTAATCATGCGCACACTCATCCTCAGGGAAGACACACAATCTCAAATGACAGCACAACCGAAAAGAAACAACCCTGCATCATAAACTAAGAACTTTAAGAGCACTACCTTTTTTACAGCAAACAATTGCACCTAGTTTCATGTATTGCTATATATAGTCCACCGAACAATGTTTGGGGGTATTCGCGGTGATGCAGCATGCCTCACAGCACTGGGTTTGCACCCAGCTCAATCCGTGTGAAGTTTGCAAGAGTGCCCCCTTCCCTGAGTGGGTTTCCTTCAAGTGCTCCCATTGACACCCACACTCCTAAGATATATGTCTCAGTTCAACTAATGGCTCTGAATTGCCCTTACGTGTGTGATTGCATGAGCAAGTGCAATTTCCCTGTAATGGACTGGTATCCTACCCACGGTTTACCCTCCCTTATGCCCTATGCTTCCCAGAACAGGCTGCAGACCACCATGATCCTGAACTAAACAAGTGGTTACTGAAAACTAATGGATGGAAGTACTATATAGGGTTACTGGGCTGAGTTTAGGTTTACGGTACAGGTAATGTGTTACACTCGATTAATTCAAGAGTAGGAAGCAGCATATGTAAACACTCAAATGACAAAAGTACACGAGAAATATTTATTCACCATGCAGTTACGCTGTAGAGTTCTTCATCTAATCTACCTTATTACATTGTAAAAGGTACACTAAAAGCACAGCAATTGCAGTGTGATTATAAAGTCATGAATTTAAATTGCCTAGAGAATATACCTTTACGGTATATTCACATATTTAATATTATTTTTGAAAAACAAGGCTATTAAGGTTAAATAAGTCAAATCAAAACATACTGAATATTTTTCACGTTGCACATTGTATAATCTTATTAGGTGTTTTTTTTTTTTTTTTTATATCTTACAAAACTTGAGTAGGAAGAGGCTAAGTATTAAACAGCCTGGTACAACTGTCCCATGGGCTTCTGGATGCAAACTCCTGCTACAAAAAGAAAAAAAAAAAAAACACATAAGAAAAAAGATACCCCATGGTGTGCATGTTTTGCCTGGAAGTGCTTCTATTTTATTTTGTCTGTATTTAATTTCCATCTTGAAGCCCCTACCTGTGAGCCAGGCACATGTCTCTAACAGCCAAAGACACTGACGTTTGGACTCTGTGGCTAAAATGAAAGACAGGAAACTTGCCACCACCCCTCATCCAACCGGCACAGAACCCCAGGGTGGTCTGCATGAGGCCTTGCCCAGGAGAAAAATGACAGAAGCAGGTGGAACCTGAAGATTATCACCGTGTGGCCTTTATGGTACACACCAGATATTTCGGGGCATTTGATCCCTGCTCTTGTCTCACCAGCCTTGTCAGGTTCACAGAACTGTTATTGTTAAAAATACACATGGCAACAGGCCCATATCACTCCTCACTGTTTAAGAGGCAGCTCAAAGGTAGAAACAGATTTCATGATTTTATATATTTGCTTAGGTAGCGCTGCAAACTTCACATTATGCCATTCTTCTATCAGACAAGTTCTCTACCCTTCCTTAAGCACGGTGTTAGCGTAATACCGTGAACATTTTATTCTGTCACCTCTCCTTTCATAAAAAGCATGTTTCAGCTTTATTCAAGTATCTTGCACAAGGCCATAACTAAAGGGCCCATGGCGGACTTCCAAAAAAAGTAACCTTCCAGTTTCACACCACTGTTTTTAACCAACATATTACCTTCCACCATTAGGGAATTTAAACCTGCTGTAGGACCAATTAGTAGCTGGAAAAGGCTCCGCTGGTCGCTGAGTCGAGTCCCATCTCTGCACTTCAGCGCGCGAGGCGGAGCGAGACTCGGTCGGAGGGCACTTCCCATGCTCATGTTCCCTGAGAAGACCTGCGCTCTGGGACTTCAGGACCTGTCTGGCTTTCACTGAGCAGACAGGTGTCAGAATCGTGGTTCACGCTTGGCAGAATGGAGCGGGGGCTGAGATGCGGGGAGCTTCGGAAAGCCCCGGTGCGTGCCCAAAAAGCTCACCTTACCTAACCGGACGGTTCTGCTGGTCTAAGGCCTTTTTCAGTTTTCGGTGCAACAGTATGTGATTATTTCACAAAAAGGGATATAAAACAGTTGAGCAAACACAGCACTGTGGGAAACACTTTTCCCCTTTTCAATTCTGTATTTCACCTTTTTGACATTAAATTTGATCAGATCTTTTTGTCATTTCTATTAGTATGGGAAAGGTACGTGGCAGTACATGAATGGAGCCTGAAAAAGAAAAGGTGACACCAGTATTGTTTTTATGTCATTCCCTTGGTGTAGAAAATGATTAAATGTGCAATCAAAGTAACTCCTCCCTAACTTTATCAACCTAATTAAAGGGGTAATTACAATTTGCTATCTGAACACAAATCAGAGCTGCTTTGGACCAGCTTTGTCCAATATCACTCTCAACTATTTAAAGTCTTACCAACAAAAGTCATCCTGGCAAAACAGAATCATGCCATGTTCAAAGGAAATTTCTGAATATCTCTGGGTAAAATCTGAAGCCTATCGGCCTGGACAGAGTTACACAGCCATATCTAAGGCACTAAACCTCCATCAAACCACGCTCAGCGTCATACTCTTCAAATAGAGAACACTTGGAAAAGTGTTGAATCTACCTTGGAATGGTTACCTGCCAAAAATCTCTCCACAAGCAAGGCGTAAAGTCATTAATGAGCTCAAATAGAACCCCAGAACACTGATTGAGCTGCAGTCCTCTGCTGCCAAGGTCAAGACAGTGTTCATGCCAACTAATGAAAAATTAAAAGTGAAAGCTCTTCTAGAATTTTGCCAAGAAGCACCTGGGTTTCTGAAGACTACAGGAAGGATGCCCAGCAGACTAATGAATCAAAAGTAAAACTGATTTTTTTTAAAAAAAAAAGGTAAAAAATAAACTTTTGGGGCAACAGGAACCCTGTTAGATCTGGAGAAAACAAATATGGCTTTTTAGACAACCTTCTACAAACAGTCAAGAATGGTGGTGGCAGTGCAATGGTATAATGCTAAGATGTTTCGGTGCCACAGGATTTGGGTGCCATGCAAGTCCTGAACTAAATCTAACTGAGATGTTGGGGCAAAACCTGAAAAAACTGCCCTTCCTCGAAAACCTGCAAATGTTGCTAAGCATAAACGCTTGTGTATGAAAGATTGCTGTAATGGAAATTTCATACAATGTGAGACCCAAGTCAACAGGTCAACGCATTTAAAACAATACTGCTGTCATTTTACCCCCTCTCGGGCTCCAGTCGTACGAGAACCAACCAAAAGAGCCGGACAAGTTTAATATCGAAAATGAAAACTATAAAATCGAGAAAACTTGAAAGGCCACAAACACTTTTCCCAACAGGTCACTGCAAATGTAGATGCGGTTAGGGCAGTGAACATGTTAAAGGAACTCAGAGGCTGTGACCAGAATGCCCAATGTTCCAATTCCTGATGTGGCTTAGCAAAAATTTTTTAAATTCATTTATCAAGGTTACCTAGAAGGTAATAAAATCATATACATAAGTCTCAATAACAATAAAATACAACCTTTTGGGACTCTCAGAAAGCACATGCATTGAAATAACGGGTAAAAAAAAAAAAAGGTTTGTCTTCCCATTATTAAGCTAAAGGCCGTGTCTTGAACAAAAACAAACACCGGGTACCAAAATACACAGTAAATACAGCAAAACACCATGTCAGGTACCACAAGTGGAGGCAATGCAACGCAGACTGACTGAAGCGAAGTGCCACGTACCCCAGTGCGTCAAAACCAACGTGTTTACCTTACCTACCAGTATTTACCTTCTCACAGTGTTCACATTTACATTTATTCATTCATTTAGCAGACACTTTTCCTCCAAGGCGACATACATCTCTGAGAAAAATACCAATGTCATGAGTGCAGAAAGAGACTTAGATTCAGACACGATTATGTATACTACAGTTACTTTCCACCACAATGTGCATCACACAAGTAACTGTATAACTGTTTATCTATCATTCAACTATTTTTCCATCACAAAATTATCAAACATTGACATTTTTACATCACAGAAGCAGCTGCATAAAAAGGTTTGTGCAGTTATATCCTCCCACAGCTCCTCCCCTCACTAGAGAAAAGGGCCCGCTTTGGCCACCAACCGCCACTGACAGCAGTCACGTGACAGGCCTCACATCATCATCATCATCATCATCATCATTATTATTATTTTAAACTTTGTTTCAGCTTTTAAATCACATTAGTCATACATCATGTGCAGGCTGTCGTGTTACTTTCAGTTCATAATAATTAATGTCTTACATTCACGCGCCGACACGTCAACACACATTTGTGTCACAAGTAACCGGCTTAGCCTGCAGGCAGGTCAGTCAGGAGTTTGTCCACAGTGAATCACTAGATCCATATACATATCATACATGGTACATCATTCAGCGCATTTTAACACGTAAAATTGCACAACATGATCTAGCAAATTCCTGCGAATATATGGTCACGAAGCAAATAAGCGCAATATTCATTAAAAAATGGGCAACTCTACCTCCGCTCAAATTCCTTCTCGTACGGTTTGAGGTACGGGTCCATTTGGAGGAGGTGGGCGATCTCAGGAATGGTAACATTATCCGAGGAAGCTGCCATCTTCCTACACAGTCCAGAGCAATCGAGCCCCGCGCAGCCGCCCGTGGTGTGCAAAAATGCCCCGAATCCATAGACCGGGCGGAGGCGTTGTTCGTTCAGTAGCAAATGAGCATGCGCGGAGCACAGCCAGCCTATCAAAGACATTCCGGGCTCCATCGCGCCCTTTGTATCGGTCACGATTTTGAAAACGACCCCGCGTCCTTAAGCGCATACCGGAAGCAGAAGAGGAAGCGGAAAACGGACAGGGAGATAAATCGATAAATGAACTAGTGCGTCTTTTTATAGTTCGGTGAGGGTCACGTCTGCATGAGGAGGAGGCTGCAGTTGCAGCTGTCATCTGAAATTTTTAGCCTTTTCGCAGACCTTTATCGGGCCAAATGTTTGCCATTGCGAACTTATGCGCTATATTGTATATATAAAACTGTTATAAATACACAGTCTGAAGTGTTGTGTGATACAGTTAATGGCATTTTGTATCTTTCCAGACCACTTTTGCATCAAATGAGCCAGTTATTATTTTTAAAACCGTGTTAGTACTGAAATCAACCTATATAACGCTGCCGTTATCGTGTTCATTTGGTCTCCACATTTGTTAAATGCTCTGAGACCAACAAGTCAACAGTTAATGCAAACTACTGTATGCACGATATTATGAAGCATGCCAAAAGGAAGAAACACACCAAAGTGTCCAACTGTAGTTACCTAGCTATTTACTGCACAGCACACAGTGGTGCAGCGGAGTAGCGCTGTTGTCTCAGAGGGTTCGATTTGACAGGGTTCGGTCTCGCCTCCATCCGGGGAGTTTGCATGTTCCTTTTCCAGGGGGTTTCTTCCCAGAGTCCAAACACACGTGTTTCCGGTTAATCAGTGACCCTAAACTGTGTGTTTCTCTGGTGTATAGATGAGTGATTGACTGTAGGTAGTGTATCTAGCATTGTAAGTCACCCTAGTTGGAAAAGTGACCTAAATATTACATAGCATTCATTGTAAGTTACTTTGGAGAAAAGTCTCCACCAAATGAATAAATGTATCAAATCTTTCTTTTTTTTTTTTTCCTGTAAATAAGGGAAATAATCTTGGCTGTATCCAAATTTACATCATTTTTGGTTGCATTCAAGAGTTTTCATCATTAATTTGCATAAAATAAACAAAAAAATTTCACAGTCCTTATGTCCAGATTGCTAGATGTGACAGAAATATAACTGACTACTGTTCAGCATGAAGGTGGCAGCCGTCTCTGGCAGCGAGAATATTATCCTAATGGGTACTGTCCACACTAGTTAACTCGGGCTCTGACTTTCCACATAAAAACCTTTGTGCATGCATACCTTGAAGCCTTTTTTTTCTTCTTGTTTACTGCCAGCCGGAGGTCAATATGTTACAGAGTAGACAGCAGATTGTTGCCTGGAAAGTTCTGTGATTAGTTCCCTCCATCTGTGCTGTAAAGTCTCCAGGCAAGATTACTTGGCACCTGCTTCATTTTGATTGCACATTCAATCGTTATTTTTATTTCTGTTTAATTACGGGATTCGGGTGGGCGTGGGGTAAATATGGTCTACTTTGAACCAACCTGTCTAATACACAGTTCTACAGGGTTTTCCTAATCCTTGATATATATATATATATATATATATTTTATGTGATTCTCTTTCTGAAATAGAGGACTGTAAAAAACACGCCTTTAGCAGTATTCACTCTGTCAAATCAGGTCCGCACATGTGCTTTCATTGTGGCACAGAGCCAACAACGTTGCTATAAGTTTTATTGGAACTTTCCGTGAAAAAAGGGAGGAAAAAAAGGGTTTGCTTGAAAGTGTCTGTTATCGTAACATAGATTTGAAAATATATCTATTATTCAGGATCTGTTTAGTGCAATGCCCTTCACAAGGGATTTGGTAGAGAAACACTAAGGGGCAATTCTTGCTGATCACAGTGACAACTGCATGTTTACGGTAAAATGCTGAGCATTACATTTATTTTATAAAAAATTTACAAATTCCTCTGGGCTACTGCATAACAAAGAAAGTCCCTTGTAAAAATAATAAGAAAAAAAGAAACAGACACACCAATACAATTTAGGACATTTATTATCCTCAGACTTTAAATATCTGCAGGCTTTAGTGTTCAGATTCGTGGCACTTGTGCGAATATTGAAAACCCTACTAAACATTTAGTGAGTCCTCCCCTGTGTGTACAGGATTAGAAGTTCTTACTTACTTCAGTGGGCTTGCAGAGGTAACCTGATTATGAAGCGCATTTCTAAGTCAGTGGGATAGGCTTGATGGTACTGCGGTGAATTCTGAAACACAAGCTTTTGAGCCTGCGAGCTTTGTAAGAATCCGTCTTACCCCCATGTGTGCTGTTAACGTGGGCATGTTAATGGTCTCTCTCTTAGAGTCCCTGACTGTAAAGCACACATTCACATGTGTGAGTCTGGAAGTAAAGTAGACAAGAGCACTTGACCTGAATAGCTCCAGTGAATATCCAGCTGTAGGCAGTAAATTGGTAAAATGTAGAGATGGAAATCTACGGAGAAAAGAACTGGCTGTGCAAATAAATCATGTACTGGGTCTGTGTGCAGGTGTGTTATGCGTGTGTGTGTGTTAGAGAGAGTAAGAGCGAGTGCCGGGTGGAAAGCGACAAATGGGGCCATACTTGCGACTCTAAAGCAGCTGTGTCGGTGTCTAGGAATTTTTTACCCTCCAGCATCTCACCAAGGGCTCTTTGCCTGTGGTCAGAGGCAATGTCACCAGAATACCCATGTCCCCTTAACGATGGCCTTTCAGACACTCCATTTATCTAAGGCCCACTTTGATTTGCATGGACGCCCCATAGCTAAAGGTTCACTCTGGCAGGCTCTATCAAGCTGCAGAGATATGAGGGAAGACTGACCGTCTCTTGCAGAAAGGTGCTTCCGAAACACCGTCCAGTCATAAAGCACTCTCACAACGTCTGGGTGACTCGCTCCAGCAAAAGCACTGCATCGCCTCATAATTCCTGAAAATGTATTGGCACAAATAGACCGCACATTTAAATTGTTGAATTTTGAAACTGAAGATTGTTATAGATCAAAAAAAAAAAAAAACAAAAAACAGAATGCAAAGGGAAAGCCAAAACAAAGAATATGCCTGTCTTAGAGAGGGAAATGTGCTGACAGCAAAAAGATGTGAGAACATCTCAGATGGGCAACGCTTGGTGCTTTGGAAGCACCTGTTCTATTGTGATACTGGAACGTGACAGCTGTAGCACAAACTCCCAGCTGGTCCCAAAAGAGCATCCGTGGGACAAACCAAGAGCACACAGAAGGTCCGGGGCCCTGAAAGTGTTCAACAAACACATGCTTGTCGGATGTCAACAAACAGAGTAACACGGGATCTCAAAAGATACCATCTACAGATGGGTCCAAAGGAAGCTTTGTAGGTATTCAACTCGCTACCAGATATTCAATGTATCAGATCCTCTCCAGAATATACTCTGTTGCAGGCAAGAAAAAAAAGGCATGCAAATAGCCGTTGTTTGATTAATTTCATTATATCAAACATGCAGCTCGAAAAGCTCAGTGGAGGACCTCACAGGGTGTTTGACATGCGCAGTCTTTTACATACCATTTTAGTTTGAGGTTATAAGCTTGGGAGGAAAGCTTCAGGCAATGGCTGTGGGAATCTTCAGACAATATTTAAAATATGTTAAGTGCTGGCAGCATCTTGTATGTCCCCAGGAACCATTGGGTTTGGGTTTTTTGTTGTGTCATTCAGGTTAGGTGGAAGTAAAGTTTGTAAGAAAACTGCATCACACTTGCATCATAACTGTCAAATGTGCCACACTTTATTCCTCCAGCCCATGAATGCATTATGAGATCAGTTCATTGGAAAATTTTCGTGTGCGATTAATGTTTGTGTTTCATCGTGCTCACAAACACAGATATTATTACTAATGTCTACTGGACCGTCTATTATTTATGGCATAAATTTTGAAGAATATCTTCTAAATTTAGATTATGTGAAAATTATATGTTTGCAACAAGAATCAATTTATTCTCCATGGTGTAGGAATTAATATCACTCTGGTGTTCATTCCTAGGGAATACCTTATTTAAGCAGATCATTATTGAGTTGTTATTACTGACTCCTTGATTTAAATGCCTGATGACATTGAGTGTAATGCAAACTGTAATTGGGGTAGATTTCATCACGGTGCTAAGTAAACTTGCCACATTGAACCAAAGCTCTGCAGCATAAATCATTGCCCAATTTTGTCTCTTACCCAGCTGGGACTGACCTCTGCCTTGTTGATGTCTTTGCAGTCCTGGCACAATATATGAAACATTGGTTAATGTATAAACTGGTCACAATACATTTGTGAAATTCATATACGTTTATCTGAGTCCTCGAAGTTTTCTTCAACTTTCTGGATATGGGAATTTAGCATTGCGTAATGTTTTTGCAATAGAACTCATATTTAAGTTTAGGTTTCATGGCCCAAACATCGATATCTCTTCAGAGCACATCGACCGCATAATGTGGATTTTCACCACGTTGTGAAATTTTGATCCTTTTGCTGCACATACTCTCTACAGAAGTGTTGCAAATTACTTTGCATAATGATGCCTGCTAAATAAATAAAAACAAATGCGTTAGTAATAAAATATCACATTCCAGTGTACGATCTGCAAAATCACGTGGAATAAATTCCAGTTAAAAAAAGTAGCCTCTAAATTCTTCTTAAAAGGAATATGGTTTATTTTATCATGTATATCTCATGAAGGAAATATACTTAGTTTAAACTTTATATTTTGCTTCTGGTAGCTTTGTTCTAAAAAAATAGATAGGTTGTTACCCTAGCTCCGATGTGCAGCCTCCTTTCGTGGATTGTGGATTCCTAAAACCCATCTATTGAACAGATAGACATCGCAGCACCTTGTTTGCACTCATCTTGGAAGACTGAATGGATCTCATCTCTCATTCTAAGTAAAAGGGCTGCAAAGGAGCCACAATTGTAGCACTTGGAGCAGAATTCACAGTGATTTCGGATGTTGGCAGATGTGTCAGGATCACTGCTGGCACAGAGACAGAGCAAAAAAGATCCCCTGTCTGGTTGAGAAACTGAACTCCATCACTGTTGAGAGCAATTTCATTCTGGGTGACATGGTGGCCCAGTGGGCAGCGTTGGTGTCTTTGAGCTCCTGGATGTGGGTTTGCATGTGGATTTGAATCCATCTCATCCTGTGCAGAGTTTAAGTGTTCTCCTCTTGTTTGCAAGGGTTTTCTCTGGGTGCTCTGGCTTGTACGCCCAGTCTAGAGCCACACGTTTCACATGAACCGGTGACTCTAAGTAGCCGTTTGTGCACGAATAAGTGAGTGTTAAATTTCCCTGCAACGGACTGACATCCCATCCAGGATGTGCCTTGCATCATGCCACATGTTTCTGGGATAGGCTCCAGACAACTGCGACCCTGCATTGCGCAGGTAATATTGATATTAGATGAATTTTGGTTTTAGAGCTTCAACAGCATTGGATTCCTTCTCAGGCATTAAGATAAACTCAGTCAATACATGAGAAACAAGAATTAGACGAGATATATGGCAAGTTTTTATTTATGCCTTTGAGTTTCAAATGAAAGTTGTGTGTTGATTAACTATGTTTTTTGTTTTCTTTTACTTGTGATAAGAAACCTACAAAAGTTGTATATACAGATAAAAATAACAGTTTTTTTTTTTTTTTTTTTAAATGTGTTTACAAAATCAGTAAGGGAAATTTTGATTCTGGCCATTGGTCAAGAAGTTTAATAACCCACCATAATAGTTACAGGAGTTAACTTGTGTTCATTAATCAGTGGACACCCTCATTGATTAAATGTATAACAACAACAATAATAATTATAATTATAGTTATTATATAAAATCAGCTATTATTTAATAATTTCCAATAATGTTTCATGTTTGGTGGCACATATTAAAACTTTTAATATTTTTATTTCTAGACAGCTCAGATTGAGAACACTTATTAGAGATACAACAACAACACTACAAAATCACTCTTTCCCCTCTGATTTGGTGTGGAGTTCAATTAGAAACAGTCAGTTTCATCCCCTTATCTAGTATGCTATTGCCATGATAGTGGAAAATAATGAAACCAATAATTTTATGTTAAGTTAGGCCATCAATAGGTTTCATTATGTAACATCACCTCCTCAATGAAACTGTCCTTAAAGCATACTTCTGGTTTATCTTAGGGTTAGCCAACTGCTGTTTAGATTGCAGCACCTAAACTTTACATAACAGTTTCATTGTTTTACAAATGCTTGATATTTACTGTAGCAGGTCATGGTAAATCCCAAATTCGTGTTGGTCCTTCCAGATCTGATCGATCAAACTTTTGCTGATCAGTGCAGTTCCTCAAGCACGTCACAAACTTATCAGAACCGATGCAGGAGAATAGCAAACATACTTGTTTTTTCTACTGTGCTGCCCTTTCCATCTGCCTATTGTGGGTAAATGTAACCAGAAAATGCCTGGCCACACAGACAGATGACCACAGGCCCCCCCCACCCCTTTCTACAGACATTCACACACATTTGCTGAAGCTGCTCATCCCAAGTGAGGTCACGGCGAACCGGAGTCTAACCTGGCGACACAGGGCATAAGCCTGGAGGGGGAGGGGACACACCCAGGACAGGACGCCAGTCCATCACAAGGCACCCCAATCAGGACTTTAACCCCAGACCCACCAGAGAGAAGGAGCCAGCCTAGCCTGCTGCACCACCGCATCCCCCTCTACAGACAGTCTTATTCTCTTATTCCATATGTCACATGAAAGGAGGATTTTAATATTCACTTCCAAGGGTCATTAATCATCCTCAATTCTGATCTATATTGTAGGAGTCCAGAGGTCAGATTTATTGTTTTTTTCTATTACCCTGGCAATAAAAAAAGCCTGACACATGTAGAATGAAAAGGATGCTCATGAACTTCACATTAAATGCTTTCTGATTGGATGGAGAAATAAAATGGTTTAAAAAGTACGTGTTAAACATCTAGTGTGTGTGTTTTAAACCAATAACTAACAGTTTGGAAGGTTGATAGCTGTCCTGTATAACTCATGGTTCCTTAAGCACTAATCGCTTTAAGACTTTAAAAACTTGTCTACTTGATACTTTTTTCCTTTTCAGCACCACTGCAACAATTAACAGTTCATCTACTGAGGAGTAAAGATCTTTAAACCTGAAAATTAAGTATATCAAAACATTTCCACTGAGGATCCCTTAACATCACATTTCTAACCATAACCTTTTATACTCATTATTGCTATTAAAAAGAAGTTCTGTGCAAATAACATAGAGACAGGCGTTTTATTAAAGTCATTTACATTAAGCACTTTCCTTCGAGGAAATATTCTTACATTTCATCAACCATTTGGATTCAATTCCAGCCTCTTAATCACAGAATCATGACCTTCACTACGTGTCACTGATCTTCAAGGAAGTCCGACTACATTCTTTATTTATTCACACAGTAGCTTTAAAATGCACGTCTTCCGGGAACAGGTAAGCTGTTGTTAAAAATCATAATTACACTGATAAAACTTGATTCATTCTTTATTTGTAACTCCAGTAGAGGGCTAAATCTGTTGCCAAGTTTATTACTCCTCATAATTTCTGAAGCACTTACAAAGTACATGGCAGAACAATCCCCATTGGATATGCTTGTTTGCTAAATATTGTATAAAATCTAAAAGAGTCAGTATAAATATTTAAAGCACATATTTCAGCTCTGTTCCCTGAAGTGGCTGAGTCATTGTGTTGAACCAGTCCAATTGACGTAACCGGGGTTATTTTCCTGGCTTTAATATAGTTCAAAACGTGCTCCCAGTGGAATTTTCTCTGTTAGTGGTTGTATGGCCCAGACTTCCCATGCTCAGTATTAACACTATCATATTAAATTATTATATCTTTTATTTTGGCTCCAGGTACTCATATCCAAGGTGCCTTATACAGCCTTCGACTTCCACACTTTCAACATTTTTTCTACTAATTTCTTAATTAGTGTCCTTTTCAAGGGTACAACAACAGGTCGCCTCCTGCGCTTTGAACCAACAGGATAAATTACAAATAAACAATCTGGTAAAATTACTGCTGTGCTCCCTAAATAAAAACAGTAGTACAGAACAAATCAACTCTGACAGAGTGAAATCAGCTCTAAGGGGAGTTAATTTGAGCTTTGGAATTTCTTAGGCATCTGATTTATCTCTTTAAGATCACTTTAGTGCTCCCTTTTGCAAAACAAAAGAAGTTATTTTCTGTGGTCGCGGCACGAAGGAAGACGCTGCGACGCGCACGAACGTGCGAGGCAGTGACCTTGCGGGATGCTTCCGAGACGATGCGAGTGTGTCCCTCAGCAGAAGCCGAGAGCCGTCTGATTGCTGAGCAAGGGCAGGCGGAGGGCGAGGAGATAAAGTCAGAGCTAAGGAGAGGAGCACCATGGTGGGGATGGGGTTGGGGGGATAAGGCAGCACGTTAAATTTGTTTCATTCCCCTCACTTCACAAGGATGCCCATGTCCTAGCTGCGGCAGAGATGGGTGGCTGTAGTCTTTGATGAAAGGAACATGGTAGGAGCGGGTGCCCCAGGCGTGCTGGGAGAGAGGTGGCCATGTAGAGGGCTACGTCCATTCTTATTCTACACTGGTGACCCCATTCTTTTGCAATTACATTCACCGGGCATCGCTGAACAGTGGGACTTTTTGCATTTACTGGTTTAATCTGCTTTGCTCTATTCACGTTCCCCCATCTTCGGAGGAATCATCACAAGGGAACTGTATTGAAGATCCCAGTTTGAATTTCAATTGCTGATGACACCTACATTCAGAAACATAAGGGAGTGATACACTGAAGGAATTCAGCAACATGAATGAGTCCCATTCAGTGTGTGTTTCTGTCTGTAGCTGCTCAGGATGCCTCCTGAATATTTACATTTATTTATTTAGCAGACACTTTTTTCCAAAGCGACTTCCAGTGAACTCTATGCAGTGTTATCAGCCCACTCACCTTATTAACCGCGGTGACTTACACTGCTAGATACATTACTTACACTGGGTCACTCATCCCTACATCAGTTGAACACACTCTCTCTGTCACTCACACACTATGATGGAACCTAAACAGCATGTCTTTGGACTGTGGGAGGAAACCAGAGCGCCCAGATGGAATCCACACAGACACGGGGAGAGCATGCAAACTCCACGTACACTGAACAGGCATTAAACCCATATCCTCCTGCACCATCCAGGCGCTGAGAGACAGCAGCGTCACTCACTGTGCCACTGCGCTGCCCAATATGGCATTTATGGTGTTTAAGCATTAAGTCTGGTGAAAAAATACACTCCCTCACACACACACACAAACACACGCATGCATCGTGCATGTCTGCCTGTCCTCTTCAGTAATATCTTGAGAAAACGGGTAAGACGGGCTCTGCAGCTGAATAAATACTTCTGAAAAGACAGAATCAAGAACAGCTGCAATGCATTTGGCAAAAAATGTCCCTTCAATACCTGCACATATTTTGAAATAGATTGGAGCATACTAGCTGAAAGTTAATGAAATTTTCACAAATTGAATTTATTTCAGCAACGCTCTTATGATGCCACTACACCATAGCCGTAACAGCTGTAAAGACTACAGCATCAAGTGTACAGAAATGTATATGTATTATATTTATAAATGTAATATTTTCCACTCGTTAACCACGTTCTACAGCTGCCTTTTAAATGTGTCTTTGAGCATTCATGTCCCCTATATTTATACACTTGAAGCTCTTATCCTTTACTCATAGATGTCACTGCTCCCTGCAAGCATGTTCGGTGCAAGGGCTTCAAGACGTTACATTTTTAATTAATAATTAACATACTCATACCTCAAATTGGTTCCTCAACAAGAAACTTTCGGAAAGAGTGCTTCTTCATATGGAGTAAAATTACTTGCTGTGAAAATGTTATTTATTAAATTTTTTATTTCTCAGTGCACTGACACTGAACCTGGTATAAAAAATGATGGTATTACAATGTGCAGTAATAATAATAATAATAATAATAATAATAATAATATTAATAATAACTTCTTTTCATGTGTTTACTCTTTTAAACAATTTTGTAACACAATGATCCGTCCAATATTGCTGGGAGAAGTGAAACAAGTGCATAAGGCACATAAGATAAAAACGACTTATATTTTGTGGTTCACTGACATTTAATGCTTTTTACTGATATTGTAGTTTTTGAAACTGCTCACTATTTCCATTCAACCATCCAGTAACAATAACAGCTTTTCCAATGCAGGGTCATTGTGATCCAGAGACTGTCGTGCAAGCATAGGCGTTAGAATTCGATGCACAGGGCAATCACTCACACACTCGTTCACTCACAACCACACACACTACAGGCAGATTAAGGTCACAGGTTCACCTGAAACACTTGCATGTGGAGTTTGGGAGGAAACTGGAGCACCAGGAGGAAACCCATGCAAACACAGACAGTACGTGCACACACCACACATACTGAGCTGGCTTTGAGCCCATGTCCTAAACCACAGCCCAGGTGAGGCAGTAGCGCTACCGGCCGAAAGCCGAAAGAGTGCCACAAGCCTGAAGGATTGCTGCGTTGTGATTGTATGTACTTTGCGTAGCATGATTATCTCATCCAACCTTGCCCAAGCCTGCTTCAAATTTTGACCAAATAAGGAACATGGCGAAAATGTTTCAAATGCTGAAGACTTTCATATGTCTATTTCATTGTCTATTTGAGATACCCTAATAATATATGACTGAAAGCAAAATGCCCGAAACGATGTGATATTTGCCTAATATTTGCATGTTTCACAATTTGCCAAAATGCAAGATTCAGACTCTGGAAGTAGGGGAAGGGCGAGGACCACATGGCCTTGTTGGTGATGACCTACTACAGGGGACTGGTCGGCTCACGTCAGCGTGACTCAACAGAGCATATGTCCTGGCACAAGGGACCGCGGATGAGCTCTGATGGTTGGTCAAGGCAGCTGCTCCGCCAGCTTGTGCTGTCTGCTTCCCGACCGCAAAAAAACGTGGTCGAAGAGCGTTCAGGCAGAATGTCCGCCGCTTCAGAGTGATAAGGGAAGCAGTACTTATAAACAGCATTTTGTTCTACATCAGTGAAGGCCTTCACTGTGACCTTCACATAATGATCAAGGTCATGGACTGATGAAGGGTGTTCCTTCAGTGCGAGACTGTGTGTACATGTATGTTCTCATTCCTTCTGTTGCAGACACCTGCGTTGTGGTGTGTGGTCCATTTGGGACACGGTTGTACGGTGCTGACTGGCCATGTTGTTGTTCACTTGCTTTCTTGGACCAATGTTTGTGCTGCTGCTATGTGCTTCGCTGAGCGTGACCCCCTGGCTCAGCGCAGGGGGTGGGGGCATCCATCCAACTGATCGCTCATGCAGCCTTGACCCCGGGTGCCCTGAGAGCATGTCCATGGAGCTGACAGCATGGCACAGACATCGGAGGACCGACAGGTACATCGGGCGAGAGGAAGGCTGCAGGGGGATGGCAGGTGCCAACACAATACACGCGAGTAGGAAGGTGGCACCATGGAAACACATTTTACATAAACAAAAACCTTAGTAAAACTGCCTCCTAGCTGCTTATCAGCGCTGGTATTCGAAACCTCGTTCAATGTTCCCACATTACTTGTTGTCATAGATGTTTAATATTACAATTAAGACAGAGTGCACTTCTGAAGGACACGGTAACAGGCGATTTTTCCGGAGACAAGTCCTTAACCGCTACGCTACTCAGTGTCCGTTGTGGAATCGACGACTGCGGCACTCGACCATGCAAGGGGGACACAATAAAGCCCACATTCGAATTTCTGCCATTCTTCCCCCGTTTTTAATCTTTCCACAGCTGTCTTGAAAAAAACCAATAAGCGGGAAACGTGTAGGCACATTTTATGTGAGGACTGTGGCTTCGATTCAATAAGGCGGCGGTAATGTAAAAGCACAGATGCCAGCGACTGCGTTTCAAGCGGCTGTAAATTGCTCAGTGAATAAAAGTCCAGGTTCTGCGCTTGCAGCGGAACAAAGACTTACGTAACGTCTCAAACACAGGCAGCAAATGTGGGCAGGGAAAACAGTCAGACTTGCTCAACATACTGATAAGACTTCACGCGCTGTTGTTCTCATAACCCTGTTACTGGTTATTGGTTGCAAGAGTTGGTTGAATACAATGCAATGGAACCACACACTGACATATATACTCCATACAGATATGGACAATTCTCTTTTATGCTGACATTCCTCCCTAGGATTAATCTGGAAAAACCTTTTAAAACCCAGAGGTGAAACTACTGCTCCGCTTGAGGAGAGCACTTGCCTGTGCTCTGTTGTATGAGCCAGAAGCTGATGGGGAGTTTGTGGCTGAGTCTTGGAGACAAGCTGTCAGCGAACTGCGAGAAGACATATCCTTGAGTGCACCACCGGCTGAGTGGGGCAGCAAGGGCTTGTTGATCGAGCCCCGCAGCTTGGCTCACTGTCCTTTACTTCATGGCCAGCCTCCCTCTTTGTGTGCCTGGAATCTCTGTGTTCTTACTTCTCCTACAAATCTCAGTTGCTTTTCCTTTACTATTCTCGTTATTCCAGTGCTTTGGTGACACATTTAAGTCTCTTTCAATTGTACCAATTTACACAGCTGGATATTTCACTACTTGAATATTATACAAATTACACGGGCTAAATATGTGTCGATTGAAACAATATATTTTGAATCACAAGCTCATGTGAAATGACCATTTCTGAGTTGAGGTGCATGGCTGCGTATTTATCATAGCGAGAAGGGTTGAGTATTCAAACTATATTTATATTTATACATTTTTCTTGGCAGGCAGTGATGTAAAAAGTGATGTTAAACTCAATGTTAACACATGCACTTCACCTACACAGAAAGATCTATGGATGCTGACATGCAATTCTTGAAGCACAGTCAGCTGTTCTAGTACCACTGTGTTTGTTGGTGCAAATTACACAAGTAGCTGCATATAGAATTGATAGGAAAAACAAACATAAATGTGACAGTTGATGTAATAAAGTTTATGGAGCAGTTAGGAGAGAAGCTGCTCCAAAAAAAGATGTGTTTTAACACTTGTCTTGAATGTTGAAAGGGATTAAACAGTTCTGAGTGGGAGGAGGAGCTCATTCCACCAATCTGGAGGTAAAACTGAAAACCTTTGGACTTTTGAGCTCATTCCACCAATCAGCCACAGGTGGAGGAACATATAGGGAAACATTTGTGTTACTGCTATACTGGTGTATGTCAAATTGGGGCTTGTGTGAGAGAGGCCATCTAGAGATAATCACAGAAAAGTGGAACAGAGGTTCTAAACATGAGGAGTAGAAATGTTAGGGTATCAGCTGTGGTTGGTCAATCAGAAAAACTGGATCATCAACATCAGAGACTCATAAATTCATTGTTTGATTTGAAAACACGTACTGCTTTACGTACTTATAGGGCTGGTATACACCTGGCTGATCTGCTGCTCTAAAGATGACCTGACCAACCTTTGAAACAAACCAATGATGAGTCCTTGTCCCATGCTGTTGATCTCACAAGACAAAGTCACAACCCTTCTTGAAGCAGTGCAAGAAAAAAACAAAAAAACGCTGCAGCGGCAGAGGCCGCGTGACACGGAGCGCTTCGGGACCACTAAATCACGCGTCCGATTGAAACAGATCTCCGGATAGACTGAGCCTGACGGTTCTTTCAAAGGGAGACGCGTTTGAAGATGTGGGTTCTTAATGCGGAGTGCCCCAGCCTGTCAGGCTGGAGCGCCGTCAGCTGTCACCTTTGTAAAGAAACACCTCCCGCTGTTTCACCTGCAGATCGGATCCATCAATCATGCTCCAACTTCCAGGAAATCAGGAGCGATGTTGAAGGCATACAAACCGATGCATCCATACCAAAGCATCAATAGTTAAAACAGGGGAAACAAAACAAAATAAAGAAAAGCAAGACAAGTAGAGGAAAATGAAAAAAAGTAGTTGTGAATGTTGTAGTGTGGTTTGAGCATTAGGGTTATTGTTTATCAGCCAAGATGTTTGTTTGGTTCCAGATCCAAGTGTCATGAAGCACTCTGGAATTCAGCGAACCTAGCTGTGGAGTTTATTTACAAGTAAAAAATGCAACCAATGGATGGCGGACTTGTTGGAAAAGTGAACATATACTGAACAGGAGACTCTGGGACTTGGATGGAAAACACAGGGGCTTGAAGAAGATGTAGAAGCGAAGAGGCACAGACAGGGTAGAGGTTGGAAACTCCTGAAGGAATACACTTTCTCTGGCAGGTGGGTCAACATTTGGTTTTACCTGAGATTCCATGGTGACCAGCGGTGCTGATGCTCCTTATCTTGAGCTTGATGATGGTGATCAGGTGCAAGTGTGTGGACTATGACTGGGATTGCTGTTAGGTCTGCTCCCAGAGGGCATAAAACTAGCAAGAGATTATTGCAATTATTTCCTGTGACAGGGATCCCCAGGAATTAGTTAGAAAGCACTCAAATTTCTTGATTTCAATAAATTCTTAGCTGTTGAAAATAATTAATTCAAACAAATCATACAATATTACAGCTGACCCTTGAACAACGGGGGGGTTAGGGGCACCGACCCCTCGCACAGTCGAAAATCCATGTATAACTTTTGACTCCCCACAAACTTAACTACTAATAGCCTACTGTTGACCGGAAGCCTTACCGATAACATATACAGTCGATTACCACATATTTTGCATGTTATACGTATTATATACTGTATTCTGACAATGAAGTCAGTTAGAGAAAAGAAAACGTGCAAAAATACATTTACAGTACTGTATTGTATTTATCGATACCGAAAGTTTACGTTGTCTGTTTACAAGATGAATCGTCTGTCTGTCTGTCATTACCTACATCATTATTGTCTTATATGGTACAAAACACTGTGAATGTTATACGTACTATGTGTATATTTTATGGTAGTAAATGATAAAATAAAGAGGTACGTACATATATTTTAAGCATTCATGACACACCTAACTTTTTCTTAATTTTTTCAATATTTCTAGGCTACGCGGTTTCTCTATGAATTTTTTAAAATTGCTGCAAATCTCCAAAAAATTTTCCACTATATTCATTGAGAAAAATCCGCGTGTAAGTGGACCCACTTGCAACGAAACTGATCTTTACAGTCATGGAGCAAAGGTATGTTTGCCTCCATTATATAAAAAAAATGTGTTGCCCATCATTCAGTTGATTACAAATCTTATAAAAGAGTGAGTTCGTCTGAGTCACAGATAATAACTGGTATTTAAAATTGTTAAAATATTGAAATAAACGTTGCCACCTTAAAGCTCTTGGGCTGTTCAAGTTTCAAATCTTACTCCTTCTGTGAGAAGTTTGCATGCTCTGCATGGGTTTCCTCTGGGTGCTCCAGTTTCCTCCCACATTCCAACAACATGCAGTTCAGCTGAACTTGCAAAACTGAAGTGAGTGAATGTGTGTTGTACTGTGTGTTGCAACCCCATGATGGACTGGCCTCCCATCTAGGGGGTACCCCCAATATTTATACCTTGCGATTCTGGCATAGACTCCAGACCACCTGAGGGGACCTTGACCCAGACAAGCGGTTACTGATAGTGAGTGAGTGAGTGAAAGAAAGAAAGAAAATTGAAAGAAACAACATGTCAAACAACAGACAAAGTCGTGTTCCTAAAGCAGTAATTTAATTTTCAAGCGGCTATATTTTTCATCTGTATTTTTTGATTTAATTGAGAAGGTACTTCTTGTACTACAAAGTTGAGCGTGCAATATTCGGCACCTCAATGTGTCATCCCTTTAAGAGCTTTCAGTCCAGTTGTGTCGAGATAAAACAAAATCAGTTGAAAGCTGTCACTGCTGTCCTTACTGGGATGAAAAACCTCAATTTCCTCCATATGTTCAGTCTCTTGTCTCTCTGGCACTCTTTGGCTGCATAATTTTTCTTAAAAAGACAACAAATAACAACAAATAACAATGGGATTCCCATTTTAAAGGTGTTTTATACATAAGATCTTGACATGGTGAAAATGACATCTCCCCTCCTATACCATCCAGGGTAAGAAGGGCAATTATGCAGGAGTTCAAATTTAAATCTGAGTGAAATAGTGTCATTTCTACTTTGCTATTAACTCAACATTAATTATAATATGAAAATGGAGTGAGGAAATCAAATTATCTGCTTGCTATAGTGCTCTTTTTCCAATGCTGTTTGTGTTGCTAGGAGCTTTATCTCTAAATAGATGTTTTGCTCATTTGTGGAGGAGAATAGTTACTATACATTATATGATACAGTCAATAAAATCCAAGGCTAGTCACCATGTGACATTGCTGAGCTCTTATAACTACTAACTTGAAACCAGAGCAGCATCACATGGCTGCAAGCCTTAGGTTATTAGATGGCACCATGAAAAATTTGATTAGTTGTTATACAAAGGTTCCCCAGTAAAGGCAATCCCTTTCACCAGAGATGTGAATTAAAATCTGAACATGAATTGTATGAGAGAAACTCAGATCACAGTAGGTAGTGTAGCAATTAGTGTTGTTGCCCTTGTCATGTGAAGGTTCTGGTTTGAATCCTAATCATGCTTTTGTAGCCTTGATGAACGTACTAGCCCTGAACTGATACAATAAGAATAACCTATGGTTTAAATGGGTAAACATCTGTAAAGCTGAATTTCCAACAGTGTAAGCTGCCTTGGATGAAGATGTCAGCTAAATAAATATTAATAACGTTATTGGCAAGGCTTTACAATTCAAAACCAGTTTAATGATAAGAGGGATATTTGGAGATGGATTTACAATATTCACCATTCTTTAAATACAGCATAACAGAAGCCAAAACAACCTGGCAAGAATTCTCATAAATCTGACACAGGAAAACCATTAAGATAGAAGTGATCCTGGTTTATAGAAGGGTTTTTTTTTTTCTTTCCTGCATAAAGCTTAAAAATGACTAAAAGATTCTATGTTTTCATTTCAATTACAAAATCATCTTCGCTGGCATACTGCTGACACCCTGCTGACTGCTGTTCTTCAGTCATTACCAGGGCTTGTTTTATTCTCAGTTCGTGCTATTTGCCATGCTGCATGCTTCTTACCTGATAAACTTCACTCAGTAACGTTTACATGAGGTAAAGCATCTAATATGTTCAGCCTTTTGTATCCCTCTCCAGGATCAATGTTTTGTTTACTTTGTTGGAACTCTGAATTATTCATATCTCTACAGAAGTATAATCTTTGAAGTTTGAGTTTACCACAGATAATTTAGGATTCAAACTCTAAACAAAACAATATAATAGATACTTTTTTGTTGTTATTTTGTACTTTCTAAATTGTACTTCATATTAGTTAAATCACAAGAGGCAGTGTTTTTGAAGTGTGTATCTCTTGATTTACAGTGGGCTCTCTGGATCTGTGTTAGGAAGAACATTTACTGAAAAATCCATGTTTCACTGAGTAGTGATTTATGATGAAACCTCTACAATAACCTGTTTTGGTTCTCTCATTTACTTCCTTGTAAACAATCAAAAACACTTCATATCGTGCTCATATTCATTTTTTCATCTTAAATGCTTATTACATTGTTAAAAGACTTAATGGCCAATTGGAGATTATCAGTATATTTGTCCTTTTCAGTGTCGTGTACAGCTGTTCCGTGAATGGAGGATGTTTGACAAACCACGAAAGTCACAGTGAAGATGGGATTTTAAAATAAATTCCTTTTCTATTTCAGGAAGTTGCGTACAGATCATTTTACCTTCGTCGTAAGAAACGACATCAGACTTTGTTTCCTGGCCCGTTAATAATTCTTTAAGTAGTACCATGATTCATTTCTGTGTTATTGGACCGTAGCACAAAAGGTTGATTCCTATCGATTCCAGTGAATCTAATATTGCAGAAATTATGAAACAAAACAAATGTAATAGATCCTCCATAATCCATAAAAGTGCCCTCGCATTATGACTTGTTGGATTCCTGAAGGACTGTATTAACTGTGTGAATTACTACTACTCTTTGTGGTAAGTTTAATTCTCAGCAAGACTTCACATTTATTCATTCAGGCAATACTTTTCTCTAAAGAAACTTACATTGTTAGGCTACCTACAATTACTTAGCCACTTACACAGTTGGATGGTTTTTCTTGGAGCAATTTAGGGTAAGTACCTTGCTCAAAGGTACTACAGAAGAGTACTACATTTTGTTGATACAATGCACTCTTTGTATTGTTCTCTGAGACGTGCGTTGTTTTGGAGGAAAACGTATTTTACATGATTAAATGTGAACGTACAGGAAGATGTAGTATTCAGACCTGCAACCTCTGAGTGTGAAGGCAGTATCTCAAACCAGGACACTACCAGCTACTGTCCTTGCATCTGATTCTCTACATTAGAGTGAGGTAATGAAAGGAACTTTGACGTAATCATCACATATAAGCTACAAGATGTATCACTTGTTCTGCAAAAGATTTAAAATGTTCTTAATTTCATCATACTTATTATACTAATCAAGCAACAGCTGTACTCATTTGACTTTTTGAGTTAAATCATCAGAAGTCACCTCCCTCTAGAAGTGACAAGACTCTTCCTGTGCAATCAGACTGAGCTATTTTCAACTGCTGTGCATTTGGAATTATCCTTAGGCTCCCCTTTTTTAGAAAATAATGGTAGTATCTTTTAAGACTGAAACCTGATATTTTTCTCTCAAGAAGCGCCGGGGCCCCGGAGGTATCCCGCTGTGGTCTCTCAGGGGATGAATGAACTCTGAATCCCTGGAGACTCTAGGTCTCACAGCCCTGATCTCTCTAGGACTCGATCTCTACCAGTGCTGACTCATCTTCCTGGCAAGAAAATCTCTCAAACACCACAATCCATCCTTCGTGATGTCAAAGTTTTTCTTGTCATCAGAAAAGATGACATTTTTAAAAAATTCTATTTCTGATGATTCTTCCATGTGGGGGGCACGGTGGTGCAGTGGGTTTGGCCGGGTCCTGTTCATTGGTGAGCCTGGGGTTTGAATCCTGCTTGGGGTGCCTTGTGACGGACTGGCGTTCCGTCCTGGGTGTGTCCCCTCCCCCTCTAGCCTTGAGCGCTGGGTTGCCGCGACCCTGCTTTGGACAAGTGGTTTCAGACTGTGTGTGTGTGAGATTGATTCTTGCATTTTGTAATAAGAGTGATTGACTCTTATAGTGCTACTATAAAGAAACACTTTCCGTGAGAAGGAGAAAGGAAGTCCCAGAAAAAAGCATAGGCATAGAGTGAAGCCAGATTTAATAATTACTCTCTGATTGTATAATGAGAAACTTTGGTTTTTTTGAGGCTGATTAGGTATAACAGATTTTTTCATTGTTAGTATAGCCTCTGGATCACTGTGACCCTGCATAGGAGCAGCTGTTGTCATTGGATGGTTGGGTGGTTATAATGTGCAGCTTCTTGGAAAAAAAGGCAAAACAGAAAAAAATGTTAAATGTCCCTAGTAATTGAAAGAAATAATAATAATAATAATAATAATAATAATAATAATAATAATAATAAAAATACACTTATTCCAAGCGGGGTCGCAGCAAACCAGACCCCTAACCGGCAACAGAGGATGCAAGGCTGGAGGGGGAGGGGACACACCCAAGACGGGACGCCAGTCCGTCGCAAGGCACCCCAAGCAGGACTCAAACCCCAGACCTGCCAGAGAGCAGGACCTGGCCAAACCCACTGTGCCACTGTGCCCCAATAATAATAATAAGAACACTGTTTAGATTTATTTATTTAGCTGACACTTCTCTCCAAAGCAGCTTACAATGTTAAGGTTACAATTATTTACCCATTTATAGAGCTGGGTAATTTTACTGGAGCAATTGAGAGTAAGTACCTTGCTCAAGGGTACTACAGCTAGAGGTAAGGCTCAAATCTACAACCTTTGGATCCAAAGGCAGGTGTTCTAACCACTATGCTACAGGCTACCCCCCTTACTGATGCCTTGGTCATACTTTTTCCAGAAACTAATAGCAATAGACACAACTGGGGTCCTTCCATGATTCCCTTTGCTGCTCAGCTTTTTTCTTTGTGAGCTGAGACTGAAAAGCAAATCTGTAATACGAGCATTTTTACTCAAGTATTACAAAACTGCAGGCCTTTTTTTAACATTTAGTGATGAGCCGCATGTATTGTTTATTCAATGTGTTTTTTCCCCAAGCAGAGATAACTTGTATATGCGGAACAAAAATTTAAGTCTTTTAACATTCTGAAATTTTTGTCAGTTCACAACGAAGAATATATTCATATATTTACATACACATACATAGTATGTATATATAGTAGAGCATATATCAGAGAACATATATATAGATATATACTGTATATAATACATATATGCTCTGATAAATCACGTTTCCTGTTGAACTGAAAAAGCACAGAGACAATTCCTCTTATTAAATCTATTTTTGAAACTGGCGAGAGTGAAACAAGGAGGGAGGAAAAGGCTGTTTATTCTGTCATCAGATAAATAGCTTGTGTAACTAATTGGGTCCCAGTAGCTCTGGGCTGCCTGGATACGGTCAGTGTCGAGCTGAGGCCTGCTACTCTCCTGGTGGCTCTCCACTCTCTGATGGCAGGAGACACCCTCCCCCTCTCCTCTGATGATGTTAGAACAGAAACTTGCTTTCGTCTGCAAGGCAGGCAAACCACAGTGCTACCTTTGAACATGCTCCCTTACTGAAGACTGGCGTGGCCAGAAGCACAAACAGGGCAATGTATCATTGAATATTACTGTAATATTATCTTTATACTATATTCCTCTGTGTTACAACGTAGAGTCACGTGTGGCACAGTGCGGTCAGGACCTGGGAGCAGAGCTTACCAGGTACGGCTTAATTGTGGAGCGGCCTTTTAATTTTCACCCACCAGCAAGTACAGAGAAACTTATTGAAGTAGGAGGAAAAAGTGGAGAGAAGCTCCGCAGAGGTGATTCTGCAAACCTCCGTTTGCCCGGGCTCTTTGTACAAATCCATGGGAATCGAACACTTGATTGGCTGCTTGAGTTGCCGCAGGTTTTTGGAGCTGAGCTGATCTCAGTTCAAATTTGGTTCTGAACAAACAGCCGTCCACTTTTCCTCACCATCCACCTCTGGCAGCTGATGCCCCTTATGACACTAAATTCGATCAGTCCGCCAATCTTGCAGTGGACAACAGTGTAGATCTTGACTGCCTCAGGTCTTTACGCTTGTTTCTCCCCCTTCAATACAATATATTGTACTATATTCCTACAAAGCCTACAGAGCAGAACGTCTAAGGCATCAGACTCATGTCGACTAGGGTTAGTGCTGATTCACTGAACCACATTAATCACTGCAAAACTCCTGATCCACTTAAAAACTTCAAGTGTGATTATGTCCAGGGGTGCTAAGTTTAAAGTGTTTATTGTTGCGACAATCTTATTAATTCTATTTCACAAGCATATGTAAACGCATGATTAAATATTTGCATAGACTGATTCCAGCAGGCCTGAAGAACTGATATGAATAAGTGCGATTATATTTCCTGTAAAAATGAAAACCCTCAAGAATGCCTCATTCTGGGGCTTGATTGACTTTATCTTTCTGTGTGATTCAAGTGCATTATCGGTTTGCCAATGTTAACACCCAGGGTTTTTTTTAAACTTCTTTCCAGAGCACGGAAATCCAGTTGACCTGCTTGAGATTGCCCATGAAAAAGAGATTTCATTCAGAGGAAGGAAAAAGCCTGTTTTTATTGCCAAAAGATGCTCTTATATTTTATTTCAGAAACAAAGCTCTTTAAATCATGGACATGACAAGTTTTCCCTATTTTTGAGCAAGTATTATCTATCGTTTTCAATATTTGGTAAAACTCTATTAAGTAGTATTGTTAATTTTTTGGCCCCTCAATACCTGACAAGTTGCTATGCATTAAATCATATTGTAATAAAAAAATTTAATTTATTGTTGTCATTGAATAGATTAGGTTTTCTGGAAGTAATTCATCGATCAACGCATGAACTCAAGGATTGCTAGACTACAAAAGTTTCTGAGAAACTTTTACAAATTTAAATGGTGAGACTTTCCCTGACAATTCCAGTTGGGAACAAATAGCTCCCTAAAGACCAAAATCTCCCTTTTAATAGTACGTCTTCTGAGGAAATAGGATGTTCTGCTTGGCAGTGTTCTGATTGATAGCAGAACTGTTTTACATTTTGTGAACTTGAGTCTGCATAGTGATAGCGTTAATGATCTGAAATAATCCTTTTAGTACATCTGAGCAGTGGTCTTTAGTAAAAAAAAAAAAAAGAAAAAACAGATTAAGGATATGTAGAATGTCATGTGTAGCTATTTACAACAGGATTAAGAAATAAACAAGAACAACATTAATAATCTTCTTTAGTGAAGTCTTCATCTCCCTCCATTCAATAAGCATCCACTTCTGAATAAATAAGCCCACAGCATCTATTTATGTAGATGTGCGTTTTGTATTGCCTTTAACCGTGTTTTACATACACCATATTCAGGCTAATATTTATGATCCTTCACTTGATAGTCTTCAACAAAGTTCAGTGTTCAGGTTTCTGCATTTGAGAGTTCAGTCATCACCCAGACCTTTAAAGGCAGTAGTGTTGTATAAATTATAATTGCCACAGTGAGCAGCAGCAACTATGAAATTTAGGTTCAATGAAAGTTCAGCTCAGGAAAATTTCAGCACTGTTAAGAATCTGTGTGAAATCACCATTTCAACACCTTTAAACCCAACAAAATAAAAATGTATTAAACATATATTACACTGTACAAACTTGTACTACCTATAAAGCTGTCTGCCCTTTGACACAGTATTGTGTGTATACCATCGAGTCAATCTTGTCTCATAGCAACCGCTTGCATGGTTTTTAACTGTAAGGGAGGTGATTTGCCATTGCTTTCTTCCATACATGTCTTGGGGGTGCAAACACGGCAAAACATGCAAATACCACACATGTTGAGCAGCTCAGGAGCTGTGAGGCACCAGCTTTACATACTGCGCCACCACTGCTCACTTCATAGAAAATTGCTGTTCTTTTCATTTATTTAGCTGCCACTTTTCTCCAAAGCAACTTACAATGATACAACTATTTACCCATTTATATAGAGGGGTAATTTTACTGGAGCAATTTAGGGTAAGTACCTTGCTCAAGGGTCCTGTAGCTGGAGGTAGGATTCAAACCTGCAAACTTGGTGCCCAAAAGGAGCAGCACTAACCATAGTAATACCAGCTGCCCAGTTGATACACTCTAGCAATATTAACCACAATTCCAGCAAAGCAAATAAAAAAAGCTGTTTCACATAAACTAATCGGCAACCAGTGATTTGATTTAAATGCCCAACTCTGCATGCATTTCTGAAAGAAAGTTTAATATGAAGTCATATCTATATCTACAACATATTCAGCTGCTTTTCTACAAATACAATACAGAAAAAGTCAAGGACATAGATTCAGTTACATTGATAGTGAAAATATCTTTAAATAAAAGGTAAGGTGTGCATAAGCAATGATCATCTGAACCAATATGAGTTTTTGTCCCATAATTCACTCCTTCAAAAGCAGAACTATGCCACTCTATACAATTTCAAGATAACTGGTTACGACTTTTACAACCAACTGTCACAAATAGGGATTGAACATAAAGGACTGCATTTTGCTCTTATACATACAGTATACTCTGATATTTATAGAGTGCTCAGGCTGACATGTTATGGGAATAATTGCCATAATTCTAGGAAAGCTATTGAAAATCATCGTTACCAGTGAGTTTTAATACACTTGTTAGAAACTACGTTTTATTCGCAAGGCTTTCAATGAACATGTTTGATACAGAAATCACTCAACATGTCTTCCCAGCTGTATTGCAGCAGTTCCTGGAGATGTAGAACACTTGTGGGTTGTTTTGCGTTCTCTCTTCTGTCTGGTTCTTCTCATATATTTGCTGTCCACATTGCCCACAAGTACTAAAATTTTTGACTGTTACTGAATACATACTGAAATTGTAGCAAAATTAACTACAGTTACAGCAGCGCAAATAAAAAAACTTCACATAAAGTGCTGTTTCACATAAACTGCAACCAGTGAATTTGATTAAAAAATTTCTGATCTGTTTTCTAAATTTAAAACAACTTAAAATCAGGATTGTATCTTGAATCTCACCATTTCAGGCACAACAGTGAAAAAAAAAAACATTTTTTGATAAACAGTCAAAAAAAGAGCTCAAGGACATTACAATATTTTTAAATGATCAAGCTGATCTTCAATAATGCTACTGGTGATAGTGAGTCAACTGTTTTACGTGTCTTGGTTTTATGTAAGAAAAGGTTTTATGCTTGTACCTAAGTAATGTCCATTTATGGAAACTTAATAAATTCTTATTGCAAATTTATTCATCTTTTCAATTCCCTTTCTGGACAAACCACACCATTTCATGTTTAAATAATAAGGCATTTATTTTTAATCTTACAAAGATATCATGCTTATGCAGTAATATTATATGCTCTGGATAACTGTGCATTCATGGCTATCTGTTTCATTAAAGCCTTAGAGCTGTAATTATTCACCACTGAACAACTATCACCAGCTTTTAGGTTAAGGAGCCACCACTCTGAAGGACTCTGTAGCTTTTAAACAATTTCTATCCCTTTATCATGGAGTTAGCATGTTATGCCAATGTGTGGGCTTTCTCTGGGCATTGCTGGCTATTAGTGTTTTTGCTACCATTCACAATGTGTACAGTCTAAATTGCTCACAATACAAACAAGTAATATCAATGATTTTACATTCACAGTTCTTTAGGTTGAGATGTCAAGTTGTTATTTAGGAAATTAATGATAAAATACTGGAACATTTATGAAAATCCCATATATATCAAACTCAATTTTTGAAATTTGTCGTGTGATAGTCTCTTTGAGAGCTCATGTTGCACTGAAGAACCTGCTGAACATCTTACCAAGCACGCCTAATCTAAAGTGCAATGATTCCTAATTGTTATGCATGGCAAATCAATCATCAGGTTGAGACACTTGCGTTGAGACCCATCAGATTTGATTGCGTGAGGCAGACAGTGTTTGGGAAACTCTGCCACTTGACTTTCTTCCATGGCTTGATGTGACAGTAATTGAAAACCATCATACATATTCAATGGAACAGATAAGCATTTTTACACGGAAATGTTTTAAAATAGGATGCAAAACGGTCTTTGTTCATTGTTACTGAATCAGATGAAGCATAACTGTTTCAGCAAATTATGGATTAACAAGTTGCCTTGCTGGGGAACACTTGGATCTCAAGAGAATGCCACTAAAGAGTTTAAAATATGGTTGAGGAAAACTAAACAGCTTGTTCCTTATTAGCTTCCAGCATGAACTTTTCATCTCCTTTTCACAGAGTGAACTGGAGGGATGGCGTTCTAGGGGAAAACAACCAACTACAGGGCCTTAATGAGCACCTCAGAAATGATTAGCGGCTGTGGAGTAGGTAAGAGCAGGAATGTATTCTGTTGAACCCTACTGTAAAGCCATGCCATTGACAGCCAAGCTCCTGGAAGCAATGGCAACCTCTTGATATCCAAGTGGTGTTCAGATTTGAAGTAACATGTACAAATCTGTTCAATGTACCTTACTGTTCTCCATCACCTTTGTATGATCAGAGTTTTCATTTTTGGTATGACAAGGGATTTCTGAGATCATATTTGGGTCTTTGTGATAGGGTGTCTTGGGTCTGCCGAATCTGCCACTTCCTGAAAGAAATCTTCTATTACAAACTGAGAACTTATCTAAAAATTATTTTTGATGAGGATCTGCCAATACCTAATGCCACTCTCTACCTTGCTGATGGTCCAGGCCATGGTGATATCTCACTTGGACTGCAGCATCAAGTCTCTCCAAGGTACAAAGTGTTGCACAATGAGTGGTATATGACCTACCAAAGCTTTCCCACATGTCTAACCTCCTCATCTCTCCTCATCTCTCCTCACTGACTTCCCGTAACTGCCTGTATCAAATTCAAGACTCTGGTTATAGCCTAAAGATAATTGTGACAAGTACTGTAATGTAAATGGAGTAGATCGGAAACTCGGATAGAAGTGTGTCTGGAAGAGATGTGTTTTGAGACTCTTCCTGAAAGTTGAGAGTGATTCAACAGTTCTCAGTGTGAGAAGATCATTCCACCACGTTGGAGCCAGAACCTAAAATCTACAATATGCATCAATGTATATTGTGTATTGTATACAAAACACTTCATGTTGTAAAATGTACTTTTGTATACTCTTAATTTGTATGTCTGCAACATTAATGAATGTGATGTATTGAACAGTTGGCCAATGAGTTTAGCTCAAAGCATGCCACTTCTGTCTCCATATGTTAAGTGCTTACTCTTTCCTAACCGGCGTTCTTAAATAAGTGGAAACTTAATTACTTTCTTAGTTTGTTACTGGAAATGATGGTTCGATAACTCAGATCTAATCCTGTAAATATCAAGACACCGAATTTGGCACACCAAAATATGAAAGAACTTTTTCTTGTAAAGAGTTTGTAGATGATCTATAATTGAGTCTTATGCAGTGTTATTAGTCCAAATGCATGTTTCCCTCTTATCATCACTTATTAAAATCAGTTTGTTTTACTTTGATGTGAGCTAAGCTTATAATTATAAGTGGCTCAATCATCTAGTTTCCTTGATTAAAATTTTATGCTATTATAAATTATGCATGCTCATGTATAATGCGGTATTTAAATAAACATTAATAAGTATTTCAAAATAATATTTTTAAATTTTAAGAAACTATTTGTTAAATAAAATGTCATTATTGTATCTAAATTTGCAACTACTACGACAGTCAATAATAACAATAACAGCAACAACAATAATAACAATAACGATAATAATAATAACAATAATAACAATGATAACAATAGATTAATCTATATTTGTATTTGTGACAGGGAATATCATACTTAATGGTAAAACTAAAGAAATGATGACATCAACTGCAATGAAATCCATTGAAATCTCTAAGAATAATGATGCAAATACAGTCATGAGAAGAATACAGTAATGACATATCCATGGCACAGTATCATGGAACTGATTGATATTCAGCACTGTGCAGTGGTACATTACATTGCTTGAATCTTATTAGAGGTTACTGTGCCTTTCAAGATATAAACATGCAGATTTAACACACTAACTACAAATTTCCAGTTGCAGGTTTTGGTGAGAGCAGAATCATTGCGCCGAGAACAGGCACTATCCATCACCTGAATGAACTGTACCTGGCACAACCTTATTCAAAAAAACAAAAAAAAAAAAAAAATTGGACAGTAGTTTTCTGGGCTTCAGAGATCATATATTCCAGACATCTATGGAAGCCAGGGGGGATCTGAAGAGGCTTCAATGTGGAAGAGCAAAAAGATTAATTTCAATAAACCAAGAGCTATTGGTATAACTGGTGAATATTGGTAATTTTACAATGCTTCATCAAAAAAATTACAAATCATTTCCTACAATTAGCTAATAGTACTGTGTACATATTCTAAGAACCGCCAATGCACTGGGTTGTGATACAACAGGAGAGATGACAACACGTATAGAAACAGGTCCCCAGGACTTTCTCCGTGCCAAATGTCAGTTAACATCCGCAACCTCTAACTGGACAATTAGGACTTGCGTATGAGGTAGCTGCTTGGTGAAGGGGTGGCACGATGGCACGGCAGGTAGTCTTGGTTCCTCACCACTCCAGAGTAGTGGGTTTAGGTCTAGGTTTGAATCTACTTCAGTCTGTGTTAAATTAACAATTTGTTCACTATAAGCATAGATTTCCTCTGGGTGCTCTTTTTTCTTCTCACAGTGCAAAGACACGTGTTTCAGCTCAGTTAGTGTCTCCAAATCTCCTATAATTTGAGAATGAGTATGTCCTAACCCTATGATGGACTTTCTTTCCATTCAAGGTGTACTCTGCCTCATGACCTATTCCTCCCTTCAACGGAATCTAGACCACCATGACCCTGCATTAGAGCAACAGTTGTAGATAATGAATGAATGATGAATGAATGAATGAATGAATGAACAAGAAATGTTTATGAGAAAGCAGACTGGGCAATCTTACAGGAGAAGGAAGGAGAAGAGCTCCCTGATGCCGGATGGTATATTTTGTTATTGTTTGATTCCTGATGCTGTGTTCAGACCCTTTGTTTTTGCCACTCCTGTCCCCAGTTTCCCTTTCGCACTTTATTTAATAGAAGGTTGTTTTTGTCGGAACCCCTGCTGCTATGTGCTTTCTTCCTGCATATGTGCATAGCCTTCATCCCACCACTGGCCACTGCGCAAATACAAATAATTACTTGCGTGCCAATAACCGGGAAGTATTTTGTTTCAAAAGTTAAAAATAAACACCAGGAGAGGAAATAACAGAGAAGACGAAAGCGACTGCACCATGAGTCAGAGAAACACAATTACTGATTCAGAAGAGCAGCAGATCGGTGACTGTGATAACAAATCGAATTGCTCTTTTACAGAGTGAACCTAAGAGTGAGGAGGAAAGGCCAGTGTTAATGAGAGAAAGGTCTGAGCAGCTTTGGTGGGATGGAATGGTGCGGAATTCAATGGTTGGGGAAAATCTGAGAGGGGCAGCCATGGCGAGAGACTGGAAAAGCACCAAAAGGCCTGATGAGATTGGAAAGTGACTAAGTAGAAACCAGCACTACACACTGAGAAAAAACTCCATGGAAAAACAAGTTTTATTGCTTATATTTGAGAGAACCTAGAGAACCTACCGTCTCTCACAATGAAATTTATATTTGCAGAAGCAGTACATTTGTGAACCGGCCATGCAATTCAACATCTCAACACCAAATTTGTGGATGATATTTAACATTTGTCTGGTGAATGGTGACTGAGTATTCAAAAAACTTGCACTTTTAATGGTTTTGAGTCATTAAATAATATTCAAAATAATGGTGTCAAAGAGCAAAAGAACTATGCTTTGAAATGACCAAAACAGGAGAGAGGTGGTGTAGAGATAGGGATATCGCCTTAACAGCTGAATGTCCAAAGTCTGAATCACTGTTCCTGCTTTATTATTCTTCATCAAGGTACTTTACCTCATACAGTAAAAATACCCAGGTGAATAAATGGGCAAATCATTGTAAAATTGATTAACTGGAACTGTATGTGGCCTTGTACAACAGAAAAATTTCAATTAAAATAATAAGTCACATTTCACTAGGGTCTCACTGGAAACTCGCTCAAACCTAATGATTTTTGATTATATTTTTATTAATCTTCTTTAGGCATATTTATTTATTTATTTATTTATTTATTTGAATTGCAGGCAGTTGGATTGCGGGTTTGGCTGGGGCTTGCTCTCTGCTGAGATGTCTTGCAGTGAACTGGTGTCCCATCCGGGGTGCGTCCCCTCTCCCTCCAGCCCCGTGCCTTGTGTTGGCGGGTTGGGCTCCGGTTCGCCGTGACCCCGCTCGGGTCAAGCGGTTTCAGGCAGTGTGTCTGTGTGTAGCTGGGTGACAGTTATGCTACTTACCCTTTCCTCTGGTTAGTGGACCTCACACCACAATATACACTACTGGTTTCTTGTAGCTGCCCATATGAAGTTCAAGACTCTGGTTATGACCTACAAAATGGTTAAAGAATCAACACTCTGATCCTACAGGACCTCCCTCTTTCCCAGCAAGACCACTATGATCCACAGCCTGTGGCCACTCGATGGTTCCATACTGAAGAGGTTGAAAACTGAAAGTCCACAGCTTCTTGAATTTGGCGCTGATGTGGAGGAATGAGCTCCCTCTGTCCCTCAGAGATGCTAAATCTCTTACACAATTTTATTTCAATCTTTCCATGCACTTCTTTCATGATCTTTTAACTGCTTTATATGCTTCTTCATCTTCCACGGTCATCTGTGTATTTGTAATCTGATTCATTTCTATGAAGAGCTACTTGTGAAGTGTTTGCCCCCAAAATTGTGGTGCTGGACAAACAAGCTGTGCTTCAAAAATTATGTGCATTTAAAGCTCTTCAAAAATACTTTTGGTTACTCAGCGTTGTATTGCTGATTTGGAGAAAAGTGCCTGCGAAATGAATAAATTTTAAAATAATTATTTTAAACTAATTGTGCTGAGCTTCTGGTCCAGGTTGTGGCATTAAATTGGCCAAAACTGAGGTTTTTTTGTTGCACTAGTGCAATCAGTGGCTTCCCAGGTGGCTCCAGTGTTCCAAGGGTTCTGTCATGCTTCATAAGAGGTGAGTACAATGGTAATAGTCAGAAAATCATTCAAACAAGTGAGGAAGAAAAACAGGAGAAACAGGAGGAAGAGAAGGCTTGACAGAAGGATCAGGTGAGTCCACTATGACTACAACTACCTTAAAATTTAATTAAACAAATGGGACTTTAATCTAGAGTTGAAAACTGCAATGGAGAGAATGTGTTTTGTGATGGTAGGTAGAGCGTTCTGCAATTCCGGAATCTCACAGGATTGAAGAAGAATCTCAGAACTCATCTCTGTCTGACCCATTTCTCTCAAAATCTTTAGACAGCTACATAAATTTGTCCAACACCATCTGATATGATTTTGTATTTATTATCTGAACATCACTTCTACATGGAGCTACTTGAGTAATGTGCAAAATGTCTGTATTAAACAAGGTATGCTTATATAACCTTGTGTTTATATTTGAAGCTTTGTTTATTCTGACTTGTATGGTCGTTTGGAGAATAGTGCCTGCTAGGTACATAAATGTAAATGTAACATAATTCAATCCTAAAAATCTGACAGTCAGAAGATGACAGTTTTTATATTTCATGAGGAAAATTACAATGCGCTACTTTATCCCCAAAAGTCTCCAAAATTTTATGAAAATGTAAAAATCTGCTATGCTTTTTATACAGTTTGTCAGAAAGTGGACTGATAACCCAATCAACCCTAAGAGTAATAAATTGGTGTAACAATTTGGAGTAACCTGTAATAAAGTTATGTAACCCTCATGTAAATGATAATATTGCTAAAGCTCTGCACATATCATTAACAGAATCAACCTCTTCATCTTCACTACTAAAAAAACAATTCAGACCTGAAATAAACTCTAATAATAATCTAGCACACCTCAATCACGGCATTCACTGATTTCAGTGACATTTTACAATATATGTGTGCATTACTTTAGCATAAAGAGAGACTTAGATGCAGATGCATGAGTCTAAAGTACAGTAAGTTTGTTTCTTTCTACCATATGAATCAACGTACATCACATGAGTAGCTGCATAGAACTTAATCAGAACATCAATTATTCTTTCCTAGTATTTTTTAGTATATATATATATAGCAGGAGTAGTTTATAATATTATGTATGTAATATATAGTTTATAATATATAAAATATCATTTTAATAACAATAACCATAATGAGGATTGCAACAACACTGCGATCTAGCTGGCTTGGTGGCAGTCTGGCTGCTTGCCCTGTGATGGTCCTTCTGAGGTCTGTGACTCAGTCATCAGCTGAGGTGGCTCCTTAATGCTGTGTCACCTTACACAGCTTAAATCACATGGGTTAACAATGAGTTGGGAGACAGATTTTATCCACCCACGCTAGACATAGTGATGTGTATGTTACAATGTAGTTGCCTTCCCTCTTCCCCCCTGTTAGTGCACACACAGGATTATGACATCACATCCAACATCATGCGGCTGAGATGATCTTTAGCAAAATCACAGAATATAACTGTCACGTACCAAACCCGCACCTCAGTCGGCAGCACCTGACTCCAATCAAGCACCTGACAAACTGCTCACCCTTTAAAAGACCCTCCTCAGCTCCCATACCTTTGTGGAATCTTGTCTGAGATAACCGTCCTCTTGCGCCATGTCCTGCTCTGCTTCATCCCTTGTTTCCTGTCTCCGTTCTCTGGTTTTTGACCCTTCGCTTTGTTCCCTGACCATGTCCTTGGATCCTCGCTCCCACTCCGACCGCCGATCGACCGACCCTTCGCCTGTCCCCGACAACGAGAATTTGCCGGACCCCTCAGTTCCAGATGAACAATCCTGCACTTGGGTCCAACCGTCCCGGATTTCTCAGTTCCGTGTGACAATAACATGAAGTATGTACAGTAAGATACTAAATAAAATCAATAACAATTTAACAAACCAGTAGCTGTTTGAATCTGAAGACGAAGAAAGAAGAGATGAGAAGGTCCTATGTCTTGTGGCATTGGTTGGGCCACTTGTTGCTATTGTTAAGTATCATTGAGTCAATGTCTACTCTTTGCAACCATATGAATAGACTGTCTCTAGAAACTTCTGTCCTCAAGTTATGCCCTTAGTGTTGAAAGGGGTATATCCAGCTCTTAGCGGAAAACTTACAGACTGTGTAGAGGAAGCACTTCACTAAGTAGAGAAATTATACAGTTTTGTCCACTGCTACGGGAAGCTCTCCACTAAGTGAAGAAATAAATATAAATGTGCTTGATCAGCTTTAGTGAAAGTCCAAAAAAATAATGTCCCCTACTGAGGGGGTTGAGAGCTTTTAGTTCTATGTAAATTGTGCAGAAAAATTTCAGTTTTGAAGTTTTTCTGAATGGGGGGAGCACTTTGGAGCAGCGATGTTCAGACGTAGGTTCTAATCTGCCACAGTCCCTGTGTTTGCATGGATGTCTTTGCACAGCCTTTGGATTTGTGATTAAGATCAGTTTATGACTGTAGAGGCTCTTTGGTATGTACCTGTGTGAGTGAATCTGTGTGGCTACCCTGTGATGGACCAGTGCCCAGTCCAGTGTGTACCTTGATTCCTTTTTTTCCAGTGGTTTCAGAGTAGGCTTTGGATCACTGTGACCCTGAGTTGGATAAGCCATTATTCAGTGAATGAGTTTACATTTACATTTATTTAGTTAGGGGGAGGGGGAGTGGTGGCACAGCGGGTTTGGCCTGGGCCTCCTGTGTGATGGTTCTGGGGTTCAAGTCCTGCTTGGAGTGCCTTGCAATGGACTGGCATCCCCTCCTGCAGCCTTGTGCCCTGTATTGCTGGGCTGGGCTCCAGTTTGCCACGACCCCACAAGTGGTTGTACACATTGTGTGTGCAATTTATTTATTTAGCAGACACTTTTCTTGAAAGCAACTTCCAGTGAACTCTATGTAGTGTTATCAGTCCACACACCTTATTCACCAAGGTGACTTACACTGCTAGATACACTACTTACACTGGGTCACTCATCCATACATCAGTGGAACACACTCTCTGTCACTCACACACTGTGAGGAGTTTCTCTGAATTATTACACAATTATTATCTATTTTAAGCTATGAAACCACTGATCTAATGGTTTTGCGGAGTTAATTGCAATTATTTTGCACAAACATTTTCTTTTTTTTACATTTTATAAATTTCTGCTTAAATTTAGCACCAAAAATGTTGAAAAATCTCATAATCTGTATGATTGACTCTTTTCTTTTCGCATAAATTGTTGCAGCATAATTTGATTTACATGAAAATGTATAGGAATGCATGTGGTCCTAGGCTGTATATACACAGTGACTCTGAGGAAGATCAGACAGTGGCCAGTGATGCCACAAACAGCTGAATTTCTCATTACTGGCCATTTTCAAAAAACCTTGAAATTAAAACTTTTTACAGATATAATTTTATGCCAAAGTCCATTGGGTACACTGGCAGGTTTTTCTTTTGTACATACATTAAAATTACCTTATACATTTTTTTTCCTCTGATGCATTTTAGATAGCATAAATAAATCATTGGTATTTGTGTACGAGTCATTTAGGAGTCCAGATCTACTTGGCTGATTGCCATTAAACCAATGTTAAATTGTTCTTTTTGAATACAAATTGTAAAAGTTTGAACAATTAATAATTTGGCCACCACTATCTAAGTTATTATGATATTGTTTTAACTTGCCCTTGCTTTTCTGCTGTTTTTTTATACAAGAAAAGTAACGGAGGCCACAACTATCATCAAGTTTCAGTGTAACATGTTTAAAATAAATAGCTGCTTTTTCAGATCAAGTTGGCACATTTGTGCAGCCAGCTCAGTATCATTCCAGCAATTCAGCCTAGGTCATATGGCCTATCAATCAAGTTAAATTGTTCATTGCAATTATAATCAAAAGTATGTTTGTCAGCGCAACAGCATTGCTGCCACTTTAGCCATTACGGTAACAGTCCATCAGGAAATTCAGCAATGAGCTTTCAATAAACTCTTGTATGAGCTTACATGTGACAGATTTCTTGAGCTTCATGGACCTGAAAAAACTAATATGATCGTCTCAAGTGATCTGCAATACCTTGGGACTGAAAACTTACATCAGGCACATGGATGCATTTTTGATCTCTTTGGCTTATTCATTTGCATGACCTCCAGAACAGCTGCTTGCAGCAATATTTTATTTTTCTAACTTTTCTGATTTTGTTTATATATTGCACTACAATTCAGTCTAATACTAAAAGAAGACCTCACCTGAAAATAATATTGAACTAAACTGTAAAATAAAATGTAAATTAGATTTAATGCAAAAAAAAAAAAAAGTTGACTTCTGCAAGGACACGAGATGAAATATTAACTGGTTATCTGCAGGACACGGTAAATACACTTTCTGTGTACAGTAAGACCAACTGTGTCACAGAAAAAAGGTAAGTGCAGTCTCAGGACCAACGGAACATATCATTTTGTCAGTTTGTTAAAAGCCATTGAAAGTTTGTTACTCTCTACTGATGTTATGAATAATTTACATGACTAATGTCAGGATTACATTTTGTGATGATTTTTCTCCCAAGTCTCTACGAACAAGATTCATCTTTACTTTCATAGTGTTTCCAGTGCCAAGTTGCTTGCGTAGAAATGACTGGCAGCATCTGTATAATCACACGTGGTAATTAGCCAAATCTTGTAATTGCCACAGCAATTTCCACAATAATTTTGAGTACCCCTTTAATGGCAAAATTTCCAGGGCTAATTAGACAAAATTGCCATGAAAATTGATATTACAGGGAAGGCGCAGCTACGACTGTGTATTCAGAAAAAAAGGATTGAATTATTGACAAATCCATCTCTATATAACAGCTCATAAGAAACTGGGTTTTGCCATTGTTTTTTTTTTCTTTTTTTTTTAACTTTTAAATGTTCAATAAATGTCCAAATTACTAAACTGTAAAAGAAGCTTCCTCTCACTGGCTCAAAGGCAGCTTTGACTAGCCTGTGAGGATCTCAGTTAGAGGAGATCAACTCTAACATTGGAGAAATTTATTTTTCCTCATTCACGAAGGGTGCACACCTTGGATGTGCTGCTTTCTTTTCGTTTTGAGAGGTGCCATCGCTCAGAGGGCAAATGCTGGACAGCTTCCTGACAATTCTTTCCTTTCAGAGCAAGTTAATGAATGGACTCTTAACTCAACCAAAACCCCTCGGTAACTTGGTAGATAGGAACAGATGGATCCTTCAGCATGATCTGTTATTACATATTAGGCATTTTGGTGAGACAGCCACCTTCATAGTCAGACTGAAGGCCATGGCTCGATCTGGATGACACATAAGGCTGAATCAGCCTGGCTCTTAAAGGACTAAATGCAACTGCTAAGCAAGACCATCTTTTGAGCTTTCACACTGTTATTTACTGGGTTCAGAGCAGCACAGGCACAATTACTGTTGAATGTAGCTACTTTTAAAAAAATATTCTTAACGAAAAAGAGACTATTTCTACTGGGTAGACTAGATTGTGATGTGTATAAGAAGAAATAAAAGGGAGTTTGAGAGTGCAACAGGGTTATTTTTTTCCTCTTCTGTCTAGGAGTGATGTAAACCCTGGATCCAAGCCCAGGCTAGATTATGTAACTCAGACAAACAGCATGAATGGCGACTGAAGAGAAATACAAGCTACCTCTATATAAACAGCAAAACAAGTAACGGCAAAGGTGGCAGCTTGGGGACCTCCTTACTGAGAAAAAACAGATTGTTTTATCTTTAAAAGCTGCATGCTCCAGGACAATTGACTAAGAGGTTCCAAAAAGTCAAAGACCACCTGTGATAAAACCACAAAACGAATGAATGAAAGTTAACAACATACTCCATGACGGGACACTGTAGAAAAAACTATGCTGTATAAAATTCTGTTTTTAATCGAGGTAAATTCTTCTCATCTGGATTCACAACACATTACCTCACAGATGATGCACTGGTCAGAGCTAAATTACAAGCTTTTTAACAATACAATGGCAATCAATTGACTTGTAGGGGTCTGTGTATCTCTGTACTGTCTCTAAGGAAGTCTTGTGCAATTTTCTGTCTCAGTAAAGCCAGCGTGAACTCAGTCTTGTTGTGAACAAGTGGTCTGACATTCTCCCAGAGAAATTCAAATCCCCTGCCAGACATTTGTAATCCGGCAAATTGACCATTATATTGATTTAGACAGCTGTACATACCCCCTTCGGCAGAAAGGGTTTCGGAAGTCATTTACAAAATTTATACCTCATTTTCAGCACCTGCAATACACAAACACGTATAAGTTATTTATTAAAATACAAATCCCCAAAACACGTTTTATAAAGCCTAAAAAAGCATTGCAGTTGTTAAACAAGTTGCACAAGCAATAAGAACTTATTATGCTCAGATCTGTAAGCTGTGGGTGGGTTGTTAATTGGGTTAACAAATAGGATACTCCAGCAACACAGCAGGACCCATAGCTTTGCGACTGAATTTCTGAAAAAGTTGCAGTGATTCATTCCCATTTCCTTTGTCTACAAATGCTTCGGCCTTCTCGAGCCCAGACACAAGAGACAGAGAGAGAAAGAGAGCTGGTGTTCCACTGTGTATAATTAAAGCCCCAAATCAGCCCATTTTCCATGCAGCCGAGTGTGAGAGAACCACCTGCCGAGGGGTATCTTGGACTGTACGCTCCCAGACAACCAGGCAATCTCTGCCCCACATCGGGCTTGGTTAGTTTGGGCTGTCGAAAGATATGAAAGAGAACAGGGAAAGGGGTTGTTAGACCTCGCTGAAAAAATGGCTGTGCTGGAGCAAGTTGGTTTCTGAGTGGATCTTGATGACAGCAGATGATTTATTTATTTTTTTACCTGTCTTTTTTGCCCAACCCTCTCATCCAGAGTGACATACAAATTACACAGAAAACACAAAGGTGCATAGCAAATGCTTGAATCAACAAAGAGTCCTAAAAATCACAAAGCCAGGCAGGTTATTAAAACAGGTTTGTAAAAAATACAATTACCATAGAACAATTGCAAACGTAATCTGGCAAAAACAAATTAGGCAATGAAATTGCAATTTTAAGTGGGTATTGTGTAGGGTTTGAGCAAACCAGTACAGGTTAAGTTTACATATAATGTTAGAGAGCAATGGGAGACTTGGACGAAATTAAAAGAAGTCAAGAGGCTCTCAAGCACATAACATAAAACATGTATTCTGAGATTTTTCATTCTGGATCAGAAGACACCTGAGGAGGTGTGTTTTTGACAATCTGAAAACAGAGCCCAAAAGAAAAAAAAAAAAAAAAAAAAACACTTCAAGAAAAATTCTGAACGTGTCCTGTGTCACCACCTGAACAGATTTAACAAAAGTAGAAACACAAACTTGAAAGCAGAAAGTGTACTGGGTGACTACAGAAGAGCTAATAAAATAAAATAAAATAAAATAATCCAAAGATCAATGAAACATGCTGGATTCATCTCTTCTTCAGTTTCTGTTTTGAGACTCGCAATTATGTTGATTACATCATAATAATGAATGGCCGGAATATTTTTAAAATCCTAATTCTGGGCCGTTTTGCAGTACTCATTCGAATTTAGAGATTATTCCCCTAGAGATATGCAAATACCGATTACATATTCAGCCCTGGCACCACAGTATGTTTTATCTGAAATTGATCCAAGACTGCTGGTGACTCCACAATGTGGAACATTCAATAGCAAAGCGGGACATTGCACAGACTTTAAACTCTTCTACAGCCCTACAAGAAGCTGTGTTATGAAAATCACATGCTACCCTATACCTTCGGTCACAGTTCTTTAAAAGTGTATGTCGGTTCTTATCCTCTGTGACCAACTGCAGGGGGTATGGCCTAGTTTGAAGTTGCACAAACCACCGGCATTAAAGTCACATGCAAAACACTCACCACAGGCCAAATTTGATACTGGTGTTTGCTAGTTAAAGAAAGATTTTTTTTCATGTAAATAAGGAATGCAAACCGATTATACTTCCATAGATGACAAAGAAGTGTTGTATTTTATTCTTCCCTCTAAAAACGATTTATGTACGTGAATGTATTAGCAATTTCTCTGCATGTGCTGTTTCATATCTCTATGTTTCTATAACCCAGTGCTTTTGCTGATTTTACAAAAAGGACACAGATTTGCAGTACAACAGCTGAAGCAACAGGAGAGTACTTTATTGTTGTACTCATGACTTAGGTACAGTTTTACAGCTGATACGGCTGATTTCAGTCCGAAAGATATTCAGTTTTATAATTGGAAAGAAAGATTGAGTAGCATCATATGGATAACATTAACTAGGGCTACAAGAGAATGAAAAAACTAAGCTGTAATTCTTGCGAATCAGATGATGCTGCTCAGTTGCTTTCCATCCCGTGGGTCGGATGGGATAACATCCATGGGAGTAGAGCTTCAGGACACTGGTTCAGTCAATGATCGGCTGGGCACTGCAGCCTCCCTAAGGCCTAGTTGAGGACTGGGGATCTGTGCATGTATGGAGGGAACAGGGGCTGTGGGAAAGAGAGTTGTAAAACTGTCATTTCCAAGACTGATGGCCAGTGTAAAGCCTGGGTGTTATTAGCATGAATCACTGAAGGCAGTTAGAAGCCTCACCTTTAGTTTGACTGACGGGTTGAATAGTATAATGCTTTACAAATATGCATGGTGGAGTACACAGTTAAATCAGTGTTAAATCAAATCTGAAGAATTTATATTGTCCTTAGCTGTTTAAAATTAACTCCACTTGGAGTTTACATAACAGTGCCAGTTTTACTGTGTTTGCTTCTGTTTCCTCAGCATTCTATATTATTCTGCATTATTCCTGAAACCTGTAAGTGGATAAATATTGTAAAATATGGTCAAAGGAGAGTGCAGTCAGGTACACGGAAGGGATAAAGGCACAGGAGAGAAGAAATTCAATCAAGCTCTTCTTATATAAAAATGTCAACAAGGAAGTAGCACATTTAAAACCAAAACAAAACTAATAACACAATTAAAAAGTTAAACAGCAGCAAAGGACCACAAAACCAATCTCTTAACTCAGTGAACATGTTGGTATGAAGGACCTTTTCTCCTTGTCTTCTCTCAGCCGTATTTTCTATTGCTTGCCAAGCTGTCTAATATAACAATTTTAATTATCTAATAAAAGGTTCTCCATTAAGCAAGCACTCCACCACCAACTGACATTTTTCTTCCTCGCCTCACTTCACAGTGTATACCTGCATATCTAGAAGAGTGCAGGTTTACTGAATGAGAAGTGGAGCAGACATGGATTCCCATCACATTTACTGCTAGCACTGATAAAAGAGAAGGGATGCCAAAAGTGAGCATATAAAAACACATACTGATGTTGATGATGCTGAAATGACTGAAAATGGTCTGCAAATGGACCAATCTCGAGTTTGATCATGGTAACATGATGTCACTCAAGTGTAATTACGGAGCAGTCAGAAGGTATTCAGACCCCACCCCTATTTTTACTTTTTTTTTAAAAATTTTGCAGTCTTATGCTAAAATCATTTAAATTAATTTCCCCCCCTCATCAGTCTACACTCAGTCCGCATAAAGAGAAAGTGAAAACAGGATCTTGGAAATTTTTAGAAAGTTCTAAAAGTCAACCATGAGCATAAGTATTCAGACCCTTTATTGCTCAGTTGAAGCACCTTTGACAGTGATTACAGCCTCAATGTCTTCTTGGGTATGATGCAAAAACTTGATCCCCCAAGCTTTGGGGATTTTCTGACATTCTGCAGAACCACTCCAGCAGGAAAACGTTGGTGGGCTCTGGCTGGGCCACTCAAGCACATTCATAGAGTTGTCCTTAAGCCACTGCTGTGTTGTTTTTGATTTTTGCTTAGGGTCATTGTCCTGTTGGAAGATGAACCTTTGGTGCAAAGTGCTCTGGAGCAGGTTTTCATTAGGGATAACTCTGTACTTTGCTCCATTCAGTTTTCCGTCAACCCTGACTAGTTTCCCAGTCCCTGCCGCTGAAAAACAACCTCACAGCATAATGCTGCCACCAAAATGTTTCACCTTGGGTATGAAATCATACAGGTGATAAGCAGTGCCTGGTTTCCTCCAGACATGACACAGAATTGAGGCCAAACAGATTAATCTTGGTTTCATCATGCCAGAAAATCTTGTTCCTCAGTCTGAGAGTCCCTTAGATGCCTTTTTGCCAACTCCAAGCAAGCTTTCATGTGCCTTTTAGTGAGGAGAGGCTTTCTTCTGACCACTCCACCATAAAGCCCAGATTGAAACACTCCACCAATGATAGCTATCCTTCTGGAAGTTTCTCCCATCTCCACGCAGAATCTCTGGAGCTCAGCCAGAGTGACCATCGGGTTCTTGGTTACCTGTCTTAGAAAGGTCCTTCTCCTCTAATTGCTCAGTTTGGCTGGGCGACGAGCTCTAGGAAGACCCATGGTTGTTTCCAACCTCTTCCATTTAAGAATTATGAAGACCATTGTGCTCTTGGGAACCTTTCATGCTGCAGAAATTTTTATGTGTACTTCTACATATCTGTTCATCAACACAATTCTGTCTCTGAGCTCTGAAGGCCATTCCTTTGACCCCATGGCTTGGCTTTTGCTCTGACACACATTGTCAATTGATGGACGTTGTATAAGCAGGTGTGTTCCTTTCTAAATCATGACCAATCAATTGAATTTACCACAGGTGGACTCCAAGTAAGGCGTAGAAACATCTCAGGGATGATGCATAGCAATGGCATACACCAAAGCGGAATTCCAAGTGTCACAGCAATATGTCAATGTCAATGTGATATTTCAGTTCTTTATTTTGAATGCATTTGCAAACATTTCTAAAATGTTTCACTTTGTCATTATGTTTTCGCTTTGTCATTATGGGATATCGATTGTAGATTGATGACAAAAAAAAATGAATGCAAACAATTTTATCATAAGCCTGCAATATACAAAAATGAAAAAAGAGAAGGTATCAGAATACTTTTTGATGCACTATATCTGGAGAACCAAAGGGGTGTGGCCAATATAGTGTCATTTATTCTTTTCTATTCATGAGCATCTCTCATTTACATTTGTCAAATTTTCTGTGGTCAAAATCATCCTCAAAATGTTTTTAAGCTGATAAGGCAATTTGATGCATGCCTGAGTCTTTTGTATAGACAGAAAGAATCTTATTAGATTTGTGAAATGGTACGTTGCCACTATTGATTCCACCATTTGAAGTGATCTTTAAAGTGGAATGTTGATATTTCAGATGTAAATGCACCAAAATCCAAAGAAAGAACACATCACGCAAATTAACAATGGGATCCCAAAGCTAATTTAAACCCTTGATATGCAAAATATAGTCTAAGAGTCAGTACTTTTTTGCAAATGTTCTGCTCTCAGATACTGACATTTGTGATTAATAGGCTAAATTCTTTTCACGCTGAATGAAATAAGGGCTTATCTCAATAATGCTTCACAGAATTTTAATCAAGGGCAAATGCTTACAAAGGGTGATAAACACATGTGGAAATAAAGCCCTGTGGAAATGTTACCAAATTGTTATGGAAGCTGTGCTTTCCCATATTAATTACAGTACACACTGGGTGTTAACGCTAATGTTTATGCTTAAAATGAGGCAAACCCAGTGTAGGAAAGTAATGATCCAAATTAATCACTATGTACAATTAATCCTTGACCGACCTTTCACACACGATCGTTGTCTTTAAGGTGCTTTTCATCCTCTTCTGTTCCTCTGTACTTGCGATTGAAATGCTGGGGGCAAAGCAATCAGAGAAGTTTATTAACAGTTTTCTGACTCTTTCTGGGTAAGTTCCATATGCTACCTTACAGTAAATGGAGATACTTTTTTGTAATAGGTTTATACCTCAAATTAGAACTGCAATAGCTGATTCTGCTTACATCCACCAGACTCAATTACAAATTACAGGTTTTTTTTTTGTTGATTTTATGAACGGCACTGGGTCACAGCAACACAGAGCCAGAAACAGCACACCAAAAGACTGCAAATACATAGGCACCCATGAAAGGGAAAAGGGTCAAAAGGTTACAGTATTTCACATGTGATCATGTAGCACTATCCTAAGTTGCATCAGGGTGTCCAGACATTCCTGAAATCCTTTGAATACTTGTGCTGGTAAATTGTTATCTTGGAAATTCATATTAATGTAGAAAGTGTCAGGTGTTGACCACACACACACACATTTTCAGAACCGCTTGTCCCATACGGGGTCACAGGGAACCGGAGCCTACCCGGCAACACAGGGCGTAAGGCCGGAGGGGGAGGGGACACACCCAGGATGGGACGCCAGTCCGTCGCAAGGCACCCCAAGCGGGACTCGAACCCCAGACCCACCGGAGAGCAGGACTGTGGTTCAACCCACTGCGCCACTGCGCCACCGCACCCTCATAGGTGTTGACCATTGCAATAAAATACATTTTCTTGCCAAATGTATAAGAATAATAAGTCAGTATCATCAAAAAAAGACTTTGGGTTGTCGATTAACAATCATTTTCAGAAAAATGGGTAAAAATAATCTTTTAAAACTTCAGTCGAATAAGCAAAATATGCACTTTATTCGCAGGTTTTTGTACTTAGAGAATATTTACCACTTTAATCGCAGATAATTTAAACATAACTGAAATCAACTCTGGATGTACACTAACATTCAAATGTTCAAAAGTTTAGAATCCCCCAGAAATTTAAATGTTTTTGACTGACCACAGAGGGTGGCATGATGTAAAATAGACTGGTAACTTGTCTGGTTCATTATTCCTTGTAATTTGTGTAAATTGCCCATTTTACCAGCACCAAAGCACCCCTGTACCATTACATTTACTCCACCATGTTTGACAGAAGACATCAAGCACTCCTCCAGCATCCTTTCATTTGCTCTACATGTCACATCTGTTCTCCTTGATCCAAACACCTCAAACTTAGACTCATCTGTCCATAATATTCTTTTCATCCACCGTCCAATGTCTGTGTTCTTCTACTCATTTTAACCTTTTCTTTTTGTTTACCGGTTTCAGATGTGTTTTTTTTTTCTTTGAACCTCTGACTCTGCCTCTAAGGCCAGCATCCCATAGTTGTCTTTTCGCTGTTGCAGATGACAAGAGTATTTGTCAAATATTGTTTTAAGGCAGCGGGCTTGGCTGGGTCCTGCTCTCTGGTGGGTCTGAGGCTTGAGTCCCACTTGGGGTGCCTTGCGACGGACTGGCGTCCTGTCCTGGGTGTGCCCCTCCCAATCCAGCCTTATGCCCTGTGTTGCCAGGTTAGGCTCTGGTTCGCCACTCCCCCTCTCGGGACAAGGGGTTTCACCCAGTGTGTGTATGTGTTTTAAGGCAGAAACCAACTGAGGACCTCTAAGGCATCTGCTTCTCAAACTACACACTCTGATATACTTATACTTTTGCATAGTTGTCCATCTGGGCCTTCCACTTCTCATTTATATCATGGGTCAATCAAGTTTGCTATCTTCAGTCAAGTCAGTAGTGGACACCTTAATGTGAAATCTTGTTTCTTGGGAGTCTGACACATTAAGGGATAATCACCATTTGCGACATTAGTAATGATTTCTGGGCTATACTTATAAAAAAATTTAATGGTATCTTGATAAAAAGTATAAATTCTTTCAAAAACATGAAGATTTCTGGGTGGTTCCAGACTTTTGATAACTAGCGTATGTATGAAATTTACGTGTATAACTTGCATTACAGTGGTTCATATGCTGAGGCTGCAATATAATTTTCCAGTGGTGCTTTTATTATAGCATGTGCCGTATTTGGGATCAGTAGGTAACATAGAAGTATAGGCTTGTCACACTCAGTCCACACAGGTGAGGGAGGACAGAAGACAGAGGCCAAGGAGAGTGAACAAGTGTCTATCTTATTTACATGGTGCTCAAACCAGGGACAAACAGTGACAGTAGGGGTAATGCAGGATCTCATATTTTGGGGTCAACATACACTTTCACTTCTCTCAGGTTTTTCAAATTCAGGTTGTCTCTCCTCTTCTGTCTCTTCTACTGCACAGATGGCATTGAAATAACAGTTCCTCAGGGTCATAGTGGGAACAGGTGTATTGTCCCTTCTTCCCTCCCCTTTGCCCGGACTGTGAGTGCTACAAATTACCTTGCAGCACACATATGGTACCTGGTTCAAATCCCACTCCTACTACAGGACTTATCTTAAATTAATGGATTAAGAATATATTAGTGTATAAATGGGTAAATCACTGTACAGATTACAGTGCAAACTGCCTTGGATAAAGTCTAAGTAAAGGTTAATAACAAGGGAGAGGATTCTAAGCCAGTCACTATACTGCCTTATGATAGTGGTGAGGTGTGCAAATGATCCATCCATCCATCCATCCATTTTCTTGCCTGCTTGTCCTTCTAGGGTTGGAGTGGCAATAGGGAGAGCAGAGAAGCCCAGTCCCTGTCCCTTGCAACTTCTTCCATTTCAACCCCGGAGGATCCAAAGCCGCTCCCAGGCTAACTGTGAGATATAATCTCTCCAACGGGTCCTGGGCCGACCTCAGGGTCTCGTCCAAGTTGGTCATGTCTGGTATACCTGGAAAGGGAGGTGCCCAGGGGACATCTTTACCAGACGCTCAAATCACCTCAACTGGCTCCTCTCAATGTCATGGAAAGTGAGTCCCACCACCCTGCAGAGAAAATTAATTTTGGCCGCTTGTATCTGTGATCTTATTCTTTTTGTCATTACCAAGAATTCATGACCATGGCTGAGGGTAGGGACATAGATCGACCGGTAAATAGAGAGTTCTGCCTCATGGCTTAGCTCCCCCTTCACCACTGCAGTACAGTACAGCGACCACATTACTGCTCCCGTTGCTCCCAGTCTGCAGCCGATCTCACGCTCCCTTCTCCCCTCACTCATGAATAAGACCCCAAGATACTTAAACTCCGCCACCTGGGGCAAATTCTCTCCCGTTACCTCAAGGGAGCATGCCATCCTTTTCCATGAGAGAACCATGGACTCAGACATGGAAGTGCCGTTCCTCATACCAATCGCTTCACACTTGGCTGCAAACTGTTCCAAGGCATGCTGGAGCATCCATGTGACGGTGCCAAAAGGACATCATCATCCGCAAAAAACAGAGACATCACCTTCCAACCCCCACATAGAACGCCCTCCTGACCTCAGCTACACCTTGATATCCTGTCCATGAAAACTACAAACAGGAGTGGGGACAAGGGACAACTTTAGCGGAGTCCAACACCAACATTGAATGGGCTTGACTCAGTGCTGAGCATGAAAACACTCACTCCGTGTGTACAGAGTCCGAATGGCCCGCAGTAGTAGCCCCGGCACCCCATACTCCTGATGCACCTCCCACAGAATTTCTTGGGGAACACAGTCGTAGGCCTTCTCCAAGTCCACAATACACATGTAGACTGGATTAACAAACTCCCATGCCCCCTCAATTATCTGTGAGAGGGTGAAAAGCTGGTCCACAGTTCCACGACCCAGACAGAATCGGCATTGTTCCTCTTCAATATGAGGTTCAACTATCAGCCAGAGCCTCCTTTCCAGCACTTTGGCATAGACTTTTCCAGGGAGGCTGAGATGTGTGATACCCCGGTAGTTGGCACACACTCTCCAGTCCCCTTTCTTAAATATATGGATCACCACCCCAGTTTGGAAATCCAAAGGCACTGTCCCCGAGGTCCATACAACATTGTGGCGACATGTCAGTCATGACAGCCCCATAACATCCAGGGCTTTAAACAGTTCTGGGCGAATCTCATCCACCCCTGATGCTTTGCCATTGTGAAGCTTTCCAACTACCTCAGTGACTTCCACCAGGGAAATGGACTCTGATACCCTGGAAGCCCCTGACCATGACACCTATAAGGGAAGCATGTCTCTCTGGTTTAGCAGTTCCTCAAAGTGCTCCTTCTACCTCTTGACAATATCCTCATTTGAGGGCAGAGTTTCTCCACTTTTGCTGAGCACAGCTTGAGTGAAGCTTCTCCGACCCCTCCTGAGCTGCCAAATGGTTCTTCAGAACCTTTCTGAGGCTGACCAAAAGTCATTTTCCATGGCTTCACCAAACTCCTCCCATGCTCTGGATTTTGCTTTTGCAGCCACAGCCGCGGCCACCTTTTTGCCTGCCAGTAACTATCTACTGAGTTAGAAGTCCTCAGAGCCAACCAGGCCCTAACGGACTCCTTCTTCAGCTTTACGGCTTCTCTCACCACCAGTGTCCACCAACAGGTTCTTGGGCTGCCGCCGTAACTGGCACCAAGAAGCTTTTGGCAACAGCTGCCCCTGGCTGCTTCCACAATCGAGGTTTTGAACAAGATCCATTCAGACTCCATGCTCCCTACCTCCTCCAGGATATGGGAGAAGTTCTCACGGAAGTCGGAGTTAAAATCAGTCCGGAGAGGGTCCTCTGACAGTTGTTCCCAGCACACCCTCACTATGCACTTGGGTCTACCAGGTCTGTCATTGCCAATGTGAGCGTTGAAGTCCCCCAGCAGGACTATGGAGTCTGTAGGTGCGGCCCTGTCCAGAACCCCACTCACTTTCTCCAAGAAGGTCGAATACTCTGAACTTCTGTTTGGTAAAGTTTTCCTCTCTGTGACCTTAAGTTGCATTGAGGCGACCCTATTGTCCATCGGAAGAAACTCAAACTGTATGGCAGCTAGCTGGGGGCTTGTCACTATCCCCACACCCGTCTGGCACCTCTCACACTGTGCAACTTCTGAGTAGGAGCGTGACCACCCCCTGTTGAGGAGTTTGGTTCCAGAGCCTACACTGTGAGTGGAGGTGAGCCCAACTATATCTAGGTGGTATCTCTTAACCTCCTGCACCAGTTCTGGCTCCTTCCCCCCAGTAAGGTTACATTCCAGGTGCTAAGAGCCAGTTTCTGCCCTGAGAGGCCGTGATGCCATGCACCACCCTTCCTCCTCCTGTTGCCTGAAAGGCATTGCACCCAACTCCTATGTTGGACCTTGCGGGTGGTGGACCCACAGAGCCCCCCCCCATGTTGCCTTTTTGGGCTGAGCCCAGCCAGGTTATATGGTCTGCCCGGCTACCGAACTCTCACCTAGGAACACTACCCCTAGACCTGGCTGCAAGGGTAGGTCCCAGTGACCCTATTCCGGGCAGGGTAAACGTTGTCTTGTTTACTTTTTCATGGGGGTTTTTGGATCATATTAGTTTGGATCTTCACTCCAGACCTGGTCGCCATGGGAGACCCTACCAGGAGCATACTGCTCCCGATGATATAGCTCTGGAGATCCTTCGATCACGCAAGCCCTTCTGCCACGACAAGGCCCCAATCCAGGAAGGGGTTAAGTAAAATTTAGTTGCAAAATAAAAATGTATCGTAGCATTTTATATAGAAATGCAATGCTTTTCAGGTGAGCTGCTTTTTGAATGTTGCATGACTCAGTAGAAACTAAATAGGAATTTGTAAGTTGTGCTCATATGATTTTTCCTTTCATGCTTTCTAGTTGCTTATATAAATTATATGTATCAATTGCATTTAATATACTTTTGAATTATGATGTTTAAAAAAAGTGATGCTAAAAATGCTTGGTAGCATTTATTATTTATGAGTACATTCCATTACCACAAATAAGTACATATTTCAAAGTTAAACATGAATTAAATACATGTATGGTCTAATAGTTTTTCCTTAAACACATTGGAAGCATTAAAAGTTTACTTTGCAATTCTATTAGCCACTGTGTGCATAGAAACAAACTTACTGTGCAACAGTCGGAATCTTGCGATTACATTTACGTTTAAATTTTTTCTTTTAGCATACACTTTTCTCCAAAGCAACGTACAACTCAGAGAAAACAACACAGAAGTGCGTTACATCAACAGATAGAGAAATCAAGGTGGAGACACATGATTCTTGAAATACATTACAACAAAAGCTCATGCTTTTCTCCAAAGCAACTTACAATGTTAAGAACACAATTATTACAAGCTTACAATTACTTATCCGTTTATACAGCTAGAGGACTTTCACTGGAGCAATTTAAGGCACCCTTTGGATCCAAAGACAGTAACTCTAACCATTACACTACCAGCTGTCCCTGGTAGTTGTAGTCAGTTTGTCTCATTAGATTGGGTAAACCCTGCACTCAACAAGCACTTAGTGCAAATGAATGAATGAAAATATTAAAAGACTATCTTAAAATAATATTTTTACAGCTCTTAAAGAATAACATATTATCATTTCATGGTTAAAAAAAAGCAACTTTTATTTCAGATGACATGTTTTGCTTGGGAACTAATTTTACAAGAAATAATTATAATTCAACCCTCTCACAATGGAAATTTGCCAAATACGGTCTTTTCTTACTAATTCGCTTTCAGTAACTACTGTTATTCAGGATCGTAACTGTCCAGAGCCTATCCCACAATCACTGGATGTTAGACTAGGAAGGGTTACACCCTGGATGGGATGCCAAGTACAACTTAGGGTAGCTGCAAGAAGCACCCAGAGGAAACCCACATAGACATGGGGAGAACAGGCAAGCTCCACATACACTGAGCTGATTCAAACCTAAGCATGAAAAGCCCAGGGAGGAGGCAATACTACTTGTTACACCACTGTGTTATCCACATGGATTTTTCATGAAATAAATGCCCTGTTTTGTGAAGAATGGATGTAAATGTTAACTATTTGCACCAGTACTTCACTAAAGGAGAAAAATTTTAGGAATTTGATAAAGCATACCACAACTATATAACCTATAAATCTCTTATACTGCTCTTTCCATCTGTGACAGGGTTTGTTTCCCTACTATATTTACATTTATTCATTTAGCTGACGCTTTTCTCCAAAGTGACTTACAAGTTATTACAAGCTTACAATTATTTACCCATTCATGCATTTACATTTATTCATTTAGCGGACGCTTTTCTCCAAAGTGATGCAGATCTCATAGAATATACAATGTGTGCATTATACAAGGAGAAAGGGAGACATAGATGCAGATGTGTGATTCTTAAGTACAGTTAGTTTGTTTGTTTCCACCATATACACCAATGTTCATCACATGAGTAGCTGCATAAAACTCAGAATACTGATGATTCCTAATCACCTTCCTACTGATTTTATTTCTTCTTTTAGATACACAAACATTTTGGTTACATTACAGGGGTAGCTGCAAATTAATGCATAAATTGTACTTTTGCTGAGATGTACGTCGCTTTGGACAAAAGCGTCTGCTAAATGAATACATACAAATGTAAATGTAAATAAAGGCTTTTTCGGGCATGACCTTAAAATTATGGTGCATAAACATGTACACCTTACATGAACATCTGAGATCATGGGCAAAGTGAGACTGGAAGAGGTGAGTTTTAAGACCCTTTTTAAAGGTGGACAAAGATTCAGCAGTTCTGAGTGAGAGGGGGAGGTCATTCCACCACAATGGAGCCAGGACCGAGAACATCTGTGCAAGGGACCACCAAATGGGCAAATGTGGAAGAGCGTAGCAGTCTGGTTGGGGTATAATGGTTGATCAAGCTGGGTAATTTCACTGGAGGAATTTAGGGTAGGTACCTTGCTCAAGGGTACTATAGCTGGAGGTGGCATTTGAATCTATGATCTTTGCATGCAGAGGTATTAGCTCTAACCACTACACTACTAACTGTCCCTATAATAAAGACTACTAATAAAGACTTGTATCACACTTAATTACTGCCCAAGACTAATCAGTGGCCTCCCTTTAGGGTATTGTGTCCTGGGTGTCAGAGAGTACTGTAGAAGCTGATTTGGTGAAAATTAAGTTTTCATTTGCTAGGAAACTCATACATATGCAACTGAGCATTAGTCTGGACAGTTTTGTATCAAAATCAGACTGAAATGAAGTAGCACAATGATTTAAAAGTTGTGTCCAACTGCACTGTCTTGAATTAAATTGATCATAATGCTGCGCCCTTTTTAAAACAACAAAAAAAATCTGAATTATTAGGCTAAACACTAGCTAGATACATGATATCTTTCTTTTTCATTCATAGCATGTTTTCTTCTTGGTTAAAGTCAATCCTTGAAAGCATAGAATTTATTTATTTATTCACAAAAATTTGTCTTTAGCGTTTAATTTTTAATAACGGTTCATTATGCATGAAAAACCTAACCCAATTTAAACACGACTTTTATAAATTTAGCCCAACCCAATGTAACCCTGTCAGTTATCAATTATTAAAAATCCAAGGGGAAGACTCACTCAGAATCCAATGTCGACATTAAAGTGTCGCCACCACCTCAGATGTAAAGGTACAATAATGTAGTGAAATGTGATCAGGGTAATTAGATGACATATCACTGATCCTTTCTTGCATCTGATTTAAATAACAGTTTACAGACAGGGGAGATCCCACCATACTGCAACTAGAAAGCTCGGGTACTTCAGCTCATGGGAACTTCTGAGGTAAAAGGAAGTTAATGTCACACATTGATATTGCAGCCATGGTAAATTTACTCAGTTGTGGCTGCAGCTCCAGCTTGTGCTGGACCTTCTCTACGATACATGTCTATTATACATATTCTTCACATGGACAGCACTGGGGGCTGAAAAAGGAAGGGAGGGAACCTCTTCAATGTGTTTATTTGGCATTTACACCATTGCCCAGTTCCATATTCATGAAGTGTGGCGTTTTTTAAAAAGTGGCATGAAATATGCCCTTTGATCGCGGCACGCGCTCCGCACTGGAAGCTCGGCGTGATTCAAAGGCCCTGTGCTTTCAAAGGCGACCTGATGCGTGTATGTCAAGGAGAACAACCTTGCCAGAATTAGTGAAGTGCTTTGCGCATTTGTAACTTCCTGCTGGAATGATACGAAAAAAACCCCAAACGTGATAAGTATGACTAATATTTTGAATAATCTTGTGCTGTATATATGAATAAACTCTCTGTCTGTTCGCTCATGGGATGTGAACCAAGAACATTTAGGTCTAGGCCTTTAACTACTGTGTTAAGTGCTACCTCAAGCATTTAGCCACATCAGGGCTGGTTTTTTTGGATTTAATGAAACATTTTAAGATTAAGATATGCTTGAAAGGTTACTGTAAATGCTGGTATTTTAAAGAAGACAAGACCTCTGTATCGTAGTGTCATATCCTTCAGCAGGAGTGATTTTGTCTTTCCAGTCCTTTCACTGTTAATTGTCTCAAAGTTCGAAGAGTAAGATACTAATCAGTTCATGATGATTGTAGTTTGAATGGATGTGACTAATAATGACATTAAGAAGACAATATATTCTTGGGAGCTGCTCATTTGAATTTCTTTTTCGGATACCACATTCAGGTGAAGCAGCTGTATGTCTTACTCAGTGCTGTTACTGAGCATCACTCCCATTTCCATATAATGGTCCATCAATGTGCAGATCTGAAGGCAATCTGTTGAGCACATTTCATCGACAAAGTGGTCACGCTGGATGAAAGCACATGAAGTGCATGAATAATAGTGGCACGCAGGCCTGCCAAGAGCAGAGCGGAGCTGAAGAGTAGGAGGAATGAGGCACAAGGCAGAAAGTCCCTGCCTGCAGACACGTGATACAAGACAGGCGAACGGTCGGACTTCTGAAAAGATCGCAAAGAAATGAAATAACCTGCTCTCCTTCAATGACTATTGTATCATTCTTATCAAATTATCTTCCACATCATATAAAGTGCAACAGTGCATTGTGAAAAGTGAATGAAACTTTGGCTCCTTTCAGATGCAGATTCAATAAATACTGTGTATTCTCCGATGAAGATGAAGGATGTTAAGTGTGATCAGGATTTAATCCATGGCGTTTGTATTTCTGGTGCAAGTTTTTTGTTAGCGTAATCGCAAACAGAAGGTCTGTTTGTCGTGGGGGCACAGAGATTTGGAGGAACAGACGGGTTGTGGTGGATCCAGCTGGACGCAGGGAAGAGTGACACAAAGGGACCGGCACTGGAGCCCAGGCCTGGTGCGGAACAGGGATGGAATATTGAAGGGATTACCGCCAGGATGCCACACTCCCTATGGGCTGTTAGTTCTTTGCAGGATGGTGTCCCATTCCAAAGGAGACAGAAAGACATGGGATTTATATTATCTGCTCTGATGCATGTACTAGGAAGATTGCAGCATCAGGTCCCAACCATAAAAAAGTCTGATGGAGAAGAAGTCCAGAATGAGTGAATTAGCTTTAAAACATGGACAGTGAGTGGGAATGCTTTGATTTAGAATAAAACACATTGATTAAAAAAAAAGTCAATTTGGTTTTAGAAACACTATATACTGTACATTTATTTGTTTAGCTGATGCTTTTCTCCAAAGCAATTACAATGTTAAACAAATTACAATTACATAGCCAGCTACATTCCTGGGTAATTTTGCTATTGCAATGTAGGGTAAGGACCTTGATCATGGGAACTTCTGCTGGTGTTGGGATTCCAACATGTGACCTTTGGGTTTGAAAAGCAACAGCACTAATCACTGTGCTTCCAGATGTCTCGTATTTGTATTTGAAAATACACAAATATAAAAACAGTTCAAATAGGGCTTCATGGCTTTTTTATTCTTCTTTTGGATTATGCAATGTAAAAGGTGGTTCACGTTTTGTTTCACTACGGACCACTTACATCAGCGGAGGTGTATCTGTGTCCTCCCCCATCAAGTCATTGTGGGTGTTGTGCTTCTTGGTGGAGACATGAGTACTGGGGTAATTGAGCAAAAATGAAGTTGGCAGAAAAGGAGTTGTGCATAGAAGCTGCAGTAGCATAACTCTCAGGCTAAATATATTTTACTATATACATCTTACATGCCTGATGGACAGACAAGGTGCCCCCATTTGTCTATTAGCTGGCAGGGTAATGACAAGGTCAGCCATAGAGTGACCCGCTTTGGCAGGCAGACCTCTTCTGGTGGCTCGAAAGATGGAGAAACTGGGGAAGGATCTTGTCTCCATTCAGGTGAGAGTCCAGCCATGCCCCCCACTCCCAAGAGCTCTTTGATTCATAAATATTTCTGCCCAAGATTATGTATTATTCGTGCTAAAGTGAAACCGTTCTTTCTAATGGCACGCCCAAATGAGGAAAGAGATGGATGCAGACAGGCCTAAGAATATCGCCGGTGAGAAGTAACTTCTGTGTTAAATCAGGTGAACTTCACCAAAAGTATCTGTTGAAATCTATTTTCAAAAACATATTAAACCAGTATGGTATTCTCAGCAAGAATTCTCTCATTGCTTCAACTTTGAAGTCCATTTTATATACTTTCATATAGTTTATATACTACAAACTACATAATATGTAACCTTGCATATAAAACAGTCTTCCCCGACTCTTTGTAGTTGACTTGCAAAGTAGGATTTTTTTTTTCTCCCGAGGAATATAGTTATGCAGTGTAATGCTATGTGCTTCAATGTTTTTACATTATACATCCCCTAGACCAGAGCGGTCAAACGTGCAGCCTGAGGGTAGCACGTGGCCTGCTGTTTCACAGAGTGCAAATAATTAAAATAATAAAGAATTTTTCAATTTTTACATTTAAGATTCAGTATGTCACTTGCTCTTCTTTTTACACGTAGGATCCTTGGACCAGTTCACAATAAGGATTGTGGCCCCTGGCCAAAAAAGGTTGGACACCTCTACCCTACAGGATGATGAGAAGTTTGCTGAACAAGAAAGTACAGGTATAGTGCTGCTAAACTGAGTATATTACTTTGTCAAAACATTAGAATCAATTAATAGTCAACTCTTTTCATCGGGTATCAACTTAATTCGCTTCTTTGTGCTTGACATGACTCAGTAGGGAAAGAAAAACAATTCATCACGTGATATTTAATATAGTATTCGTTTTTTGGATTTGTTCATTAATTATTTGATTTTGTTTTTTTTTTAAATGACAGCATGTGTTTTGTTAATTACTAACCCTGTCGCACAAATATGATACAGACATGTACCTATTTGCTCACCTCTCAAAAACTGTGCTAAATTCATGTCTTTCTGAAGTTCCCTAAACATTTACTTAATTCTGAACAGACAGACTGTTAGGTCTCTAGCGTGTAAATGATTCAGTAAGCTAGCATGCATTTATGCATACATTTATTCATTCATACATTTTACAAAGCTGCCTTTTTTTTTGCTTTCAGCAATGTCAGGATTGAGACATTGAAGGGCTATGTATGTCATCTTCCAAACATCTGGGTGTGGGAGCGACGCTAAATGCCAAAATCTGTGCAGAAGTCGATCTTAAGAGAAATGTCTGAACACACAAGCTTGGTGGGAGGTAATGGAACTTTCATAGCTCATTTTGACCAACCCCAAACCCCACGTTACTTCTACAGTGCTGTTATGGAGTCTCTATTAGCCAAAGGGGTAATCCTATGTTTCTCTGGGTTCAAGCATTTTTTCCCGCTGCTTGAACAAAAATATTCTTGTTGTGGCAACAGCTTCGCAAAGTAATTCCAACTTCTCACTGACATGCACAAGGCTTACAAGAGGGTATTTAATTGATGCACGCTTCAGTTTTCACAGATTAAATTGCGGTTCAACTGATAGGCCGCTGAAATAAGAGCTGGCTGTATAAGGAGCACTGTCAGTTGAAAGAGGCTTTTATTCCCTTAATGATTTTATTGTTTTTTCTAATTCATTAATGGATGAGTATAAAGACATAAAAGATGGTTGCCATCTTTCAGTTTTCTGACACGCTCAAACCAAAATCCCAGATGACTGAAAAGAGCAGGCGTTTTTGCTCTAATTAGCAGCTCCGAGACATGTATTTGTTTTTCTTTCATACTTCTGAAATGTTTTGTTCTTGTTAATAAGTTATATTTTATTAAAACATGTTGTCCAACAACAATGAGCTATGATTCCCTTTGATCCAATTTAAATCACAAATACGTCTGTCAGTTTTGCACAATATAAGTGCCAGTTTCATTTTCTCACACAATCATGCATAAATGATGCATTTTGACCCTAGGTAGCAATATTTCTTTTTACAGAAAAACCTTTGGTGAAACTTGTATTTTTGCTTGTTAACTTACTGATAATTGGAGGAATGTCTTCAGTTATTATTTTGAATGGCCACAATAGAGGAATGCATCACTGAAGATTAACATTTTGGTCGACTGAGGCTCTAGTTGTGGTCATCACGTGTGATTAGAGCCTATTATGGCACCGTCACTCTGAGTTTCATTCAATTTGTTGGAAACTTCAAACAGTAAGAGCTTCAGCTAAAGGTATGCTTTCACCGAACTTCACTGGAAAAAATGAACCTTCTGGCTAGGGATAAAAAACTAGACAACTTTTGAAAGAGTATAGCAGATAATTATTTAAAAATAGAAAATCAGATGAAAAGCATGATCCTCCACTTTCTGAATCAAGTTTAAATCTTGCAGGCAAAATGCATAAATATAAAATATTATGGACTTTAATTCTGAGCTAACAACATAAACCTTTGTACCATATTTAATTGCAGAACAGCCTGTGTGATGTTGGTATGAAATTCAGTAGGGAAGATGGGACAGCATTTAACCATGTCATAATAATGTTTCACCTTCCAAAGAAGCAAAATAAATACAGGAATCACAATGAGCTTGGGTCACTGAAGCTTAGTTAATTTTAATTAACTACCTCATTTGCTTGTACAATTACCAAGGATCACAACAGAGTTATGTGAGGTGCGGTAAACTTCTAAGTGGATTTCTAGGGGGCATTTTATATGAATGCAGAGGAAAAGATAGTGAAAGGAAGTAATTAATTTATGCAGTAGAAATTAGTGTTTTCTTAATGTACCAAGAACTGTTATTCATGTCAACTTTCCTGGTCAGTCTGTTCTCGCAGTGGGCTCTAAATTACATATGTGCCCTTAGAAATACTGAGAAAATCATAGTTGTATTACACTGTTTTACTCAAATGGTAGGATAAGTGCCACTGAGTCAGAATCAACCCTTGGTGACGTTGTCTTTTTCTAGGCATGTCTTTAAAGGTTTTAAATAGCTTAACATTATGAGTTGCTTTGGAGAAAAGTGTCACTTAAGTACAAACATAATTTAAATGGACTGTGGTGAAACCCACATAAACAGAAGGAAAATTCTGAGACTGTGTCAGATTCAAAGACTGTAAGCCACAGACAAAGAGCATTACTTGCTGCGCTGCCATACTGCATCACAAATATAAAGTTCATCTTGTATCGTCTGCTATTTTCTGCTGAGATTTCGAGATACTAATCACTCAATGAAGGAAATGACGGAGTGGCAGAGCATGTGATATTTTGCCTTTCAGTCAAGACTGGGATAGTTCTGTGACAAAAATATCCTGCTAGTAGTTTATCTGCTAGTGTTTTCCTCCATTCTTTGTTTGCTGTAGGGTACACCTGAGAGTCCTTTGTTGTGTTGGGCTGACTGGGATGGGCCGCTGTCCATGGTGCTGACATCATCCATGAAACTGTTGAATGGGTACCTTTCAGGGTTGCCACCTGGCTCCACCCTTGACAGTAGCATATCTCAGGGGAATTTATGGAACTGCTCCTTACAGCACTCTCCTTCGTGCATCACTCTTCACAAAACCACCCTTTTCTGATTCCCATGGCACTGCCCATCAAGGCACTGCCACTCACAGCACAAAACCTACCAACAGCATCCTTGCTGACACTGGCTCTTATAGCTCCACTATTCGTGGCACCACCCCTTGTGGCATTGCCACTGAAGACATAAAACCATCAGCACCAGTTCTTGTGGTCCTACCCTTCATCTGAAACCCACAAACTAGTGCTGTTTTCTGGTTAGTTCATCCATCCTACATCAATAACCACTGGTCCTGAGTGGGGTCACAGCAAACTGGAACCTTACCCAGCAACATGGAGTGCAAAGCACAGGGACACACATGGACACACCCTAGATGGGATGCCAGTCCATCCCAGGGCACCTCAAGCAGGGCTGGAACCCCAGACCCACCACACAGTGGGCACTGGCCAAACCCATTGCGCCAGTCCATATTAACCACACACGCACACGCACACGCACACGCACACACACACTGTCTGAACCACTTGTCCCATAGGGGGTCGCAGGGAGCCAGAGCCTATCCCAGCAACACAGGGCATAAGGCTGGAGGGGGAGGAGACACACCCAAGACAGGACGCCAGTCTGTCACAAAGCACCCCAAGCAGGACTTGAACCCCAGACCCACTGGAGAGCAGGACCCGGTTCAACCCACTGCGCTACCACCCCCCCCCCATATTAACTAGTAAACAGAAAGTTATTCATTTGGACAATTTAAATCTGAATTACAGAAGCTTGCATGCAAATGCGCACTGTGAGTTTTTTTCTGGAAATTTTTGCTGAAAGTGCAGATATGCATAATATGGATAATATGCATAGTTTCTTGTCCTTATATATATTAAAGAAGAAAAAAGAAAAATATTGAAAAATGGTTGCTCTTTAAATTGAAAGTGTGTCAATATTAACATGTCAAAATCAATAATGAATGAATAATAAATGTAAACGTTAATGAATATTCTGATAATGAATGATAATGATGAATGAATATAAAACCACTTAAACGCTATTTTGAATGCAATCAATGGTAATTAAATCAACAATTATAATGTCTGACAAGAGTTCACTAAGGGTATTTAACATAAATTGTAAGTCACCATTACTTGAGATAAACACATTTATGGGACTGAATTAATATGCATTGGATATTAAAGGCCTGTGTTTCTACTTGAAGATGAAACACTTTAATATTTAATGTTTGCTAATGTATGTCATTCAAGTGTGTATTACCAGCTGCTTTTCATTTTGTTCAATGGCTCATTTGATTAATGTAAACCGTCATTGCAAATGTTGCTCAGGTTCTTAAAAACAAGTCCTTGAAAATGAGTTGCAGGCAGGAAGAACTACTTCCCTTCTTGATACATTTAATATTTCCTGTCTTATATCATCTTTTGAAACAGGAAATAAGTATCATTAAGGAGATCATTTTAAACACTTGAATGGGTTGATGACCAAACGTTTAAGCAATTGTGGTTATAAATTCAAACATACTAATTGATGTAATCCATTCTGGCAAAGAGTAATCAATGAATTGGAGAAAGTCAGAGGCTAGACATTTAATTCATTAGATATTATTTCGCTGAAGTTGCTATTAGGCTGCAGTACTTCCTGAATGGAATATCAGCTTTATAATATTATTAGTTTTCTTTTTTGTGTACACTCACACACACAGGCACACGAGATTTGTGGTGATTTTTAAGATAAAATAAGGAGCAAATGTAAAATGATAAATATGCAAAAACATCCACTACATTATCTTTAAGAATGGCCAAAATATTAATTATTAAATCAAACTTTGAAAAAAATACTGATGTCCTGAATCAGTTTGTGTCCATAATCATTCAGCAAAATCGGTTATTTGACAAATAACAATTAAGGCTTCTTTTTTTGTTTGCTTACAAAATACTGTAAAATACAGAATAATGTTTAAAAATTGAGGGGGTGCGGTGGCGCAGTGGGTTGGACCGCAGTCCTGCTCTCCGGTGGGTCTGGGGTTCAAGTCCCGCTTGGGGTGCCTTGCGGCGGGCTGGCGTCCCGTCCTGGGTGTGTCCCCTTCCCCCTCCGGCCTTACGCCCTGTGTTGCCGGGTAGGCTCCGGTTCCCCGTGACCCCGTAAGGGACAAGCGGTTCTGAAAATGTGTGTGTGTGTGTTTAAAAATTGAATTGAAATGATGAATCCTGGACTTTGGCTGGTTGTTGTTTCAGTTTGCACCTTTTAGAAAGTTTTTAAAAGTTGCACACTGTATATAGAACTGACCTACTGTTAATTGTTTTGATCATTTAGGAAACAATCCAACATTTAGGAAACTTGTTTCAGTCTCTCAACTTGTAACATGGGCAAGAGAAGCTGAGTTGGAAAAAATCCAGGAACAACAGACCATAGTGCCCCTATAGATAATAAGTACTATAATTATTTGAATAAGCCCTTATCATTGTGTTTATAATACTGAGTGTCACCCATCAGTTTTCTTAATCCCTTTTTACTGTCTGATGTTTTTAAACTTCTCAGAACTTCAGTTCTGTCGAGACCACGTCTGTTTCTCTGTGAAACTATCAAGAGCGACAAAGCAGTAACATTGAGGTCACCAGCAGGAGGCCTATTAGTTAAAACTGTAGCCTATAAATCTGCAGGTTTCTGATTTGGATCCCACTCTGCTGTAGTACCCTAGATCAAAGTACTTATCCCGAAGTACTATAAGAATACCCAGAAATATGTAAATCAGGGTAAAGTTGATTACCTAACATTGTAAGATGCCTTAGATAAGTTCTTCTTCTTCTTCTTCTTCTTCTTCTTCTTCTTCTTCTTCTTATTATTATTATTATTATTATTATTATTATTACATGGTGCATATAAATGAATATTTGACAATAATAATTTATGAACGGTCACTTAACAAAACATCCTGGGCACTTCTCTCAGAAACATACAGAGACTCCGCTACTTTACTGCATATTTCAGCCCAGGAGGTCCTGGAAATTAAGAATACGAAGTAAAACACACACATACATGCACGCACACACGCACGCGCGCACGCGGACACGCGCGCGCGCACACACACACACACACAAACTGTAGGCTAGGGCTGTAGGTGAATAGTCTCCATCTGTCGGGCGGTGTAGGCGGGTCTCTGTTTACTGCAGCTCCTCAGAGGCGCAGGAGGCTGGAGCGCCACTCTTACAGCAGCATCTCTCATCATCTCTCCAGCACAGCGGCGTCGCAGCATCATCGCAGCATCATCGCAGCAGCACCGGGCTCGGACATCCGCACAGCGGCCGGACCCGACGGGCGCGCAGGGATCCCAGAGCAGCCCGTATAATTACCCCCGTGGCAGAAAGCGAACCCCTCACCTGGATAGAGCCTTTTGCGCGCAGGAGGAAGGAGCAGAAGGAGCAGAAGGAGAAGCGAGAGGAGCTGAAGGAAGCGAGAAGGATGATTCCCAAGCAGCATCTCCTCTTCATCCTCTACAGCGTTTGGGGGATCCTTTTAAAAGGTAAAGGCGGTTCAGTGTTTGGAGTTATTGCCACTTTTTCCAGCACCAGGGATAGAGACAGAAGTTGATGCTTTGCCAGCGGTGGGGTGAAGTGGGAGGGGGGGGGGGGGGGGCACATCTCCCAGGGCTCCTCGGCTGCTGCCCTGGCACTTTTATTTCCATAGACCACTAAGTTTGTGTTCCCAGATAGGGTAGCGTGCGCCCCCGGGGTCCGATTGTTCCTTCTCTCTCTCTCTCTCTGTGTGTGTTTGTATGATTTTTTTTTTTCTTTTCATTTTTACTCACTTACTGGCAGAAAGCCTCCTTGGGAACCGTTCCCGTGATATGTAATACCATTTCAAAGTTTTTGCTGTAGTTATTTGAAACGCAGGGGATTAACAATGACCTTGTGCTTCTGCCTCGTAACTGAAATCTCGGCTGCGATGTAGAGAAACACAATTTTTTAAAACGCACAAAATAACGCGGCTGCTGTCTGCGGGCAGAGCCCAGCACTTGAGCCGACATACATGATGTGGAAAGATAGGAGCGCTGACACGCATCTCCTCTCCAGTCAGAGAACATGAGTCATGTTTCCACGCGTCGCCCAGGGTGTGAAGAGCTATTAAAACATGTCATTTCGCTCTCCGACGAGTCGCCGTGTTTAGGGAGCTCTGCCCGTCCATGCTGACTATGCACACGGGTTCGAGGGATCGCCACGCAGTGCGCGCTCACTGAACATGACTGTGCAGACTCCGCTCAGCCCAATGCGAAATCCACCCGTCAGTGAAATGTGAAAGACATGATGATGCGCGCGAACAGTCACCCGCGGTGCGTTGTTGCAGCTTATCAGCTTTGTGTTGAACTGCAAGAAAAGCTCATGCTCATCTGGAATATCATTTCACAGGCTGGTTTTCCAAAAAGGCGACGCGCCTAATCCACCCTTACGATAAACACTGCACGTTTTACTTGTTCATTCATTGATTTTGCATGGTTATGTAGGAGATGTCCGATGTGCACTCCTCTTTTTCTGGACGTGGTGTTTGCAGCAGCTGGCATCTTGGGGTCGTAGTAGTATAAGATTTCTTTACTATGGCCAGAAAACATATTTACTGCTTTAATGTACAAGTGAGGTGACCTGTGGCTCTCGCACCGCGCGATGCGCGCACACGTACGCACATGATGATCGCACTTGCAGGCTTAAGGTGGTCTGAGTGTCTTTTTAGTGATGGGCAGCACGTTGCGAGAATACGCAAGAGATCCTGCTGAGAAGACGAGCGTGATGCTGCAAGTGAGGGGCGAACGAGGCGAAACGATGAGGCTTCCACGGAGCGCAAAAGCGCACAGATCAGCGCGTAAAGTGTGTGTGATGGGAACACGTCAGAGCGCACAACAAGGGGTCCTCGCTCAGCTCTTCATAAACACCCATGGCGAACATAATCATGGCCCTTCACACACCTTTTCTCCAAAGATTTAAGACAGCACACGTGATGTGCTTCCCACCCCTCTCCCCCGTCCTGTCTCCTTGCGGGTCTCCGTGCACATGGCGGGACGGACCCGCGGCCACCGCCCGCCGCGCTCCTTCCGGCGACCCTCAGCTTCTCTGGACTTGTCCCCAAAGCGATCATCTCAGGATCTGCTCCTTGAAGGAGATGGCCAGTTCCGCGTGTTTTTGCCTGGATGCTGGAGGTCGCTAATTTGCAGTTTTTATCACACCGCATCAAACTCAGTTTAACGCGCAGAGAGTCCAGACAGCAAAAAATCTGGAAAATAAGAGCACATTCTTGCCAATTTACGTATATATACCCTCAACATACTGTATATACCCTTATATGTACCATATTGTGTGTGTTCTTATTTTGAGATTGTTTGCTGTCTATATCCATGATAGGTATAATACAAGTCTTCTGTCTTCTGCCTCAGCATTAACTGATAATTTTTATCTTTGATGGTGACTGTGAGTTGTGTGTGTGTGTGCATGCTGCAGTGTCTGAGCTCTTCATCAGCCTCTCTTCCACACGCTGATGAAACACTCCTGACCTGAAGTACATCTGCTTACTGCTCGATTCACAAACACATTACCTAAAAGTCATGCTTATGATATTTTAAAATTTTCTTATATCCTTCCCTTTCCACATTACAAACAAAATAGTCCATTGAAATTCAATTACTGTGAGCAGGGGCGTAACAAGTAGCCAGGTACTGGGGAGTGCAGAAATATTAGCAATCATACTTTATATAGTTATACACAAATATCAGGGATGGACACACTCGGCTTGCTTACACCTTTGGGGTGGACATTTGCCCACATTATCCTTCTAGGTGCATTTAACAGCACAGACACACACAGGCAAGCTGAGCCAAGTCCAGATGTTTATTTATGAGGTGCAAGCTGCAGATGCTGGTGAAACAAAGTGGCGAGGAGGAGGTTACAGGATGCTCTTGAGAGCTGACTTGAGAGTTAAGGTACTTTTGCAGGACTGAGCGAGTGAAACTGCAAGATGCCACATGGATTGTTTTCAGGTTGTGTACTTCTAGCTCCCTAATTACTGAATTGGGTGCAGGTGTGGTGGGCGGCACCTGATGTTGCCAGCTGTCTGCTGGCTGTCTTGGAGGACAGTGGGGTTCATGACAGTTTGGTCATTATTGTGAGTATACACTGGGTCCTCAAGTTCTGAGCACAGCTGGGATCTGAAGTCCACTTGTTACTTAATTTATTCCTAAATCTCGCGTCACTTTTATCAATACATCGTAATCAGTAAAAGCTTAATAACAGAGATGTTCCATGATTTACAGTGCATTCAGAAAGTATTCAGATCCCTTCACTTTTTATGCATTTTTTATGTTGCTGTCACGTTCACGCTCGCATCGACAGCACCTGACACCAATCAGTACGTGCACCCTTAAAAGACTCTCCTCAGCTCCCATTCCCTTGCGGAAACTCGCTGAGTCAACCGTTCCTTCTGCGCTGTCCTGTTCTTCCTCATTCCTTGCTTCCTGTCTCTGTTCCCCGGCTTCTGACCCTTCGCTTCGTCCCCTGACCACGTTCATGGATCCTCGCTCTCATTCTCACTGCTGATTGACTGACTCTTCACCCGTCCCCGACACCGAGAACTTGCCTGATGCCTTAGTTCCTGACGATCATTTCCTCACTTGGGTCCAGCCGCCCCTGCGCCTCTGTCTCCATGTGACAGTAGCAGCCTTATGCTAAAATCGTTTAATTTTTTCCCGTATCAGTCTATACTAAATACCCCATAATGTCAAAGTGCAAATGGGATTTTAAAAATTTTTGCAAATTTATTAAAAATAAAAAACTGAAATATCACATTGACATAAGTATTCATACCTTATACTTTGTGCTTCGTTGAAGTACCTTTGGGAGCGATTACATCCTCGAGTCTTCTTGACTATGACGTGACAAAGTTTGCACACCTGGATTTAGGAATTTTCTGCCATTCTTCTCTGTAGATCCTCTCGAGCTCTGTCAGTTTGGATGTGGACTGTTGGTGGATAGCTATTTTCAGGTCAGAAATTAAAGAGAATATCCAGAGATGTTTGATAGGGTTGAAGTTCGGGCTAGCTGAGCCGCTCAAGGATGTTCACAGAGTCGTCTCTAAGCCGCTCCTGTGTTGCCTTTGATTGGTTCTTAGGGTCATTGTCCTGTTGGAAGGTAAACCTTCAGCCCAGTCTGAGGTCCAGGGTGCACTAGAGCAGGTTTTCATTAAGGATGTCTTTGCTCCATTCAGCCTTCATTTGACTCTGACTAGCCTCCCAGTCTCTGCTGCTTTAAAAGAACTTCACAGCATGATGCTGCCACCACCATGCTTCACTGCTGGGATGGTACTGCACAGGTATTGAGCACTGCCTGTTTTCCTCCACACAGGATGCTTAGAAATGTGGCTAAATAGTTCCATCTTAGTTTCATCAGACCATCTCACTGTCTGAGAGTCCTTTAGGTGCCTTTTTGTAAACTCCAAGCTGATTTTCATATGTATTTTACTGAGGAGAGGGTTTCATCTTGCCACTTAGCCATAAATCCCAGATTGGTAGAGTGTTGCAGTGATGCTTGTCCTTCTGGAAGTTTCTCCCATCTCGACACAGGATCTCTGGAGCTCAGCCAATGTGACCATCGGGTTCTTGATCACCTGTCTTACCAAGGCCTTTCTTGATTGCTCAGTTTGGCCAGACAATCAGCTCTAGGAAGAGTTGTGGTTGTTCTAAACTTCTTCCATTTAAGAATTATTAAGGCCTCTGTGCTTTTGGGAACCTTCAGTGCTGCAAAAAATTCTGTAGCCTTTCCCAGATCTGTTCCTTAACACAGTTCAGTCTCTAAACTCTGCAGGCCATTCCTTTGATCTCATGGCTTGGCTTTTGCTCTGATACACATTGTCAACTGTGGGACCTTATATAGGCAGGTGTGTTCCTTTCCAAATTATGTACAGTCAATTGAATTTACCACAGTTGGACTCCATGCAAGGTGTAGTAATATCTCAGAAATGATTAATAGAAATAGGATACACCTGAGCTAAATTTCAAGTGTCATAGCAAAGGGTCTGAATACTTACGTCAATGTGATATTTCAGTTTTTTATTTCTAATACATTTGCAAAAATTTTTAAAATGCTGTTTTTGCTTTGCCACTGTGGGGTACTGAATATAGATTAATGAGGGAAAAATTAATTAAAACAATTTTAGGACAAGGCTGCAACATGAAAAATATGAAAAAAAAGTGAAAGGGTCTGAATACTTTCTGAATGAGCTCTAAAAAATATTTTGACAGACTTTTCAGATTTTTAACTTCGGGCAACATTAATATTAGAACCAATTTAATATGAATGAAACTCAGAACATTAATTCCTATAAACTAGAAATAGTTCATAGCTTTATCTCATAAACATATGAAATCTTTGTCGTCTTATGATGGAACACTAACACTTGGGAACATCAGACACGAGCTGAAAAACAGTGGAAATGAATTGAATTAATTTGGTCCCATATCTTTTTGGGTCTTTTTTTAACTGCAAACTAACATCTGGATTGCCTCAGAACAAAAAAAAAAAATTGAAAACAGAAAACTGGAAAAAATACAATTAAACACAAATAGATAGAAAAAAAACATGTTTGATAAATATAGTGAAATGTGGTACCAAAGTTGCTTCATCATTTTATGATTCTTGAAAACAGATGAATTTCTGCTTCTCGTTGTCATCGTCTCCTCCCTACAGCTATTCTGATGACCCCTCAAGGTTAATTAATAGCATCTCTCAAACATCACTTCACATAACAGTCTAGGAAATGATGCCTGGCTTGAAGTAGCATATTGACTGTCCCCCCTGGCATTAGATGAAACCATTAGAGCCAATGGAAGCTCTACAAATGTCTTGTAGGACTGTGCGAATGCCAGAGTCCCAGAATGCATCAGTAAAACCATGCTGTGCCTTGATGTTCTTAACAGGCGGCAGCTGCAGCACCTCAGCGATTTACCACTGGGGTCCTCAAAACAAAACCTTGACATTATTATTTTGCTGCAAGACTGATGTTTATATCCATTGAAAGAAATAATATTTTATATGTTTATACATCCTGGTATTTTTCTGGAGAAATTCACAATAAATTCTTTGCTCAGGGGCTATACAGCAGTAGATGTCAATGAATCTGGAACTGGCAACCTGCAGGTTTCCAACCTACATTCTTAAGTGCGGTGCTACTGGCCCTCCTGTAAAGCCTGCCATAATGTCCTTCTCTTGAAAAGTTTGTCAGATTCTCATTTTTGGCCCATGTTTCGGATTCAGCAGACAGCAGATACCCCATAAGAAGCTATAATTTATTGTTTTGCTAGTCATAAATTTTTGTAATTCCAAACTGACTTGTATGCTCAATTTTCACAATATCTTCTTTTCTCTTCCCTTTTCACTGCAGACTCCATGAATAACTCACTATAAATCATGGCTGTATGTTTCTGTTCCGTGGTGGATAAATTGCTGGTGTGGATGATACATTGTCAGGGAAGGTCCGCAGCCCCTCTTCCTGAGACCGTCACAATGAGTTCTGAGTGTTTTTTTCATGAAAGGACATGCGATATTGATTATAAGATGGATTGCCTCAACAAGCCTTCATTTACGTCATCGGTTTGGGAGTATAAGCCCATTGTTCTTCAAAAATTGCTCTGCTAAGAGTCAAACAATGTCAACAAGCAAAGTACAGGGGGATTTTTAAAGTATAACAGAAGGAGCCACTTTTGCTGCGTAAAATATCTCAAGAGCGAGTTGGGAGGTGTGCGGAATCACTGAGCTGCGTGGCTCACTTACGGTTTTTTGAATGAGGTGGCAGGTGGGCTGGACGAGTATGTACGTGGCTTTGGCTCTGGGGTCTTCTAGAACACACGTGTCCCATCCATACTGATAGCCGCAGAAGCTGGTCCGTGCTCCGGATCCTTTGTGCTGCGGTGTGAGGCTGATGCCCTGTCATTACTGCTGACAGTGAACATCTGGATTGGGGCAGTTCTGAGGTTGGTTTTTAGACAGTCCAGAGATGAATGGCTGTTCCCGCTCTGCTCTGATATTCACCCAGCAACACCCCTCCTTCTTAGTAACCGGTGTCACTACAGAATCACAAGTGGCATTTGTGACGCAGAGGTACGGAAGCTGACTCAAGGCCAAGGCATCGCTGGGCTTGTGTTGTGGTGAAGTTGTGTGGGACCTTGGTGTCAATGTGGCTAGGGGCGAAGACCAAGGCTAAGCAGCGGAAGGAAGCTATGGTCCAGAAACCGAGGAAGTGTGTCCCCCCCTGCAGGAATGAAGCTTATCCCTGCAAAATGACTCTAAGCCGCTGAACGGCGGCCCCGGCGTTTCGGCTTTTGTACTGCTGCACGCAAATAATCCAGTAAAGATGGCCCGCAGTGAGGGGGTGCCCGTGGGGGGGGGGAAGCTCATTCCAGAAGGGTTGCTGCCCACCCGTGCTGCCTTTAGCAAGAGCTCGGGCGGCAGGGCAAATACGCCGAGACAAGTGAGAAATGGAGGAGCAGATTACGTGCCAGTTCTGCTGAGTATGACACGCTTTTGTTTTGCATTAATTTACCCAGGAAATTCTGCGGATGATCCGCGCTCCTCACTCGCTCCCCCACTGTGTCAGCCTCGCTGGTCCTTAGAGGACTTTCCGAGGGCTTCCCCAGCACTCAGAAGGGGGCTGTGTTATCCAGCCAGCTCCGAATGTGATCTGGGTCGTCTGTATTGGCCAGGTGCCTCCACACAGTGTGAACAGTGTACAAACAACAACGTATGGCCTCTAACTTAATTTACTGCCACATCAGCTGGAGCCGGGTTGTGAATGAGACACAGCAGCCTTTGCTGTTCCCCAGGCACATCAACACATCCTGTCTCCCCTTTGAACACCTTCTCAGGAAGGTTCCCAGAGAGAGATCATATTGAGGTCTGCTTAATGAAATCATTTTACATTTACATTTATTCATTTAGCAGACGCTTTTCCCCAAAGTGACTTCCACTGAACTCTGTGTAGTGTTACCAGCCCACACACCTTATTCACCAAGGTATCTTACACTGCTATATACACTACTTACACCGGGTCACTAACGCTACATTATTTTGCTCTGTAGACCAAAGGTATGAATTAGAGTAACTTCGGATTTTGTTGTACTTCTTTGCCCTAAGTTGAGATCTTTAGAATCACAAATCACGTCTGTATTTAGTAAACCACCCGTGAACTGGTGTGGTACCACAGTTGGTATCTTTAAACATGCACCCTCAGTGGACACCCAAAGCAGTACGAGTAAATAAACTGGTGAAAACACTTGTCACGGAGCTCGGCTTTGTTCCGTTTCTTTACATGAGACACTATTTTCAGTTTTGTGAGGGGATTTCAAACTCGCCGTGAAAAGGAAAATCCAACAAAAGAAAAGCTTAACAGATAAAGGGAGAAGAAAAAGTCTGTGATGTTAGGACTTTAATAAGAGTGGATGTATAATGATTTTTCAAAGGAACTGTTGTGGGCCTGTGAGACTGCAGTCATTTTTGAGGTCTAGCCAAACTAATGCTGTTTTTTCTTTTACTTTAGATTTTAAAAGAAAATTTCTGCTTTATTCTGGGTAATACATTTTCTGTTATGTGAGGGGATATCGGTCAAAACAGCAGTATTAGCTGATGTGAGTCAGCGCCTCTGAAATATACAAACATGCATACCTGTGGGTTGAAAATCTGTCACTAAAATCTTTTCAACTCTTTATAAACCAAGTTAAGCAAAATATGAACAACTGTCTAAAGGGACTATCCTGAGATTCAGCTGTGGGGATGTGCTTTCACGTATTATTTTGTTGTGTAGCTGATGTGCTTTTCCAAAGCAGCTACAATTTCACTGGGGCAATTCAGGTTAAGTGCCTTGCTCAAGGCTACTGCTGCAGGGCCCCTTAGGCAACCTATATGTTACAGCTCCAGCTTTTCCCTGAGAAATCATTCTTACCATAGTGGTAAATGGTCAACAATGAGCTTTCACTACGCATCTTCTATTCTCGGTGGGCTGGAGAAAGATGCTGGATAAGCCAGCAAGCTAGTGCATTTGTTCTTTTGTTGCACTACTCAGTGCTTACAGTTTTTTGACTTTCCATAAACAAAAATTAAAACTGTTGCTTTTTTAATGGTGACTGCACAGGCGGCTTCAGGAGCTGCTGAAAGGAGACAAATCTGTGGTGATTTTTCAGAAACTCTGATTATTTATAGCACAGTGGTGACCGTTTTGGAATGGCGGTGCTGTTGAAGTTCAACAACGGCAGGGATAACTCTGAAATCTGCAGCTTTACAATTTAGATTACCAGTTGTCCCCTTCAAAGACATAGAGAAGGAAAGCAACCAGGCATATATGTTATAATTATTGCATGTGTGAATATGAAGGGAAAGGTCATGACATCTTACATGGATCTACTGTCCCTAGTTTTCAGTTTTGTCCTTTTGGTGATAGTGAATCAGTCTCCTTAGTGGAACCATCCATCCATCCATCCATCCATCCATTTTCAAAAACTATTTATAGAAGGTGGTGGTCCAGGATAACTGCAGACCAACCACACATACTCACTCATACAACCACACAGTATGGGAAATTCAGACATACCACTTTACTTGAAACACATATCATTGGACAGTGAGTGGAAACCTGAGAACCCAGAAGATACACAAGAACATGACAAGAACAAAGAAACTCTGAACTGACAGAGTATAATTCACATTAATGGAGCTACAAACACAGGTAGTCTAAATGATGAATTGATGCAAAAGAAATAACTCTTCTTCAATTTCAGTCACCTGTGTGGTGATTGTTCAGGCCATAATGTAAGAAAGCCTGGATGTTCTGCATTTTTCGGGTCATCGTTCATGACTGTTTTGTCTTTCCTAATCACGATCATCTTAGTAGTCTTTGTCAAATGAGGCTACTATTCTCCTGTCTTCCATCACTGAAGGAAATTACCTGGCAATACACTGAATGCTGATTTGCAGTAGTCTCATGGGGATACTCCAGATATATGTGCAATTAAAGTTCTTTAGCAATTTAAGACTTCTTTAATGAAAGAAAGTATACTGCTCAAGAGAAAAGATGATAATAACCAAACTGATAAATGTTTATGTGACATAGCCAATTAATAAGAACACATACCTCAAGGGAACTAGACTCATAAATTAGCTTCTCATGTTTTCAGTTCACAGAAAGAGAAGGAAAAAGAAAATCAAGGATAAAAACTGTGGTTTAGAGGTAGAACAAGTACTTTTATGTATATAATAGGGTCAAATAGTGTCAACCACAGTGAGACATATCAAAGTCAAAGCAATAAAAATGTGACAGATACTTTGTTGTATAAATGAGAAAAATATTGTTTGTCACTTATTTTAACATAGACCTTGAACGATGATGTCAGCTAAATAAAGAATAACAATAAAGAGCTGTGTATAATAAAATCACAGACTTTATCTAATCAATATAACCATTGTTTCAGTTATGGTGGGAGAAATATTGAAAAAGTTATACCATCAACCTTTTAAGCTTTCACATCAACTTTTTTCTTCAGGGATGGATTTTTTTTCTTTTGTCTTTTTGTAATTTTCATTTAAAATTTTACCTAGAGAAATAGCATGAACTCACCAACACCACTGAAAAAAATATTACCGCAATATGTGCTGGAACCTCTGGAGAAGACAGAAAGTGTGCAAATACCGTACTGTGTGTACTTCATTGAAAAATTAATAACCCAAGTCCCATAACAATTTCTGCATACTGTATTTTATCTGTTGTCTTTTTTACGTGATATAATAATTTGCTTCTAGCACATGTCACGAGAGGTGAAGTGAATGCTACAGTTGCAAAAATGATACATTTTTTAAAAATTTTTTTCTTGAATATGTTCCACAGAGAAAATGTGGCAGGTGTATAATGAAGGAAAAAAAAATTTGATGTGGTTGAGGACATGCTGGCACTTTCATTTTAGTGACATTAGAATGGCATTAGTATGTTAGTGCAAGAACTCAACCATTTTATCATACATGTCATCAACACCTGAATTTGTTCTGCAAAAATATGTCAATGGGATTTAAAGACCCACTATAACAACCACTCTGATTCACCATTGCCATGTCATTGTCAAATTAAGGCTGAAACTTTGACGTGGTTTATTTTTTCTGTCTTGAAGTGAGCTGCCAGCAATGAATTTTTCAAAATGTATTTGTTTAGTTGGTTGTCCGTTTGTGAGTATAACATTTCCTTCAAGGAAAAAAGCACAAGGCACATATAAAACAAAGATGAAAAAAGAAAAAAGTCTGCTGATTAGTCTAGTCTCTTACTAGTGTCTTACTAGCTTGTTTTACAGTCGTCTTTTCCGTTGTTGCCATTTAAACTTGAGACAGGATAGTGAGAAAATTGGCATGTTCCACATCTTACACCTGAGTGCTTTCACCTTTCCCGTGGTAAAACCCGGCTGTCAGTACAGCAGCTCCCTCTGGAGTTTGAAGGCCATCTGCATGTGAGCTGTAGCGCACGGGAGGTCCAAGGAAGGACCACTTTGGTGGTGAGAAAGGATTGGACCGTGACCCCAAGCCAAGCCTGCTTCTACGTGATATGCCTTCAATAACTTCCTCGACTCTGCCACGGTATCAGGGGCAAACAAGAGACACGAGAACCTCACCGCCATCTGCCATGCGCTGGCACATTACAAGTCCATTATGAGAAAGTCACGAGGGAATAGAGGAGGTTAGTCATTTCAAAGTGAGAAATTCCCTTCCAAAGGCGAGCGTGTACTTTTCTGCTCTGTAAATTATAGACTGCTTTAATTAAACGAGGAACAATTTGAAAACATTAGAGAACAACTGTGAAAAACTTTAAAATCTGAATGATGTGGCACAAAGCTGGTACTGTCGTCTTGTACCAAAGCAAGGTCTTTACCTTGTTTAAGACAGCTTTTCAATTCACTGATGTATTTTAATTTGATAACAATTCAAGAGCATTAGACAGTTATGTTTGGAAAGTGTATTTTGTAATTAAAATTTAAGCTGTGATAATTTACACAATAGTTATTTCCTTTATATGGTCATGGAAATTGTTTTGGAGATACTTTAACTAGACACTGGTTCCTGTCTGGTTTTTCCTAATGCTCTTTCCCATGCTACATGGTTTCATAAAGTGCCCTCCCTGGTATTTCTTGAATTCCTTGTATTACTGAAATGAATTAATGACTTAGCTGTTTTAATGGCCCTTTTCACTGGTGAAAATAAGAGTATAAAATGAGATCCATTCAGTGTTAATATTAAACTAGGCAAAATCAAGTCTTTAGATCCTGCTATTTTTGTATGCTTTTCATTATCTGTAGGAAATGGGCCCTACATTGTTTCTTTAATTCATTCTGCATAAACACCTACTGCAATTTGTATTCATAATTCAGCGTGTCATCTTCACCTGCTATTTACTTTTGTTTAATGTTTCCCGTGTATTTGTTTGTTTTCAATTTATTTGGGTTTGGATTGCAGATTGCCGCCGTGTCGTCGTAATTAAATTTCAGAATAAAAATTCTGAGAGCTCGGCCTGAATTCAGAGCGTGGGATTGAATTTCGATCGTGTTTTACGTTGGTCCGAAGGTCATAATTGCGAGCAATGTCAACCTGAAGGAAAAATATTTTATGTCTGTGAATGCTCAACGTATATACAGCAAAAATCTAAGTTAAAATGTCATTGAAACCCGCTACATTGTACCAGAACCTTGACGCTTGTGGCACTGAAAGAGTATTTGCTGGTCTCTGAAAACATCATGAGAAAGATTTACAGATTGTATGACATACAATTCAGAAAATAAAGAAATCTATTAGGCTCCCTTGCATTTCTCAGTATTTCAGGGCTATTTTTACCGAATACCTAGGTGGTCCTGAAACTATGTGCAGCTGGGAATGCTGTTCCCTTTCAACAGTGTGTGGCTTGTGAAGGAAGCAAAGTGCTTCTTCCAACAACCTTCCTGCCAGTTTCTTATCCCACACATTTGAAACCACTTACCTTTGTTAGTAAGGACTCCTGATAGCGACAGTGACACAAGCCAAGGCTCAGCATCTCCACTTCACAGGCCCTTTTGCTGACTTGGCAGAGTACCTGTTCGTCACAGCTCACCTGAACTGAAAGAAATATTTGGTCATCAGTTTATGTGGTCGCAAATAGATGTTTAGAAATCAAAACAAGGGTCTGTCCTGTTTCTGTACGCTTTTAAAAAATGTGCAGTTGCATATGCCAGCACTGTGGGAAATCTAAGGCTGTTTCTTGGTGGACAGTTTGCGACAGCTGGACTGCAATGCCCATTAATAGACCTCGGAGCTTCTCAGAGATATGTATTTTAATAGGGGCCGCCTTATCTCTTAGACGGGCAGTTGTCTGAGCAGAAGCTTGCATGAAAGTGACAAAAATATAACTCTGAGGCTAATGACTACATCGCAGGGAAAGTTAAAGTCCGGAAGTGTGACTACCAGTGATTTCACTGACTCGACTGGGACAATTTGAATTAATATTTGAATATCCGGATTATGATTAGATTATTTTTGGTATAAAAGGGATGGGAGAAAACCATATTACTGTAGATTTGTTTGATGTATGCTGTTTTTAATCTTCCACATGGAAGTGTACAGTGACAGCTATGTGTTTTTCTGAGCTTGTTCTTTGCACTCAACCAGAGCAGCCTTAAAGATTTCATATTCGGCATTTGCAAGATTAATTGATGCTCCCAAGATTGATAGATTAAGATTAGAGCAGGAAGGCCAGTTAAATTCTTGAGTTTGGTGTGAATGATGCAATGTTATGAGAATGTCTTGGTGGGTGTGTGTCTGCTTGTGTGTGTGTGTGTGTGTGCATGTGCATACAATGACTGATAGAGATTTCCCAGAGATTTCCAAAAGGACCACATCCTCCACGTTCTGCAAACGTATTATAAGAGAGGAGAGCAAACAAAAGTGCTCCTCGCATTCTCTGTGCTCTGATTGGTCGCTGAGGTGCATGTTCCGCCTAGGGCAAAACACAGGGAACCACTCTGTCAGGATGCAGTGCCCGAGGAATGTAGACAACACGTGTGGGAAATGGAGGAATAGAGTCCCGAGTATCCCTGTAGTGATCATTTCATTTCAAAGCAGCCTTTTAAAACAATAGTAACACTGGGACCCAAACTTGATTTAGAGCTGATGAGATAAGGGATTTGTTATTTGAATTTCACAGTAGATAAATATCTGAACTCCTCTGAATTCAATTTAAGTCAGTTTTTTATTGTTATATGGGAAAAAATGAATAACATATTATTGCATAGGCATACAGTATGTTTTATGGCTCTTCACCTGTTTTGCACCACCAGCACAGTGGCCAGATTTCACATTTTCCTTGATTAATTGCTTTTAAATTAATTTGAAAATAAATAGTAGGAGGCAACTGCAAGTAGAAAAGTAAGCTCATCGGCCTGTCCAAATGACTTGTCACACACTACTTGTGCGTGATATATTATATTATATTATATATGGTATGAAACAGAAATGAAAATATATTGACACAAATGTGTGAACAAATTTTGTAAGTCTATTATATGTGTGTTAACAAATTATATGAAGTCTATATCCTATATCTTACTAGGTCTTCATTTCTACATATTTGCTCTAGAAATTAAATTTAAAAGGTAAATCAGTCTTCAAATAACAACCTTTTATAACAAACGACATTTTAAAAAATATGACCAAAAACATTTATAATGATTTTGCGATTGTTTTAAAAGAAATAACAGTTAAACAAATTGATTGTTACAGGATTTTTGATGAAATTTTCCTGATTTAAATAAATAAAACACAAATTAACCATTAAATGTTATTTAATGAATCATTTCATTTGCCTCCCTTCTTCTGGCATATTTTTGCTCATGAAATGTAGCTAACTAGCAAGATGTAATTTTCACTTTGAGCAGTGCCTCTTTCCTCTCCTGTTAGATTTTATCTGCAGTAAGATTTCTTTTATTTATTTATTTATTTATTATGAAATACTTACGATGCCATCTTTTTGATTTCTCTTTTGAGGTTGTGTTACGCACAACTACGCAGGGTGGCGAGAGGTAGGATCCAAGTGTGGTATCTTTATTTGGTGCATGGAGGACAAAAATAAGACTCATGGTCGGGGATAAATGTGGGTCAAACAATCAATGTGCAAACATTGTTTTTGGGACAAGTCCGATGTTATTTTCGATGATTTAAATGGTGGTCAAATCCATAAGAGTCAGGAGTGTGAACGAGGAGTCAGGATCAATGATGAAGAGTTCAGGTGCTTGGGTTTAGAATCAGGATGCGAGCACAGTGAGGATGGTTGTCTTGGTGTGATTCCTTAACCCAGGAGAGGTGGAGTATCTTGTTTTATAGTTGTTCCTAATTCCTGCCAGATGCATTCTGCTAGGGCGTGGTCCAGGGTGTGACAGATTGAATTCAATATATGTGGGCAAAATGTCGTCTACTGACAAATCCATTGCTAAATAATTTTAAATTCCTAATTTTATATGCAAAAGTAGTGGAAACTTGACCAGTAAGCTATTATTCAAGACCAAATCCAAAGCAAACAGAAATGCACACACACACACGCACATTTTCGGAACCGCTTGTCCCACATGGGGTCGCAGGGAACCGGAGCCTACCCGGTAACACAGGGCGTAAGGCCGGAGGGGGAGGGGACACACCCAGGATGGGATGCCAGTCCACTGTAAGGTACCCCAAGTGGGACTCAAACCCCAGACCCACTGGAGACCAGGACCATGGTCCAACCCACTGCGCCACCACACCCCTCTGGATAAAAACAATTTTGCTTAAGTATGTCAACCAATAGAGATTGGTATAATTGCACAAACAAATTCCTTTTTGTTCGAGCTCCAAACTAGGTTATAGGTGGACTTGCACGATGTACTGCAGGAGTGGAAGCTGCCTAGTGATTATATCCAAGGATATAAAGTGTACACTCATACTACAGACACCTTAGTAAATTGTGCGGTACAAGGTACATCGCTCTCACTGAAAGGGTTAGTGTTGCTTATGGTGAAAGATTCTTTTTGCCATCCATGCGTAGCTTTCATCTCTCTGGTGGGTTTGCCTGCTAGTCGCTCTTCTCATTCTGAGTATTGTCTTTGAAAGGGACCCTGTGATTTTTCTTTAGAGCTCAATCGGTGACCTTGGCGTCTTACAGACCATTGTGGAGGCAGATTAAATAATGTATGGTTCATTGAATGGTTGGCAGACCTTACTCTCACATGGGCTTGAAGAATGGAACAGAAGAATGATACAATCTAATTTTCTAAACAGGCCATGTTCTTACTGAAAAAATACCGCATTAAAAAGAAAAACATACTGCAGTATTGAGGTTTTTATGTCTCATTTCAAGACTCAAAAGCTTAAAAGTGAAAAAAATAGTTTTATAAAAATGAATATTTTTATAAAATTTATTAAAAAAATGTACTGCTGCTTTATTTAGTATTTCATTTACTTATGACATTTTCATTTGAGTGTGTTTTCATAAACCTTTGGTAATATACTTTTAAAAAAGCAGCAATTCTGTTCCAAATGTTTGGGTAAAAAGTTTATTAGGTAATGAAATTTACATAAATCACATTAATTACAATATAAATTACAGTTACAATGTAAATTACAAAAAATTACAATGAAATGTTTCAAGAAATCATTTAAGTACACAGTTTGTTCTTATTATTTATTTAGATTTTTTTTATATGATATATTAAAACATCCAGAATAGATTTTTCATTTCTGAAATTCTTCATGTTCTGTTTTCAAACACGTACACTTACCATTTGTTCAGTTGCCTCTATTGCTGGGGTGTCTTGATGAAGTAATGCTGAAATCTGTCACCAGTTGACTTATTTTCAGTCACAGGCATACTTTGTTTTGTTCGCTTGTACATTTACATTTAAATTTCTTCATTTCCTCCAAAGCAACGTACATCTCAGAAAACAATACAAAAAGTGCATTACACTAACAGAAGGAAAGATATGGATGCAGACACTTTTTTTGTTTGTTCTTTATAGTGTCCTTTTATTTTCTTGTGAAACCAGAACCCAGATTATTTTTTGATAATGTTATGGTACATATAATAGTTACTCTTACATGCATCGTAAAAAATTGTATTTTAATGTTGTTGTCCACTCCAGAAGTTTTCTTTGTAATTGTGTGGATGACTGAAACATTTAAATTTCTTCCACTGGAAAAACTGGCATTTATTTCCATGACTGGAATTCTGCAATGTATGGACTCCTTTCTGGAAATTATTAAAATAAGCTGCATGATTACACCTGTGATGTATTGTAACCTTTTGACCCTGAGCCCTTGCTTTATGTATGTGGACATACTTGCAATCCCTTGATGTACTATCTATGCCTGTATGTTGTTGTGACCCTGTGCTATTGATAAATGTTAAAAAAAACCAAAGGTAAACTTTAGGAATAAGGACACAATGCTCTACAACAAGAGTTTGTTGAAATGCAAAGGTCTGCTTGAGCATTGATAGACCAGCACCAAAATGTGCAGACAGTATTGGGACATTGCAAATCTAAACCAAAGCATATGTGTTACCGAATTTGGACATAGGTATTGAATTGGAGAGATGGAAAAGCGTGGTGACGACAGTGAGAAATAGACTAAATGCGGTGGAGATTAATGTTTTCATAAAACACAGAGAAAACACTTTTAGTTGCAGGCCAGGAAGGAGGACGAAGAGCAGAGCATTAATGCGCACAGCCTTCCATTAATTAAACCTGGCTGCCTGATTCACCGATTCGACCTTGTGCTTTTCGTAATCTACCACCCAGCTCATACAAATCAGATATCTTCATTGTGGCCAATTGCTTGTAAAGGCGTTTTGCTCGCAGGCGTGCTGAAGACAACGAGAAAGGCGGAGTCAGAAATAGGAGCAATGGAAGGCCGGGGGAGGGGGTAAGGCTGTGATCACTTCTTGGATTGCTCCTTGGTGCACGGATTCAGAAGACACAGAGCATGAATATGTGAAAATTGAAAAGACCCACTTTTTCAATCCAGGGCAAATGGTTTGAAAATATTCAACAGTAAAAATTTAATTCCTGTATATATGGTTAATAATTTCTGACAGGACTTTAATGATACGAATAAATGATATGATCATATAATGGAAGGTTAAAATCTTTGATATAATGTTAGATAAATGGATTAAGATTAAGAGAAATACATTGATTTTATTCTTGGTTTGTAGACGGTTGAAGCCGTGACGGGAAACTTGGGATCTGACGAGGTCGTGGTCTTGGAACAAGCAGGGTCGCAACCAGGTTTAAAAGATCAGGGTCCGGTAATCTGTGATCATGGATGAACTGGGTCGAAGCCAGACAGGAATTCTTCTGAGAACAGCAAAACTGCGGTTGAGAATGAAGCAGGGGTCGGTACCTATTTCTTGACACTAAAAACAGCACGAAGTGTGGGTTAAAGGCATGTATTCTCTGATGAGATTCTGTAGCTTCCCGGCGGTTGTTGTCTCCTATTTAAACTTCATCTAAAATCTGTTCAGGTGTGCTGGCATCACCTCTGGGAGGTGCTAGTTGTACGGGAGACAGCTAGGTGAATTAACGTAATTCAAGCAGATCTTTTATTATATTCATTCAAGACAATAGTTCATCAGGTCTGATGAAGACCTAATAAAAAAAGATAGTAGCTACAGCTATTCGAAACTGTGATTTTGGGCCAGCATTCACAATCCTATGGGCTGATATAGTGAGAACTGTAAATAAACATTTCTTGCTTTGCATAAGCAGCAGGAAATTGCTCGTTTTTGTATGCTGATGATCCAGCACCATATCATGCCATGACTAGCTATGTATGAGCACGTAAGTAATTACTTGCATAAGTTGTCCATTAATGTTTGCCAGAGGAGGGTCTCCAGCCTGTGTAATGCCAGCTTGGCCTATCAGACTGCCCCCTAAGTACAAGTTTGGGACAGTGAGAAGGAATGTAATCAGCTCCACAGAATGGCGAGTCTAAGGGGCAGTTGCTGTTTGGTCAGCAATGTGGCTACATAGCACTCAATGGCCTCCATGTATCAGAACAGGTACTTATTCATGTGATGAGTGTCTTTATAATGAGGCACGGGTGCACTTACACTAAATATTTTGGACAGTGGTTAGCATAGTGATGTTGCAATCAAAGGATCCAGGCTCAAATCTCTGTTGCAGTGGTAATACTTTTGAAGACAGTGCTAACCCTGAATTGCTCTAGTAAAAATTACTGCACTGCATAAATGCATACCTTATAATCACTTAAAACAGAAAAGAGGATGTGTACAAAAAAACAAGCGCTCGCTTAAGCCACACACCAACAACTTTTCATTACCGACTGTTACTTCTTATTGTAATCAGGGTGCCTCCAACACCATACTGTCATACTAGGTCTAATCAGTTTGGTAAAAATACCCAGAAAGAACTCCAGAAGTAGCCCGTAAAGTAAGGAAGAGGCCGTTAGAAAATGTCACATTTAAAAAGCGAAGCTAATGACATTTTTCCTAACCCTCCCCCTTAACAACATAGAACAGGAACTTAATTACATAGCATCCTCCAACCCATAAACCCACCATGCTGAATAATTCCTCATGTGCTAAGCTTCCTTCTTAAGTTTTGTAACTGTGCCAGAAAAAAAAAAAAACAAAAAATCACAGGGAAATGCCTGTAAAGGTCTGCTGACTAAATCACCAGTATATTAATAACAACAATAAAGGAAAACATTGGATTAATGTGGACTGCCAACAGCACAGATGCAGACATTATGAACGCTTTCTCCTGGAATGGACAGCGATGGATCAACAGGCCTATAAAAAGAAGAGAAGGGGCACAAAGACAGCTGGCGCAGAGCTAGCAGCATAGAGCACAGTGGAGTCGACAACGGAGACACAAAGAGAAAATCTTTTCAACTGCAATAAATCATGACACCTCCCTTATGTCTTGCCATGCGCTCTAGGTTCCGGAGTAATATTATACAGGTAAGAGTAACGGCTGAACAGCTGCGCTGATGACCCTGAGCCCAACAGAATCTCGGTGACAGGTGTGGTTTACTAATCAGTAGACTTCCGTTACCAGGAGGTCCTAAAGGAGATATGAAACGATGACACACATTGTGTCCTGCCTTGATTTTGCCGTCTAGGATATTCAACAATGTAAAGATATTGGTAAATTTGAACCTGTTCTGCTGCCATGCAGTACCAGGGCATTGATGGGTAAATGAGGTTGCAGCAGGGTATGCATAAAGACGTGGCAAATAAACAGGCACATTAACTACAATCCATTATTGCATCTACCTGCAGCTATATTAAAAACCAAATAACATAAGGGCTTCTGATTTATTCAAGCTTACCCTCTTTTACATTTCTCTGTCTCTAAGGGCTGAAGCATAATATTTAGTTTTATCCCTGGGTGAATATCTGTACGTAAAGCTTTTTACAGGTCAGGGTAGGAGGATAAGCCTGCACCTCAATACACCGTTGAGACGTCAGGAGAGAAAAGAAGCCTTGTCTGAGTCTGAGGCCCCTGTGGGTAGGGATTATCCTCATGTGTGATGAAAGAGGCGACGCAGTGCATCAATTCACCCCCTATGGTCAGCGTGATGCTGGACCATTCTTCCCAAAGCAGTCCATGGCAAGCCCAGCACCAGCGGGTACTGTATTATCACTCTTTGATGTGACAGCCTGTGAGAAGCCCATAACACACTGACATTAAGATGACCAAGACCGCTGTACTTGGACTGTTCGGCCAAGTGCATAACAAAATGTCGCCTTCGCTACGGCCTTTTTTTACCATCAGTAAAATGAAGAAAATCACAAAACATCAAAGAAACAAACTCCAACAAACAGAAAAAAATGTTCTTTTTGACTGTTGTATACAGGCAGTTATTCCTAATCAGACTGAAGCCTTACAAGCTAAAGCAGTGTGTGTGTGTGTGTGTGTGTGTGTGTGTGTGTGTGTGTGTGTGTGTGTGTGTGTGTGTGTGTGTGTGCCTTCTGCAAACTAAGCATTATCAAAATATCAGTGGGTGAAAGACATAGTAAACCTGGTTTGGAAAATGTTATACTCTCAAGTTTCCTATCCTTTAAACTCCAGTTGCATCCAACTTGAAATACAGTGTCAGCATTTATTAAGGTTTGTCTGAAAAATAATGTTATTATGTTATGTAATGTTCTGTTAATATATACTGTACAGTGTCGGTGAGCTGCCGCTTCAATTTTTTTAAACATATAAGACTGTATAGCAACCAATTAAATACTGTATACAAAAATTTTATTGATATTTAAAAATATTTTTTACATGGACTATATCATTGTTGATACAGATATGCAAATAAGCAATCTTTGCTGACAATTCATTGCTGGTATGTCTACTACGAAAATAGTCTTTAAAACAATTGGTCCCATTTTTATCCTGTACAATCCTGTCTCCTCTTTAATATGCAGTGAAACTTCTAAGTTTATTCCCTTTATTAGCTCTCAAGTATCTATTTCGGTACTGTAGTTAATTCATTAGTTAATTTATTGAAGTGTTTTTTCTTTGTATGTTTACAGTGAGTTGGATTTGGGTTTGCTGTTCATTTCTAATTCTTTTTCATGTTTTTTAATTTTTATGGCAGCATTTCTAATTAGTGACAGACACATTACCCTGAATAAAGATGTACTCAGGTCAGTTGTGTTGCTGCCTCATTCTCTTTTACTATGGTATAATGGGGAAAGTTATTAAAACCATTGTGATAATAACATTTTAAGAGTTATCCTTCTGAGTTGACTCATTTTGAATACTTTTGTGTCAGTCATATTAATCAAAAAAAATATATTATCCCCGAACACAAAGCGTATCATAAGTCCTTACACATAGCTATATAATTGCATATAAGTACAACATCTAAGAAATGGTTTTTCTATTAATAATTTCATAACTAGTTAGAATTTGTGAAATTATTATGCTCTCATACTCTCATGTTAACAATTCAGTTGAATTAATTTGTGGCTAAGAGCGACACAGAGCTGAATATGTAAAACCATTAACAGAATGGAATCCTTGTCAGATATGCAGACTTTTTACTTGAAGTAGTTTGTTAATCATCTGCCGAAATCAGGGGTTCGCGGAGTAAGTGAACGAAAGATATGGCAGTGAAACTCTGAATAAAGGGCTTGTAATACCAAAACACTGTCAGTACATATTCTGAAAACAGGAGTAATAAGAACTGATACAGGTTAATGAACAAGCTGTGGATGAACATGAGTTTTGGCATTTAAAATACATTTTGAAAAACGTTTCGTTTGCCAGTGTCCTGGCATCAAGACCACACATCTCCGGATGAAACTGTGATTGTGCCAGTTAACTGTGCTGCATGGCTGAGTCATTCCCGCTGACAGTCAGCCGTACTAATGAATAAGAGGATACTGGACACATAAAAACATCAGCAATTTCAATAGCAGAAGAGAACTCAAGGAAAAAAACCTTGTGTTCAAAGCATGTTGGACTGGGATTGGGTGTTTAGTCATTAGTTTAAACAGTCTGATCTGATAGATTTTCCCTTTGCCCAGCAGTTCAAGTATCTATTTAATCATTACCTTTGGTAGAAGAGAAGATGTGTTTTTCCCCCTTTTGGTTTCAACGTTTTACTACCAACTCACTTTTGCCTTCTTTTTCCATCATCACTGCGCTATGTTAAATCTTTAAAATTGTCCTCAGGAATCAGAATTAAAAATTGCATGTATAAAATAACAGCAGGTTTTAACTGTTCCTCTGCAAAATTAAGTGTGTTTCTCGTCTTAAATAATTGACATTGCCGAGTGGGCCTGCAGTCTGCGCACGGTACATTTCGAAATGCATATGTCTTAACTATCTGATTCCCAATTAGTTTAGCGTTCTGTTTTGTTTTGCTAACCCACGCGATCGCTTAATTAGCTTCACACTTCTGTTTAGCCTTCCTAGAGTGGTGTTACTGGGGGTGGAAAGGGATATATTACTCCCTGGGACCACTGATTGATTACAAAAGCAGACCTCCGGGTAGCTACAGTACCTCTGCGTTCCCATGGCGAATAGAAGATATTTGTTCATTTTCTGGAAGCTGCTGGAGATGCGCACCGGGTCCGAGGTGGGCTGCTCTGCCGCCATTTAAGGTTAATGTTTTATTGATCGGTTGGAGCACACACACACCTCAGCCCCTGGACGGTGCCGTTACTACTTAAAATAAGTTTGAGACGGAAAGCTCCTTGAAGTCGGGCGGCCTTTATAAGAGCGCTAATGAAACAATCAATCTTTGGCGTTCTCGAGACTCCCTAAGCACTTTTTTGTTAATTGGGTTTCGTTTTGTAATATTATGCCTTCCCCTCCATGGTTATTCCTTACGCCTGCAGCTCAGAAACACCCACCTGTGCTCATCTCTCCCCACACCCTCCCCGTGTGTCTTATATTGTACGTCTGGGCACTTCCTGCCTCGCAGAGTCTTTGAAATGGATAATTACTGCTGTGGCAATTAGTATATACCTCTTAGGTGGCCGGCAGACATTTCCACGGTGAACGTCTGCCACCCCTTGGTGCTGGAGGTTAGAAGCGGAGCTGAAGAGCATATTCACCTGTCACAGGGCAGTCGAGAGCACGTCATGTATAATTCCAGGTTATGCCAAAGCACGAACGCTGTGCTGCTTCTTGAAGATGTTGCACCACAGGTACCGTCTAATCCCAGCATATAGCCCTTCTTCTCTAAAACCCTCTATTTGTTCTTTAGATGCCAGGACAGGCACAACCCCTTTGAGCTGCGATGCATTGTGGTGCCAATGAAACAAGACTGTGCTCTTCTCCATCACGAGTGCCGTTTTCCTGTCTGCTCCACACATTTTTCTACCTTTGCTACTCTTACTAAGGAATTCTATAGTCACACTGAAACAAGTTATGATATAGTCAAATCCTCATTTGCTCTCCTCGTCAAGTGTTATAAACAGTCGTTAGATTTAATTTGTACTGAACCGTATGACCCCACAAGCTTTGCTATTAGATTTTTGTAGACAGCAACTTCTCATAATACTTGATTATACCTGTTTGTAGTTAGAGTCATGCAAAGGGCAAGGGAGATTGTAGGAGCAATGGATGTGTGTAATATCCTTCTCCTTTACGTAACACTCCTCAGTCGTTTGCTCAGTTCCGTAATAGTATGGATGACACATTCTTGGCAAATCCTGTTTCCCACTCTTAACTTCGTAAGTTGTGGTGGTATGGTGGGTTTGGGGTTCACGCCCTGCTTGGGGTACCTTGTGACGGACTTGTGCCAAGTTATGGGTGTGTCCCTTTTGGCCTTGTGCCCTCTTTTGCTAGGTAAGGCTCTGGTTTTCTACAACCCCGCTTGGGGCAAGTGGTTGTTGACGATGGACGGGTATATAGACTCATTACATTGTAAGATTTCCATGTCCCAACAAGTCATCTGCAACCAAAGAGGAGCCTTTCTTCTTTTGTTTTTCCCCAAATAATGTTTACAAGTATTTTTGAGGTTTCTTCTCTTTATGCAGTGGCATGACTTATCTCTTTTGTTCTAGTGCACATTCCAAATGGAAATTTTATTCACTTAACACACTTCCTTGCGTTTGTCTGCTTAAAACCAGAATTGCCCCATTTCTTCTTACCCTGGAGAAACATGTATTTTTTTTTTTTTAATTTGGCAAAGCTCTTTGCCCTTGCTCCTCTATCTTAATTAAATTTCATTTCCAGCAGAAGTAGCAGGGTCTTGTTGGGGTTGGCAGCAGGCCACTGAAGGCCTGATCTGATTCTTTTGACACTGCTGATTAGCCCCCTTCTCCTTTGGTGTGCTTTTACCTTTATCACTGGTTCTGTTCCTCTGTGGTTTTTCATCAGATGTTCTTGCAAGCCTCCATCTGTGCTCCTCAAAAATCTAGCACCTGAACATCACAAAAACTGACCTGTTTTGTTGCACCTCATGTGCTCCAGAGAACAAGCCATAAAGAATGAATGAATGCAATAAGAGATAGAAACATACATTGTTTCTTGAGCGTAGGATAATCATCACTCTTCTTGAGGAGGAGGGGAAAGAAAGGTTAGGAGAGGAGAGGGGACAAACAGCAGGTGAATGGTATCACTTGTTGGCTGTTGACAAAGCCCTTATAATATGACTTGTTCCACTGTGGAAAACCGGAACAGGTTTACGATGATTGCCGAATGGGAGAAATTTCTCAGACAGAGTAGTGTGTGTTTCCTTACTGGCGTCAAGCTCTTGATAAAGTCTCTCTTGGAATGTTTTCCCTATCTTTTTAATGAATTGTTTTAAAAGAAAAAAGCAAGATTAACTACTACTATAAAGAAAGAAAATAATCTGGTCTGGGCTCTGAGATGGATGTTGGCTTTAGTTACAAACGGAGGAGGTGTTTGTCGCAGCAAGACATTGTTAAAAGGTCATTTGATAATAAAACAAGAAGAATCAAACCTTAGTGTTTTAAACCTTACCTAGACACAAACAAAATAGAATAACAAAAAAAAAAAAAAAAAAAAACATTTTTCTTTCAATAATCCTCTTTTAGTAATTAACTATTCTTTCTTAATAAGACAAAAGTCACACAAGGGTATAATTTAATAAAAGATAAACAGTGCACAGGCATAAACTGAAGGCTGTATGAATGAAGATGCATTCATTTGTAACAATTAATTTGATATTTGATATTGCTACTGTTATATGCCGGCTGATGTGCGCTCAACCTTCAACAGACACATTACAGGTATTTTAAATGTCCATGTCACTTTATTGCAAAGGGCAAAGGGTCCATGTCATGTTTTGTTTTTAGTTTGATGTATTTTTCTTCTAATGAATTTTGAATTTTCTGCAGATGACCCAAATATTCAGTCACTTTCCCGTAACCAGCATATAATCAATTGCTTATCATACTCAAATCTTAAAAGAGAAATGCTTGTGTGATGAGTTCTTAAAATAAGATTATATTAGACACAGACATATAGAATGCCAGTCCATCGCAAGGTAGTCAAACACATGCACACACTCACCCGTTCACACACTAAGGCCAGTTTAGCATTACCAGTCTACCTGAACTGCATGTCTTTGAACTGTGGGAGGAAACCAGAGGCACCCAGAGGAGGACCTAGGAGCTGTGAGACAGGGATGCTTCTTGATGTGCCACCCATATATATATATATAAACAAACAAAATGGGTAGCGTGGCTCCTTATGACATAACAAAAAAACAAGCAAAAGCAAATCAGGCACAAAACAAACATGATAACATGGTAAATATACCATAACACAGAATCCTGTCCTACCCCAGGATCCCTCTTTACTTGAAAGTCTCTTTTTCAGTCCGATTACCACCTGCTTATATACCCTTGCTGATGGGTCCTCGGTATCCAGCAGCTGGAATCTCATTGCTCTGGTAGGGCAACTCAAAAGCAACCCGAACCCATCCTGATGTTGCATTGCCCACCAGTTCAGAATAAGTACAGTTCAGTGTGTGTGTGTGTGTGTGTGTGTGTGTGTGTGTGTGTGTGTGCGTGTGCGTGTGTGTGTGTATACCTATACAAACATACATGAGGCAGCTACCACACAAACCACAGCTGGCTGTCATCTGGCAAATAGGAGGAAGCAGGACCCAGGGCCAGGTGTGGGGCAGGGAGAGTGGAAACCGCAGGGGCATGAAGGAGGCGCATGTCAGTGGTGAGCATTTGGTGTTTTGCTGCAGCTATTCCCATGTTCTGGTCTGCATGCCTCCGTCATGTGACTTTTGTTTTCTCTCTTGGCAATAACCCGCAGCTGACTTCTGCATACCATGCATAGAAACGTATGATATATGCATACGACGGCTTATATTTACATTAATTCACTTAAAATACAATAGACAAGACAGAAAATAAAGGATGACCAACTCCCAGTAAATATGCTTCAGTTCATTCACTTTTCTTGCCTGACTTCATTCATTCTTTTATACATGTATACATATGTAAATATTTCTTTGTGTGCACCAATGAAATGTAGTTACTTTTGTATGTATAAGTGGTAATTTACCCTGAAGTTCAGCACGTGATAAGAATTCTTTCATAATTTTTTGTATAGAAACCAAAGTGTATATATAAGTTTCTCACATAACATTGTTTCAAAATGTAATTTATCACTTGTGGTGTTTTATACCTCATGCTAGAGCTTAAAAAAAATAATGTACATAGTCATCTTGCCACAAAACAAGGAAGTTTAATTTAAATGTCCCACAGAGCCCACAGATCTGTTGGGGGTGTTCCACCTGCCAGCAATGAGACAAGATTCTATCTCCAACCACTAATGCCATTTTTTATAATTGTAAATTAATAAATGTTTGTTTGTGGTAATTGGGTCATACTTTTATTCATGATGACAGATTTACCCCAGGCAATTTGTGTATCACTTTGAAATTGAAATATGGGTAAGTGATAAAGTTCTGTTGTGTGATTTATTTTTGAAAGACTTTCCGCTGTCTAAAATGACCTTTCTGCTTCAACTCATCAGCGGCCTATCTGAGATAATTTTGGTGTTTATACTTGCAGAATCTCGTTAGACAAGGTTGTGGTCTCTGTCTAAGGTTGAAATTGTTGTGACCTTGGTGGGAAGTGTACTGGTTTTCCCTGTTCCCCCTTCTCAGGGACCATCTGCCATTTTTACACAGATAAAGAAATAATCAGCCGTGCTGTAAAGGTCATCAGATAGCTTGCTTTCCTGTTATTATGTTTTGCAAATTTATGAGATGTGCAGGGTCCGTCATATTATGCTGAAGATTTCCATTTTACGGTTGCAAATGAGAAACATACAGCTAGCTAAGTATATGCAATTTGGTTTTAGGCCTCTGTACAATACTTTTCAGTTTCAGCGATGAACTCAAAACAATTGGCGACATGAAGTCTGTGGCACTGTCAAGACCTAGTCTGTTAATGGTTGCCAGAGCACAACATTCCCAACGTACTACCTCAAGAGATTCTGACAAACGACTGCTGCTCTGCAACCCAGGTTCATGAGATGCTCAAAGGAGGAAGACACCAGGACAGAAAGGAAGCACAAGGTGACCAGGGTTATTAGATCCCTGAGCATTTCTTCACTGCTCTTGGGCATGTCTTCAACTTGTGAAAATCAGACTGTGCAAGCTTAGGGTGGCTCTTCTTTGCAGACAGGCCTTTCATAATGTCACACTGTAAGAGTCATGAAGTGTCAGGTCTAACATTGATCACCTCCAGGGCAAGACAGGGGAAAGCTTCAAGTGTGAACAGCTTCAAGTGTTTGCGATGAGCTGAACCGCCACAACGTGGCTGCATGCGGGATTTTCGTCTCTGCTGAAGGTGTACCGGCTCCGCTGAGTCTCACACAATGTCTTCTCATCTAATCCGGAGCGTTTCACAAACACCATTATATTTGTCCTCTGAAAACTCCATAAATATCCAGATTTATGAGGTTTCTCTTCCTTTCATCCTTTTCTTGCTCTGCTGAGCGCTGCCAGTGCTTTCTGCTAATTAAAAGAAAAGGGGAGATTTATTTTTGTAAAAAGCTACATTTATAAAAAGTAGTGCTTCTGTTTAACAGCAAGCGAGAATATCCTGTTAAAGGTGTGATCTTATTTCTGTGCCATTTTATCACTGCTCCTTAATAACTTCGATCCAGAAAGATTACAGGTAAGAGCCGCAAGGTTCTGCATATTTTTTTTAAAAAAAGATGTTATAAAAAGAAATCTCATAAGAACATATAATGATTTTCCATTCAGTTATAAGCACTGATATATGAGCACTGTATGATTTACTTTAAATGTTATTCAATAATTTGTATCAATTCAACTTTTTGCATCTTTAAAAAGTGTTTTTTTTTTTTTTTTTTTTTTCCAAAATAATGTTACGCAGTGTAGGGGGGTGCAGTGGCGCAGTGGGTTGGACTGCAGTCCTGCTCTCCAGCGGGTCTGGGGTTCAAGTCCCACTTGGGGTACCTTGCGACGGACTGGCGTCCTGTCCTGGGTGTGTCCCCTTCCCCCTCCGGCCTTACGCCCTGTGTTGCCGGGTAGGCTCCAGTTCCCCGTGACCCCGTAAGGGACAAGCGGTTCTGAAAAAAAAAAAAAAAAAATAATGTTATGCAGTGCATGTTTGCAGTCTTAACCAGGTGCTATGAAGGATTTAAAGGGCTTGATCACGTGCGCAATGGGACAGCAGGCACCGCATTGTCTAGAGCTAATGCGTTGCACTTAAAAGACCGAGGATGGAATCCCACCTCCTGCTGCAGTACCCTTGAGCAAGGTATTTGCCCTGAATTGCTCCAGAAAAAATTACCCACCTGTAATAAATGGATAAATCACTGTAAGTCACTTTGGAGAACCGCTTCACCTAAATGGATATATAACTAAATAGCTAATATCCACTGGTTAGTTTGGTCTCTGCCTCCATGTATAGTACATCAACTTCCTACCACCAACCTGATGAAGATATGCCTCCCACAGCTCTCATTATCAGCTCAGACTAATCTTCAGTCTCTCTGTGACACCTTTGCTTTGTGCATCATGTCTGCAGACGCATTCCTCACCCCCATAAATAATTCAGGGCTTTGCATCGACTAACTGCCATACGCTTAAGGGTGTAGGCCCTAGACCTTGTGTGCCCCTTGCGTGTCAATGCAAGTCATCAGAATGCAGCAGCTCTGGACTCTCGTGTTGCTAAGGCCAGCAAGAGGCTGACCGGAGCCGTGAAATTGCACCTGCCTCCTTGTTGTTGCTCCACAATTTTGGGATTTTTCATTTGTCAGCATGCTTTTTGGGAAGACTTCTTATGGTTTACTTTTAAACTTTTGGGAGGCTGGTTTTAGGGAGGATGGAAGTAAAAATGTTTCCTGGTAAATGCATCCAAGAGTGCATGAGCATTGCCCTCTTTGAATTTTTTGATCGAGCATATTCAGCAAACCCATTTTATGTTCTGGGATATATGAAAATGGAGAAAAAAAAAACATTTTCACAACAAGGTATACAGTACATACTCATCATAATTATCTTTTAATGGTATAAATGCTAAGACCTAATTCTGGAACACATGCAAATGATTTTCTGCAATATAATTCATGTTAATGTTTTGTTTGCAAGGTCATGATGGTTGCAAAGTGGACATTGCTGTTATTACAAAATTCCTAAGCTTTGTGTTTCAATCCACCTTAATCTACAGGAGTTTGCATGTTCATCTTGGTTCCTGTGGGCTTCCTCTCATTATTCCATATAGTATTTTAGATATTCAATAACACTACATTACATTTATTCAGTTAGCTGATATTTTTCTCCAAAGCAACATACAATTATTAACCGATTTATACAGCTGGGTAATTTTACTGGAGCAATTTAGGATAAGTACCTTGCTCAAGGGTACTACAGCTGGAGGTGGGAATTGGTGTGACCTTTGGGTCCAAAGGCAGTAGCTCTAACCACTATGCTACCAGCTGTCCCTGCACATCAAAGATTAATAAAGAAAACTCCAAGCCCTGTTTTCATATATTCTTAATTTGGCACAGTCATAGGGTACCATGTTTACACTGAGATAATTCAATAATATAGTATTGATTTGTTATTTTAACAGGGAATATTATTTGAATGTTTAATACTTCCCATCCTGGGTGTGTCCCCTCCCCCTCCATCCTTGTGCCCTGTATTTCCGGGTTAGGCTCCGGTTTGCCGCAACCCCGCTCCAGACAAGCGGTTTCAGACTGTGTGTGTGTGTGTGTGTGTGTGTGTGTGTGTGTGTGTGTGTGTGTGTGTGTGTTTAATATTTTGCTGAAAAAAAAAAGCATAACATTGTGGTTTCCCAGTATACAAGGATGAAGAACATATCTTCTTCTTCACTGGAACTGTAGTCCCTCCATAAAAAGAAATGCAGTGCACTTTAAAACAGAACATTGGTAAACAAAGAAAAAAGAATGGGCTGCTGAGAAATAATTACTCAGGATTGCCTCGCCAACTGCTGTGTTTCCGTCCATTTAAACAACATTCAAATCACTGGTGAGTTTTCTGTGTAGCTTATTTTAAAATACATCCCTTGGGCCCGAGAACAAACAATTACCACAGTAAAGTACACCTCTTATATTTCCACAGTACTTGTTTAATTTGTTTATTATTGCTTTGTTGGTGCTGTTCAGGTATTCATTGACAAGGAATTTTTTTTATCTCAGCATAGTATCTAATACAATGTATAGTATGGGCAGTTGTATCTGTTAATTTTTTTTTTTTTTACGCAGTTTCCTGGTTCATTGTTAGAATGTGAAGTAAAACCTTCAGACAATAATAAATCATAACTGCATATTTTATATAATCCAATTAATCAGAATCCCTTAATATGGTCTAAAAAAGTATTTCATTGGATTTTAAATATTTTATTCTACAGTTATTGCACTCCATGGTCTGCAACGTTAAAATTTGGCCCTGAAAGGTTGAATACCAGTATATTGCTGAGGAACACAAACATCACGCTCCACGGTGATTCATTTAGTTACACAGTCCTGGGAAGCTTGCTGAGCTTAGCACTTCGCCCTAAGAAGTTCTGAAAAGCATCTCTAGTTCTTTGTGTGGATGATTCCCAGATGTCCTTTGGATGACGTAAGTTGTGGAGGCAGACCCGTAGGAGGATGTGATAACCCAGGGGTGGTGGGATGGAAAGCTTTGTGTGTCTGAGATACAAGCACCACAGCAAAAAGCTCAGAAAGCAGTGCAATGTGGCTGAAGTGATGGAGCACCAGTTTATCACTGTTTTGGGGTTTTGGAAAGGTGTTCAGAGTGTGTCGATTCAGTTGGAGAAGTTCTCTTTATGAAGGCCGTGGATTAAGGTGGTTAAAATGTGTGATCCTTAATAACTACACCTTCTGCTGACCATGTCATGTAAAATTCATCTGCACCCACCAAATTCATTCATTCATTCATTCATTCATTCATTCATTTTCACTAATCACTTGTCCTTGTCAGGGTCTTGGTGGTCCGGAGCCTATCCCGGAATCGCTGGGGGTGAGGCTACAGTAGCTACAGTGTACCCACGCATGCACACACTCACTCGACCATTTACACACTACAGGCAATTAAGTGTTGTCACCAAATTCAACGTGTCAACAAATAAAAATCTGTAGTAAATTAGACCTTTAAGTCTGATTCTTTGACTAACCCAATATTTTAGCCATGCACAACACACCGTACCCGCTTTTTTGTTGCCAAAATGCAGTGCTTCTTCTCATTCACTAATTTAACTGCCCAAGACACAAGGCAGTGTTGTGATCACTGACGAGGATATGATGCTCTCAATAACCCTTTCCTAAAATAGAAGTGTAAAAATCTGTTCTTCCACCCACATACATGCTTTAAAGACAACCAAAGAAAAGAAAAAGATCAGAAGATTTTACCCTCTGTGATTTCCTGACATGTTTTAGCCTCAGTCATATAGACCACTGCTACATGTTCAAACAAGGTCAAAATCTGACATTCTTTAAAAATGTATCCTATGTCTCATAGCCTTTTCCTCCAGTATGAAAACATCCTATCAGTAAATGTAGCTAAAACTGGGCAGTCGCTTTACTTTTTTATGAAATTCTCTGAGACACATTCTATGGCTTGAAATGGAAAACTTTACAATGAAACTGAAGGATATTGTGGCATATAAGTGTCTAATAAAAAAGTTTAATGGACTCCAATGAGAGCACAATGCAGTACAGATGGGGACTTTGTGCTGAGAGCATTAAGTTGAAAACTTTGATTGCACCCTGGCGAGCTCATTGAAATGGATGCCAAATTAAAGTATATTTAAGTATCTGACTGAACTCCATCTTTAAATGTTTTCTTGGCATGAAAAACGATGTTTGTTATGATACAAACTGTATTTATTTATTTGGGTTCAGCACAAAAATGCACCACCATGTATCACAAGTCTCTGAGGGCAGCTAAGATAGAGAAAAGATAATAATTGTGTTAAAACATGACAAAACCTTAAACGTAGAAAAATTTACAGAAATGTTATTTATTGCTTTTGCTGATACTCTTCTCTAATACAACTTACAATGTTACTTTTACACACTAAGCTCCTTATTCACTTTTAAATTTAAATTTAAATTAATTTAGCAGACGTTTTCTTCAAAGTCCATGTAAAACAATAAAATAAATCAATAAAAAATAAATTAATAAATAAGTATACATTTATACAACTTTTACCAGAGTGATTTAAAGCAAGTACCGTACTCAGGGGTACTACAGAATTTAGATGATTTAGAATTTAGGGATTGAGGCACGGGACTTTCCACTACAAGGTGGTGCATCGGCTGTCTCCATCACGTGTACAACAAACTGACAAATTGACATGCAAAGCATATTTGGGCAACGATTATTTAATAGAGGCTGAGGGAAGTGATTTTCACAGCTTTGCTCTATTATATATCTGGGTGTATGTGTATTACTATAAAATGCTGGTTCAGTAACAGGTTTTTTCCTCAATGCCTGTAAAGTAAAGTCTCTTAGTGACCACAATACCTGTTGTTCCCATTTCAAGGAAAGAGCAAAGACCTCTGAATGAGTGCTTGGGTATGTGGATGGATCATACTAAGAAATGCTCTGTTATACATTAACATATGAACAAATCATTAACAGATTCATTATGTCTTCCTGGAAGCAGTATGTATCAGCCTCAAACTGCAAAAATGCATATACGAAAACTCGCACTCACAAGGCAGCTTGAAATATAAATGGAATGTGAGCAAAATGGTACAAGGTGGAATTGCCGGTGTATTCAGGAGCTTTCAGTGTTTCGGTCATAATGGATATGTCCTGTCAGAAATGTACTAACAACACACTTCTGCTCTGCAGCAACAGGATTATTTCTGCTGGATCGGCTTTGCTTTGCGCAAACGATCTTTATGTAGAGTACAACGTTCAAACTTCTTCATTATGTCTTCCTTTCAGCCGGATTGTTTTAATCTTGGTCTAAGTTTTGATTGTGTGCTTTTGTTGCATTAGGTCTTAATTCCATGAGGAAAAGGCATGCACAGAATTTGCATGCTTGCCCGCGTGAGATAGCATCCTATGGTTTAGTTCAAACACTTGAGGTCACTGCTTTGATTTACATCAACTTGTAATATGTGGGCTGATGTACATGAAACCATTTGCATGTCATTTGCAACTTTTCCTCCTAAGGGTGATGACGCAGCTTAATATCCTCATCTCCTGTATGAATCTCAGACGTGGAGACTGCTGATTTGCCGCGGAAAAGTAAATATTTTTATGGTCCAGGGGCTTAAATTATTAGTGTTGATGAAGGTTTTCTGAACCGCATTGCATATCAACTCAGAAGCTGGGAAAGCCCCCAACTCGCTGATGTTCTGCTGCTACTGAACCTAGTCTTGCTACAGCGAAGTCTGGCCTAATTACCGCAATGTACAACAAAACGTAACTGGTAGTTATACGGCAGCTTGTGGAGTGAAAAAAAAAAAGAATTAGCAAACAACTGCAACTACAAAAAAATCATGTCCTTTTGCATTAAGCATTTGCAGAGAACAGAGCTTCAAATGTAACTTTCCCCGTGGGGCGAAGTCTCATTTCCTCACTCGTAGCAGAGAAGCAGGGAGCATTGTGGGTATGTGTGAAAAGGAGTTCAGAGGCACCTTTGAGACAATTTTGCCTGTTTTGGCATAGCCGGCTTCCTCGGGGCAGGCTGCTGTATGGCATTTGAAGGATACAAGCAATGAAGGAGGGAAGGAAGCCCATTCTGGTGTGTCGTCTTTTGTGAAGGCGCCTGGCTCGAATCGGAGCAAATGGCATCCCATTTCCTTGGGCCGAGCGTCCCAGGATTAAATCATCACCACAAGGCAAAGGACAGGCGGCAGCTCTATTTCTGCACGCAGAGCATGTCCTGGTTCCTCATTGTTATCCCCACTGCCCCCCTCTGCCATACTTTTTTTTTTGTGAAAGGCAAGAAGAATTACAGTTTTCACGACTTCCCACATGAAATAATCACTGAGGCATTCCGCGTTGTCATGCAGCATCCCACACAAACATGCATACGCAGACGTGCAGAGAAACACGTTTCCACACTTGCACATACACACAATGACACAAATTCCTGCATATTGTATTGCTAAAGTGTCATATGCTGTGGCTATTTGGACAGTGTTTTAGAGGCTGCTGGGGTGCCATGGTGAGACATTCATTCCCTGTCAGGTCACGACGGAGAGGACTCCCTGTCGGTGCTGTGTCCTTGTTGTCAAGCCTATGCCATCTGTCTGTGATGCCTTCCCCAAGCAGCTAGGTCTTCCTCCCTTGGCAAAGGATCCTGCCAGCCTTCTGAATTTGCCCTGTCAGTCGCACACAAGCAGTCGAAAGACCGTGGACAGCAGAACACTCTGTGTCTCTTTTCTTATTTGCAAACCTCTTCAAGTATGAGACATTGGGCCCAGTCCTAGAAACTGAGCAGTGGCACTAAGCTATAGCTGTCAAGAGCTGGCATTGTCGCCATGATCTAGGAAATCAGTATTGTATGCAGCCACTTCATGTATGGTCACATGGCTTGCAGAAAATCAGACCAATTATACCCCCTAGACTGACTGGAAGGTGGTGCATCGCTATGTGCAGGAGGTTTATGTCTGTGCACCCTCGGAGAAACAGAATAGCCGCACCAGGAGAGCTGATTTTCACTGGTGATTGTATTGACCTGTTGAGACCTTTTCACTTTTTTCTGAAAATAACACTGATGGGGGGGAATTAACTTAGATACACCCTTTACGAAGAATAATGAAAAAAGAAATGTACGCACATTGGCCAAATTGCGTGGATGGTGACTCCTGTGTTCATGAGACTAGACGATTTTTGGCCGAATGCGGAATGTATCTTGAAGGACTTAAGGTACTGACCACTGGTATGGTCTACGGTGGGATGAGGAAGTCAGGACTAAATTCAAAGTACAAACAATCTCCATTCTGCCTCGAAAAAAGAAAGTGCCCCCAGAGATCTTGTGATTAGCAGGGGCTCTTTTGTGAGGCATTAGGAAAATGTACTGGATAAAATTGTACAGTTTAGCTATGGTGTTGAGGTGCAGTAATGGGGGCAATTTAACGTTTTTATCAGATGTTGCTCTGTAGAAACCTTCCAGGACAAGTCCCTTTGAAGAGTTCCTTTTAATTTCAGCCACGCTCACTTTCGGCATAACTATCGCAGAGGTGTTTGAAGTGTTTGTTTAAGTGTTTTTTCCCTTCCCTTTTCTCTCTCTTCGGCTTATTCACGGGAGTAGGCGTCGGTGGTCACGCTGTTCAGGTAAATTGGAAAATTCTTTAAATGAGGAGCCGTACAAAATATTCAGGTATTTTTTATTTTAATCTGGCCTGGCTTGCTGTGAAGGCATGTGGATCCAAGCGAAAAGGCCCAGCCCTCCCTTCTGCGCGTCAATTTGGACCCTTTGAGTCTATGCAGACCCTCCCTTTCTTTTCAATTTGGAAGTGTGGCCGACGGCATGCCGGCAATTCTCTGTTTCTGGTCTTTATGCACCACACAAATGCAGCGCACCTCTCGTGAGTCCGGCTCTGTGTATTCCCAGCAACTTCTCAGTCCACACATTAGTCATGCCTGTGTGGCTCCTTCAGCCTCAAAATAATAAGAAGCTGCTCCCTTTGTGCACTACATTAGTAAGAGGATTCTTGGGTTTTGTGTTTATAAGATGTGTCATTGAAACAAATGGAGTCTTGAATGACTGACTGACACCTTTGAGCTCTTGGTACACATGCAGGTTGCCTCCATATCAAAAAACAGATAAAATGAATATCAGAGTGATGCAAGAAACAGAAGGAAAGTAAGATGAACTCTGCTGCTCTCTCTAGTTCTTCACACTGGATTACGGTTGTTTTTTTATCTATGTATATGCAAAGATGTTCCTTCCTTTTTTTCCTTTCACAAAATTGTACCACATTACGTCGTCCCCATTTTCTCGAGCACTCACCCTCTGAGTGTCTATCACCAGAGTGTGTACGAGAACCCAAACATCTACCAAAATGATGCCAAATGGTGTTCCTCTAAAAGACATCTCCTCTGGCCGTTGCTTTTTCTGTTTGTGCACCTGTATGATGCCAGTTTATCGCTGTGTTTGATCACGGTCAACAAAACAAACCTCCGTGTGGTGACTCACACTCCGGAGCTGCTGCGAAGAGAACTACCCTGAAATCTGAACAGCCAGTGCAAAGGAAACCTGGTTTCCTTGCTTAAAAGCATTCCAACAAGACATACTTTACATATTTTAAGAAAAAAATACAATAATGATTGCATTGCTTAATGCTTATATCGTACAGCCATTTATTGGTCCCTGTATACATTGTAAACATTTTATGCACTTAAGGACAACAACTTTTATAAATACCCTCAGAATAATACATTCAAACATTAAATGCATAATCTTGCATCAATAATGTATTATAAGACACATAATAATCATTAACAGGTACTTAAAAGGAGTTCCATTGGGTCCAACAGACTTAAAGTGCTCTTCTGCTACACTTGGCAATAGGTCTGGTGAGCAGAAATATTTTGACAGAGGGAGAATTTCAGAGACCTCATGTTCAACCCCCTCAAATTGAATATCGGATGGAGGAGGGTGATAATATTTCTATATTTGGTGCTCATGTGAAAGCAGGACATCTGGGAGTATTGAGCTGTGTTTGTAATGCTTAATGAAGCAGAAGAAGTCCCTCCGTGTTTTCTCCTCAACGGCTGTGCTTGTGTACTTCTACTGCTCAGGCTGTCATCGTTTTAGCTTGCAGATAAATATGATTTCTCTGCTCTTTTTCCATATTTAAGTGTCTGTCTTATGGCTTGATATTGCTTAGTTTAGATCCCCTGCTGGCTACCTGGGACTATCCCTTCAAGCATGCATTAGTGCTGACAGTTGCTCCCAAAATCTAGCTTTGACAAGATTTCTTCTTGCACTAACTGGTTGATTAGGAAAAAAAATATTGTTTAGGTTCCTGGTTGGAAGCAGATTAGTCCATCTCGCCTACTTCTTATTTAAGTTTCAGGTTTCAAGTTTATTGTCATAGGTACAAGTACTGTGTACAAGTATCATGAAATTCTTTTTGAATGCTTCTCCACAGACTATGGACAAGACAGAGACAATACAGATACTGAACAAAACAAAACAATAACAATCACAGTGAGTAATGCAATAGCAATAACGATAATGATAAATAATGCTAACAGCAATAGCTATAATGCCAGTAGACAGCCAGAGAACTCAGGACGTGAGAATGAGAATGCAAATGCTTAAAGTGACAGTGTAATCTACCAATATGCTTGGAAGGAGCACACACACACACACGTTTTCGGAACCGCTTGTCCCATATGGGGTCGCGGGGAACCGGAGCCTACCCGGCAACACAGGGCGTAAGGCCGGAGGGGGAGGGGACACACCCAGGACGGGACGCCACTCCGTCACAAAGCACCCCAAGTGGGACTCGAACTCCAGACCCACCGGAGAGCAGGACCGTGGTCCAACCCACTGCACCACCGCACCACCGCACCCGCTATTGGAAGGAGCAGTCCAACTCTAATTGTAAAAGGTGGCACATTGGTGAGTGTTGTATACTCTTACAGCACTGGGGTAAAAGCTGTTCCTGTACCTAGCAGTGCGGGTTTGAATAGACCTGAGCCGCTTTGCAGATGGAAGAAAAGAGAAAAGTGCCTGTGAAGGGTGACTGTGCTCTTTCATGATGCGCATCGTCTTTCTGAGGCAGCGTGTGGTGTTGGTGTCCTGGACTGCTGGTCGCTGTGTGCCGATGATTTCCTGAGCTGTTTTGACCACCCTCTGTAGGGCTTTCTTGTCCTGTATGGAGCAGCTGCCACCCCAGGATGTAATACACCCTGTGAGGATGGACTCCACAGCACACCTATAGAAAGTGGTGAGGACTGTAGTGGATATCCTGGCTTTCTTTAGCACCATGAGGAAGTGGAGATGTTGATGGGCCTTTTTGACGGTCGCTGCTGTGTGCTCAGTCCATGTGAGTTTGGCAGTGAGAGTGACTTCTAGGAATCTGAAGCTGTTTACCCTCTCTACAATGTCCCCTCCTATGTATATGGCTGCATGAGCTGTATCCTATTTCCTGAAGTCAATCACCAGCTCCTTAGTTTTACTGACATTGAGAGACAGGTTGTTGTCCTGGCACCACTCTGCCAGGAGCCTCACCTCCCCTCTGCAGCCCATCTCATCGTTGTTGGTGATCAGACCCACAATGGTGGTATCGTCAGCAAACTTTATGATGGTGTTGGAGCTGTGCCTGGCCACACAGTCATGTGTGAACAAGGAATACAGCACCAGGCTCAGGACGCTTTTATTATGTTCCCAGAGACAACACAACAGAGATGCAAAAGTTCCAGATTAAGCTAAAATGCTAATTTACATCTGCAGTCCCTGGGCAGCCTGATAGATGATAATAGCAATGAAAGATAATAGCGGTATTATTGACTTGGAAAAGTCTTTATAGTTCTTTTTAAAATACAGGTAATCCAGCATCTTGCTTTGCCGGTTGCTGTTTAAATCTCAGTTACATCCCCTACGTGTCGTATGGATGTCTGGATCAGGTTTCATGTCTGTCTAATTGTGCACTGGGAATTGGTCTTTTAATTCTGGATTTCTTCTATTTTGCAACAGTTAAGTATCTAAACTCAGCATTCTGTATTAGCAATCTAGGGTTTAGCTTGGGTGAAACCAAAGGAGAATGTTTAATGTTTTATATAACATGGAATATTACTATTTCTTTTTATAATTATGAATTTATTTATTGTTTCTGGCTTGTAAATTATACATATTTGTAAAACTCTTTAAAAATATTTTCACAAAACCAGTCAATTGGTAGGATATCATCCCACCTCTCGCCATCATTCCTCGGCTGGTTCTTCAATGGGCTAACATATCTGTGAATAAGGCTATAGGCATTCCTAATCGTGCTGGTGGTGAAAACATTCTAAATCTTGTAGACAAAACCAAGGAATAAAAACAGGGTTTATTACCACTGCAAGACCAATGAAGGAATGAAGAGACTTAGAAAACAGCAACAGGCACTCAACAGCCTCAAACAATGCCTTATGTGATGTTTACAAGCTTTAAGGGGGGTGCGGTGGATTTGACCTATGCCTGGGTGTGTGGTGGGTCTGGGGTTCGAGTCCTGTTTGAGGTGTGCAGTGGCCCTGTTTTAATCCCTGTGTTTGCCTCTCCCACCATGCAGAGGAAGGACCTGGCAATCCACCTCTGTTCCTCCCTTGACTTGCCTTGGAAACCACGCGAGTGGTCGCTATGGGTCGACTCCAACTGGGTACCTTGCATGCATGCATAATCTTTAAAGTTATTGGAAATAGATTGTGAGGTCAGTTGCATTACTGAGACTCTGAGTCAAAAGCACCTGTAGGTTTACCAATTACTAGTTGGATTTTCCTTGGAATAGCATCGGTACTAGCATTTAAAGGTCCATCAGGTCATTGGGTCTGTAGACAGGTGTATTTAGGAAACAGAATTTTCCCATTTTGTCCAAAACAAGTATATTAATAAATGCACTACATAAACATTATTATATGTTATACTAAGAAAAAGGGTACTGAATTCAAGGAGAACATGTAAAGAATATATAATGATATACATATATGCACACACATATATATGTATATCCTTATATATTATATAGAAATACCGATTTTGCTATTTATGCAAGTTTCTTTGTTGATTTTTAGGTATGTATAGAGTCACTATCATGCATCCAAGTCTCAGCTTCCTTTTACTGACAGCAATGTGTTTTACAAGCATATGCTGATTTTCTTTCATGCAGTCATTACGCCACTGGTCTTATCAAGAGATCCAAGATCACTGGCATGACAAAATAAACAATCCACCTCCATATGTGATAGTAGATATGACCTGCTTTTCCTTTTGTCCATCCCTCTCTGGGCACCAAGTACTGATCACGTGAATGGTCAGAAATTAAAATTTTAGTCTCATCACTGAAATTCCAGTAGTCTTTTGGCAAATTCCAGGGATGTCCGTTTGTTCCTTGTTGTCAGTAAAGGCTTTCCTTCAGGACACTAGATTAGTATGGCGGTACCTTCTGATGCATCAGTAAAGGACTTGGTGACCCTAAGATGACACATGGCATTGCAGTTTTTCAGCTGGAACCCTTAGACTATTTTTACCTATTTTTCTTAATTGTGTGTAGACAAGGTATGCTTAACTTTTCAGTTTAATTTTTAAATGTGTGATTTTATGGTGATCACAAAAAGAAGTTTTCCCATGTTACCCCTTATTATACTCTAGTGAAACAGGAAATCCAAAAAAGCGTTCTTTAGGAATTCATCCATCGCCAACAGCTGCATACCCCAAGCAGAGTCACAGTGAGCCAGAGCCTTACCCGGCAGCACAGGGCACAAGGGAGGGGGGACACACCCAGGATGGGATGTCAGTCCAGCACAAAGCACCCCAAGCAGGGCTCGAACCCCAGACCAACTGCACGGCCAAACCTGTCGCATCACCATGCTGCCCTAATTTCTTTAGGAATAAGTTTCAGAATATGAATTTCAAACCCTATTTTTTAATTTATTTCTTGACGCCATTAAGAAACGAGAACTAACATAGGGGATCTTGTATTTCTGGAAAAAATACATTGCTTATGTATGAATATCTGTTTTGAAAGAAATGTACACTATATAAATACAAATTCAGTTTTCCTATTATTTTTGTTATAACAGCTGTTTTTTGTACTACTTTTGAGCTAATTATTTGCTTCTATGTTGCATATATTAAGGGCATACCCACAAATTTCCAATCATCTACAATTTAGTAACATGAAATTTCCTGATTTAATCCCCATCCCACAAATCTGCTGTAGATCCTTTGAACACAATACGTACCCTCCAGAAAAGTACCCAGCTGTGTAAAATGGGTTGAATTCTCTAAGGCTACTTTTGATAGAAATATCAGCTAACCAAAACAGTAAAAATCGGCTGTTTTTTTATATGTAAAAAAATTACTTGTGAAATAGTAAAAGATAAGGGTCAGATGAAGTCCCTGAAGCTTTCGGTAATGATTTATCCTTGAATAATGAACACACCAACAAGATATTAATGATACTGAAGCATTTTCCCTGATGTGAAAGGGGTTCGTAACCTTGGAGCAACATTGGCATATTTCATGCATGTTTCAGTACAGTGTGATTTTTTTGTTTTCATACTTGTCCTCTTGAAATCTGCCCTCTGACAGAGGACAGTGAAAACTCCAAGCAGAATTAGCATGTGAAGTTGATACAACAGTTTGTGTGTATAAATAGTTATTTAAAAAAAAAAAAAAAACTGTAAAACATCATCAAATATGGCTAATACACTTTTAAAAGAAACCATAGCTCTGTAGGAAATGAAAATATGTTTTTTTTTTTTTTTTTTTTTTTTTGCGGCAGGCAGTAGCCTAGGCCACATTACATTTCCTGGAGTGACAGCCATACTGTTGGAAGGCTATTTAACATTGACAAGACTCCTTCTTAAAAAGATTACTTAAGACCAAAGAGTTTTTTGTTATTATTTTAATGGAGAATAGTTTATAGTTGTATATCTGTAGCAGTTAATTATGGCTTTTGTGTTTGTGGCTTGGATTTTGCATTCCAGTGCTTTCAGTGATGCAATAGAGGGCTTGTTCTTTTGTTTTGAGCTGATATATTTCCTATTCACTGTGTGGATAGTTTTGATTTGTGTTTTTGGTATTTTTAATTAAGGAGTGTAAAAATAATAAAAGGTATCTATCTGTCCATTGTCACCTTGTGCCTTGATCATTCCTACATCACACATAGCCTTGTTCAGGAAAAATGCCTTGCCTACATCTTACCCTTTAATCTACGAATTCCATTAAGAACTTGAAATATTACAAGACATAGATTCTCTTTAATGATGGGTTTTGCTTGTGAAAGCACAGATGAAAATTTTAATGTCAATTTAAACAATGTGAAGGTTCCAGTAACAGTAAATTACATATCATCATATCATTAGTACTCTACAAATTATGTATAAATGTCTGCATATGCAACCTCATTGCGTTCAGTGCAATAGTATCCTACAGCACCCCACCAGAGCTGTTTCTCTTCATCAAATATGGGTGAAGAATCTTTTATTTTAATCAAATGCAGTATTTTAACACGGTATGAAAGGACAACACTAGCCACAGTGTGAAAATAAAATATTAGCCACAGAGTGATAATTGCAAATCCAACTCACACTGACACAACATGGATTTGTTATGGAAATTCACAGTAGACATATTGTACCCTCACTGAAACTTTGAAATGAAATGTTTTTTATATTTCATAGACTTTAACAACTGCTCTTACTTTTTTTTTTTTTTTGCTTTTCCCAGGTATTGATTTAACATCTTTTTTGTTATAAGAATGAGGATTAAACCTTAAAATGTTTATGCATTCAGAAGATGTCTGCTGGGGCAGATTTGTAACCCCTTAATTAAGATGAGAGAACAGTTAAACCCTTTGGTCAGGCTGCTTGTTAGAACACATTTGCAGTACTTTTTACCCAGAAGCCTCATAGTTATTGCTCAGGATTATATTCCTCATGCTATGAACCATTAATGGGCTTTTATAGTAAGTGAAGAAAGAAGTTATGGTTCATTGTTGTAAGCTTAAGTGTCTTTACCATGATAAAAGTCACTCTTTATTCATTACTGCTGTATGTTCTGCTTCCTCCCAGACAAACTCATTGAACCTCGCTGCAAGGGGTTTAGTATACCCTGTAACATCATGTACTTTGCCGTAGCCGCTTTGAACCCTGTGCTTGGCGTTATAATTAATTCCTGACTCAGGATAGCCTTCTTTTAACATGGTGCATGTAAGACCCTTGAAGATGACCACTGAACTCCCTGCTGGGATTTCAAACCTGGAGCTGGGAAGTGAATGATACAAAAATGTTAAAAGATGTCGCTTTTTTTGGTAAGTTGTCAGTTTTTATTGTTTTGCCATACATATGGTTACAGAAATACCAAAGCTGAGCTAATTATGCTTCAGTCTTCTGATTTGCACACACCAAAATGCAGTGATAAAAACATGTGAAAGTAGACATATGCCCCAGTGTTTCTCAATCTGTGTGAAAGAAGCACATTTTCTGTTCCTAAACATTCATGACAAAAATCCTTGTCTGATTTTAATGGAAACAAATTTGACTTATTTGTCCCTTGACCTACTTTCTTTGATTGTTAATTAAGATATTTTTACTGAGTTGTAAATTGATGATAAACGATTCATGGAGGTCCTCTGAGGACAGAAAAAACAAACTAGATGTGGACAAAGGACTTCTGCATGTTTCTGACTGAATGAGTGGTATCTATTTTAAAGACTAGCAGTTTTGTATATTATTATTTCTTTATAAAGTGTGACAGCAATGGCAGAGGCAAGACTGACTGAACTTTGTCTACAGATTTGAAATGATGGCCTGTTTTCGCTTAAGTGACTAGATGAAAGCAAGAATTTATCACATATTAGACAACTCTTGGATCATGCAACCATTTGCTGTTGAGACAAATTGTCCTTCCGGACTGGCGAGGTCCTTGATAAGCGTGTAACAGTACGTTTGCATTAGTAATCTGAGCTGTTACATTGAATGGGGCGGAAAATGACTCACCGTAGGTGAAACAAATTAAAATCACAGGATCTGACCTTTCATAAAGGAGGTAGCAGAAATGATTAGGATGAAACAGGAATATTAATTTGCACTTCCTGATGATTGGTTTGTGTTTGTCTAGAGCCCAAGTCAGCACAGTTCCCTAACCTACAGCAGTCTAATCGGATGGTTGCAGGTAATGGGGTTGCTGGGAAGGCTGAGCTGCGTGCATCTCCTCCCATGATGATTCAGTGTGACGCCACTAAAGCAGAGCTGTGTCAGTTGACAAAACGGCAGCTTGCTGTGACTTCTATTCCGTTTACATTTAAACCTTTTTGTGAGGTGAAAATGGAGAGCTTCATCTGCAAGGTTTTTTCTTCATATTGTGCCTTCTGCCCCTTGTTATTGCTCTCTGTGGGCCAGCTGCCTCTTAATTACTACTCCTCAATGGTAGGGTAACAGTGTAACCTGCTGTCTGATTCAAAACTGCCACGCCCATGCCGCTGAGCCAACGCGGAACACCTAGGGCGTGGCACAGACTGACGCATATAAGGCAGTGTCGGAACTGCCTCGTTACTCGCGACCTCCTTGCTATTGCTCATGTCTTTCCTGATCCCTTAGTCCTTTCCCAGTCTCTTAATCGTAATCCCTAGTCCTAGTACCTCCTTATGATCTTTGACCTCTTGCACGCGAACTGACCTTGTCTTTTGGATTACTCCTTCAACGACGTTTGCGCCTTGGAGACCTTTTGCCTGTCCTGCAACGAAGCCTCACGGATTTTCCTGAATAAAGCACTTATTTCGCTCCGCACTTGGGCCCGCCACTTTCTTCCGGAACCAGCCATGACAAAACCCATTTTTGATAGCTAGCCTACATCCACCTACCAACTCTGCATCATCAGATGGTATTTATGGTCTCCTGCTTTGAAGTGCTATAATTTTTTAAAACAGATTCCTTTTTGCTGCTTTCAGGATTGTATTTTTTCCCTATAAGCTCTGTCCTCTTGTGTCTGTATTCCCACAGGCGCATTGATTAAACAGTGTGAGATTACATTGCTGTTGTAATGTTTTTATTGTTGCAGAGATTTGTCTTGTACTGGGCTGCTGCTTTTGTTGCTTCATTAAGAGTAAGGATCCTCTTGGAGTACTTTTTTTTTTTTTTTAAATTTGGGAATTTTTTTTTTAGTTCTTGACTGAAACAACTTGTGTTTCTCTGGCTTTTCCCAATTGATATGGCACTGGTCCTTATGGATTTCTAGATTGTTTGGCTTACACAGTACTTTTTTTCATAATCAGCATACATAACTCTGAATCAGGGCCTCTAAGACTAGAAGCCATTAAAACATGGCCATTCTTCCATAGTCATGAACCTCAAAGTAGGTTGTTCTCTCTAGGTGTTTGTTCTTGGGGCAGCTGTTAAGCTGAGTGGGCCAGTCACAATGCAGTCCTGAGTAACTGCTCCTAAGAATTCTTAAACTCCTCTTATATTTAGGCCTCCATTCCGCATGGTTGCCAAGCTTTACTTAAAAGAATTGAAATAAGATTTCTTCACCAGAAGAATAATAAGGGTGTACTATATGGAATCACATCCCATCCTGTTGACCTTCATGTCGCACTTCACGTTTATTTCATCTCCCATTTATGAATGTTTTTCTTTCTGTCTTCCTTTACATTGATTTTTGCACCCAGCCATTTACTGTATTTCCCATCAGACTGCATTAAAAAACATTTTTCTTGAAAGAAGTGTAAGAAAAGTAGCAAGGATATGTGAGTATATGGTGTAACTTGGTAGCGTTTCAAAAACTTATTACTGTATATAATGAAGAATATATACATATATACGCATACAGTATGTTTATCACTGCTGTTGCTACAAGTTTTGCACTTGTTATTCCATTTCAGCCAGTACTTCTCAAACAGTTCACTCTGAAAATTAGGTTTTGACAGCTCTTATGTTGTTATGGACACAAAAATCCACATCTTACTGAAGCTACTTCACAATGCCACATAGGTCGGAACTGAACAGATCCTTGTGGACTGGCCCCTTGCTGCACTGAGCCTCATCAGCAATGAGCCCTTGAGGTGAACAACCTCTGGGACAGCGCTGAGGTCATCTCTGGAAGATGGTCCAGATGAATTACTTCTCATGTGTGGGTCATAAGAGGGAAAAAATAATGATCACTTTGTGGGCTTACAGAAGAAGACCTTTTCTCAGTAAATCAACACAATATGATACTCATGGACAGTTTTAGTATTAAAGATTATTAAGAGTTGTTTAAATTTTTAATAGTGAACAGCATATGAATGCAAGTTTGCTATAGAATTTTATTGAAGCATTTTACAGACATTACATCTATTTTCTATTTTTTGTAACCACTTGCCACCACTTATTTTTGCTTACATTCGTAAAAAGCATGTTCCAAAGGCATTTCGTATATACAGCTTCAGTGTGGATCTATCTGACATATGTATTTTGGTTAACCATCAATTTCAAAATAGTATAGTGTTCAAATAGCATTTTGCACTTGATTGTACAATAAACTCTTGTATATTGTGAAATGAGGCCAAATACAGAGCTATTCATGCTATCCTTGTTCCTGTTGAATCCAATCAATGCATGTACAGTATGCAGAAGCATACTGGATAGCTGCCATTTTATGAAAATATTTAGTCTGTAATTTTATTAATATGCTGAACATGCTGAGCGTGTATTCAATTTTGGTAGAAAATGCATATTACAAAATGATGTGCATGCAATCACACATACACACACACACACACGTGTTTGCCTAGAATTTTTAGAGCCATTCTCCTTAACCACAGCTGTCATTTTTCAATATTTCACTTTCCACATTAGAAAAAAGCAACAGCAAAACAAAGGTTGTTATAATTTGCATCAGTGTGTTTTTAAACTGCATTAAACCATAAAATCAGCTAACAGGATTACTCATGCAGACTTTTGCAGGCATCCAGGCAAAAACTAAAGCGTAACACATATTTAAATGCTATTATATTAAAGTTTCATTTAGAATTAATGCACATTCATAGTCCTTTTGAATAATTTATTTAAATAAGCAAATTTGTGTTAGTGACATTTAGTCAAGCAGAATAAGATAGATTATAAATACCTAATGTCACAATCATTAGATCAAAACTTTTTTATTGTAAAGCAGGATTACATTGTTTTGATTATGGACTTTTCAGTGGTTTGTTAGCAAGGATAATATTGGAAAAAATGATCTTGAAACATTTCCAGAAGGAAAGATTTCCCACACTGTTCCTAACAGAACTGTCCATTCATTACCTGCTTTGCCCATAACTTTTGCTCCACCACCTCTCTTAGGAGATGGGCAGTCACTACTTTTGTTCTCAGGCATCCACAGAGGGAGCAGCTGGTATTCCCAAACAAGGTTTGCCTGACAAATAATGTCTTTTTGTCCCACTTTGACCTGGAAAACAATATTGATTTTGGGTCTGATGACTGCATTTGACATTTTGGTTTGTCTACTGCCTCCTTGAAGCCATATACACTTAAAAACCTCTGGATTGTGTGTGGCCTTCTGATATGTTTTGCAGTGCATCTCCCCCTCTGTAGAAACACCTGCACCAAGGTATACTGTTGGAGTGGGGTAGCAAATATCATTGACTCCCAGGGGATTGAAGAGTCTTCCTTCCTACACAGAGGCATCTACGTATCTTCAGTCATGCATTACAGAGGAGACAGCAGCACCTTGCAGGTTTGGAAGTGGTGACCCCTCTCCCCATGTGCCATACTTCATCTGCCTCCATCTGGGAAGTGTTTCAGTGGAAGAAATTCCCTCAGAAATCTCGGACCCTCTGTTATTCCGTGCTATTCATATATTAAGGCCTTGGGTCTGCTGTGGTCAACGCGAAGCGAGGAATATGCACTTGTCAGATTAAATTTTGTCTATCCGATTTTTGAGGTGCATACGTTATCACCTAGGGAGATTAAAAGAGTATATTATTGAATAACTTCAACTCTAAGCAAAATTCAGCTTGCTTTGCAGATGCATTGGCATAGATGTCCAAAAATAAACCAATCGCATGAAGATGTACATCTGTGTGGGTCAGTATACTTACTACAAACCTCTGCATTATTCGCTCCACGACACAGTACACATTGCTATGTGTATTTTTATACACCAAGAATAAAATGACTTGGTTCTCCCCCTGCCTAAGTGCAAGATTAGCATGTAAATGCTTATGTTTAATAATTCTGTGTTTACAAATTCTTGAATAATGGGTAAAACTTTATTCAGCTACTTGTGTGATGTTTTCTGGTTCGTATGGTAGAATGTAACAAATTAACTGTACTCTAGAATCACGTGTCTGCATCCAAATCTCTCCTTCTGTTGATTTAATGCACACACACATGCATGCATTCATTACATTTTTCTCTGAGACGTACGTTGCTTTGGAGAAAAGTGTCTGCTAAATGAATAAATATAAAAGCTGTCAAGCTAAAAGGAAATCAGACGCAGCAAAATCTAACTGGCACATTTCAGTTTGTTTTTATATTTTGCTCAGCACACAGTAACAAAAATAAATTCACAGGTATAACTTGTTGTTACTTTGCCATCATGTGAACTCTGATGTCCTTTGCAATACTGCTGTGTAATGACTTTAAAATTAAGTTCAAATTAAATCTCAGGAACACACAGCTGAATGAAACAGTATGTGTTTATTTCTTTTGTTGGATGAAAACTGTAATCTTTTCAAATGGGTTCAAGGTGTCTCACTGTGCAATAATGAATGATCCTCTCCAGCCAATTCTTTGTGCCTCATTGTAATGAATAGGTAAATTACTTAAAGCAATAGCAGTGCTTGAATTCTGCCCTGATAAATATTTATTTAGTGTCCAGTGTAAACTGTAGAGAAAGTAAATATTTATTTGAAGGACTACAAAGATCTTCCAGGAACTCATACATTATTTCTCTGTGATCCCAGCATGAACTATATTCTGCAATTATATTTTCAGTTGTGTCTCATACGAGAAATTCATTCATACAAATATGTACCTTTTATCAAAAATTGTTACCATAAAACTTGCTGATGTTCAGGTCTCTAAGATGAGCATGTCTCAGATGTTTTATACGAGTATGTACCTATAACATATAAAACTAGAGAAATGTGACATTTGTGGAACGCTGAGACGTTATTTAGGGCATTATACAGATGGGTTCGGATGCATGTGGAGCACAGTGCAAAAATTCAAGCTACAGAAATTCCCTTTTTTATAGCTCATACAGAACATTTAGGTCTACACATGGCTAAACAGTCTAAAAGCTGACATATTTCACTGAGCCTTTCAATGACTAGATCAGGCATTTTTGTCATAATGCCTTTTTTGAACCCTACTAAAAACTGTGTCCCTGAATGTCCTTGGGGAAAAGTCTCCAGCTGCCATTGGAGATGACTGGAGTTCATCAGTGCTCCTATAGTGATGCGTGAGATGCCTTCTGCTGCTTTCGTTTGAGGTCAAAGGGCCCAGTTCTCTGCAGGACGGTAACAGACACCTGCAGGCTTGTGGAGCGCTTGCTTTGCGTGAATTAAAATGTGCCTTTCACCTTCTTCAATCACGGCTTCACAAGAGCTGCAACAAGATGTCTTTGAAATTTTAAATATGTGTTTTCTTTTTTCCTCACTTTAGTAGTATTGTCTATAAAAACTACGTGCTTTATGAAAACACCGATTATGGCCAAATTTGTCACAAGCATTACTGTGAAAGAATATTCCATGATAGTTTTCCCCATTTGGCTGAGAATTTAAGACGTTACATATCCTTCCCAGTGCCCTAGGGAAAGTTTTATTTATTTATTTTCTTTTAACTTTAGAATCTTTCATGTAGGTGGATGTCAGATAAATCCATAGCCTTTTAACCCGGGCAATGCTGTTTTTAAAATCGTTTGGAGTTTGACAGCTGTATCCCAGGCCACTTGTTCTTGCTCTCTCTGTGGTGAACTTGGTCTCTCTTGTTGCTGAGAACAGCATTGTGTTACAGTTCCATGGGCAGCATAGTGCATGCTGGGACATCCTTCTGGATTGTTCTTCTGGTTCTCTCTTGTGGATGGGTTTTTTTTCTTCTCTTGTTATTTTGCTTTGAACAGGATTTTAGTTCTTGTGTAGGAACATACAAGTGGCAAATTACATTGTGCACAGGAATTGCATGTAAAGACCTTGAAACGTAAACAAATGCACAAGTGGAAGCACAGATTTAAAAATTGATTTTAATTGTACAAGCTAGTACTGTGCATCTGAACCATAGAAACAGAATGAAATGGAAGCAAAACGTAAATCCCCTCCCCCGCCAAACAGAGATTACAAAAGCAGAAAAATGAAAACTGGAACTGAACAGTGAGAGTTTCTCCATAATGAAGGTGCAAGCAAACAAGATGGATGACTTGAGACAGTGGAGGTGTAGTGTGCAGACATTCCGTTTGATTTGCAGGGGTTTAATACACAACACAATCATCTCACACCCACTTCCATGTTATTCGGTGTAAGCAGCAGAAAGCTTTTGTTCAGGTATATGACGCAAGTATTTCGAGTCCTTTCTATTCACCGCAATCAGCCCAATACCACACCTTTGTTTACAGCAAAACAACTTTGTCTGTGAACCCCAAGCATTCATCCTGACTGAGGAGAACATGTGGCATGAAGCCAGGGTATAGCACTGTGTAGGATGAGGAGGCTTAGGCTAGTGTCAGCATCAGTTGCAAAATTCACACTGCAAAGAGCCTCAGATATCGAAGTTGGCATCAAAGTGGGAGTTTCAGCATCAGCGACTTTATATAGATGCGCCTCAATAATGCAAAATGAAAGAGCACAGCACAGTTCCACACCCATGTAGGCAGGAGATGTCCCAGTAGTACAGCTAACTGATTGTCATATCCTCCATACTGGGAACCCCAGAAGAATTGATTGGACTTAATTAAACTGCATTTGTCTCAGTTCAGCTATGCAGCATGCTAAAGGATATGGGCTCGTGTTTCACTGCTAGGTGGTTTTCACTGACTTTTCTGGTGCAAACAAACATTGCCCCTATACTGTTTTCAAAAATAATTATTTTTAGTAGATTGAAATTAAGTGCATTCCACCACCAGTTAGATATGTTTAAAACTCATTGTCTGGGAACTCCTGTCAATTTTCTGTTATCCAGTTTCAGAGCTAAACAAAAGTAACAATCATTTAAATCTCCACTATCCATTGATATATTTTCAATAACTGCTTGTTCTGAACAGGGTTGTGGTGATCTGGGGCCTCACCTAAAAGCATTGTGCACAAGGCTGAGGTGAGGTACACCCTAGATGCGATGCCAGTCCATTGCAGGGTAACCACACATTGTCACTCACCCATTCACACACTACAGGCAATTTAGAATCACCAAATCACCTGAACTGCAGGAGGAAACCAACATAGATATGAAGAAAACACGTGAACTTCACACTGACTTAGCAGGAACTGAACTCACGTTCTCTTTTACTACCCAGGAGCTGTGAAGCAGCAGCACTACTGACTGCACCTCTGCAATGACCACTATACAGTTTTACACCACAGTATGACTAAATTACTATTGTTACCATTGTTATTTCTTAATAATGTCTTAATCCAGCTAAGGGGTTGGCATAAAAGAGTTAGTCTTCATTTTTATTCATTGGCAGTGAGCTTGAACTTGACTCCTCCTGTTCATTTTATGGACTGTTGGTAAGGAACTTGTGGTCCTGAGATGATGGAGGAAGGTGTCTAGAGGAAGGTTTTTCTTTTCAGTAAGCATTAAAAAATAACACCATTGAGTACACTCTGAGTGTTTCAAGGTCAGAGGTCACCCCATATCGATAGAGCAGTGCCCACACCAAGCATCATGCTGTAACATGACAGCAGCTGTTGCAGCCATGATCATTAGCCTCTGCTTCAAACTGACAGAGATATAACATGAGGATAGTGGAAAAAAAGGTGAAAATATAGTATCCTGGTGGGGTGTGACACCCGTCCATGCTCATGTGGCTTGACCTTGATAATCTTAGTGGGTAATCGGTTTCACTTTGGCTGTCACGCCCACGCCTTCAGCACAACTGCAAGCACCTGGTCACAATCAACACAGCCGAGTGTAAAGGGCACTTTCCAGCTGCGGAATCTCATCAAGCGAACTGTCCCCACCGCGCTCATACCTTGCCTGCCCTGCTCTTTACGTCTCCCTTAATTGTTCTCCCTTGCCTGTCTCCTTGTCCTTGTATCCTGACTCCTGTGGCCATGATCATTGCTCGTCCGTCCGACCACGTCTCTGGATCATCCTTGGAACAATGTTTGCCCCTCAGTTCTGCCTCTTTACCCATTCCGACTGCGATCTTCACATCACCCCAAGAACTGTCACCTGAATGGTCCCTAATCTGGGTCCAGTCTCCTGCTTTCCAACGTGCTGGTGTGACAGAAGATCCCGCCTTCACAAATGACCCAGCGGAGATCGAGAGGCTTCGGGCAGCCGTCTTTGTGCAGGAAGTACTGCTTGGCTTCCACGAACTGACCCTGTGACAGATCTTCAAATCCTTGTAAGACCTCCTGCGTGTTTTCCAGTGAAGGAAGACTGCTCAAACAGATGGCTCAGTGGCTGCTCCCACACCGTGACTGTCATCATTCACAATCACCCCAGTTGTCCCCGCAATGGACCCCAGGCTGGCCATGCTCCCTCCGATGGCCCTCCGGAGAAATGCCAGGAATTTTTTTTACAATGTGAGCTCGTTTTTGCCTGTATACCTCACATATATCACACGGACAAAAGCACAGTGACCTGTTTAGTGTCTCTGCTGAGCGGACCCGCACTAGAATGGACAACGGCAGTCTGGAAAAAGCGCTCCTCCACTACCTGTTAACACTTCAGGAAACAGTTTGAGGCTGTCTTCAACCTGGATAGACAGCTAACGACCCCCTGATGAAGATCCAGCAGGGACACTGGTCGGTGGCTGCGTTTGCACTGGAATACTGCATGCTGGTGGCGGGTAGCCAGTGGAACTCCGCAGCTCTCCTGGTAAGCTTCTGCAATGGTTTGAATCCCCGGATTCAAGCTGAACTCATCTACCGGGGAGAAGACTGGACCATTGACTGGTTTGTTGAGACAGCTATTGCCCTGGACAATCCGGCCTGAGAACAGCTGCAGCTCCCCAGGTAGGTCCCATCTATGCCCAGACCCCCTTCTGAGCCCCAGGAGCACATGCAGGTTGGCCGAGGACAAGTGACCACCGCAGAAAGGCAATAGCGGTTCATAAAGGGACTCTGCCTCTATTCCGGCCATTCCAACTATCTCTTGATCACCTGTCCCAAGCAACTGGTGAGTGACCCTCTTCGGTCCATCACGCAACTCACTGTTCCTATTACCTTGACATGGAAGTGGAACCAGGTGTCAGCTTGGACACTCATGGATTCTGGGGCTGCTAGTAGCTTTATGGACATTGCATATGCAGAAGCCCAGGGGATTTCTGTGACAGGCCCTGATGTGACGTTACAGATCAGTGCGCTCAATGGACAACCACTGGGCACAGGGGTGGTGGAGTCATGCACCGTGCCACTTGGACTTCAGGTAGGGGTCTGCCATAGGGAAGATATCTCTTTCTTCCTCATTAGGTCCCCAGACAACCCCATCGTTTTGGGATACACATGGTTGGCTAGTCACAATCCGTCTTTTTCCTGGCGCACCAGGGAACTAGCGTCCTGGGGGACAGGCAAATCCTGCCTGTCGGTCCCATCTAGGGCCACCTCCATGGAGAGCCCAGGGACAGCCCAGCCCGCCCTTCAAGGTGCCTGCTGTCTATCAGGACCTCGTGGAAGTATTCAGTAAGACCAGAGCATTGGCTATACTTCCACACAGGCACTGGGACTATTCGACTGACCTCCTCACAGGGACCACTCCCCCTCAGGGTCGGGGGGGGGGGGGGATCCCTTGTCCCTCCCTGAACAAAAGGCTATGGAGGAATATGTAACTGAGGCTCTGACCTCCAGCATAATCAGGCCCTCTTCCTCTCCAACATTGGCGGAGTTCTTTTTATTGGGAAAAAGGACAGGGGATTGCGGACATGCATTGATTACCCCAGCCTCAATGAGATCACGGTCAAATACCTTCATCCTTTGCTCCTCATTACTGCAGCACTGGAGCAGGTCCATGGGGCTAAGGTATTCACAAAACTGGACCTGCTAAGCACATACAACTTGGTCCAGATCAGGGATGGGAATGAATGGAAGACTGCATTTATCACCACCCTGGGCCACTATGAGTATCTTGTCATGCTATTTGGGTTGGCGAATGCGCCTTCTGTATTCCAGGCATTTGTCAACCATGTGTTGGGGGATCTAGTCAACAAATGTGTGCTAGTCTACCTGGACAAAATTTTGATTTTCTCAGGATCGATAGAGGAACATGTGCAGCATATGTGTCAGGTGCTGCAGAAGTTGCTTTGCAGCAACCTCTTCGCAAAGGGGGAGAAGTGTTTCTTTCACCAGGAACGTGTCGACTTCCAGGGGTTTAGTTTGAGTCCGGAAAGGGTAGCTATGGACACCAGGTAGGTTCAGACTGTGCTAGGCCGACATGAGTGAAGGCACTGCAAAAGTTTCTGGGGTTTGCAAACTTCTACCATCGTTTTATTAGGGGATTTAGTTGCATAGTAGCTTCACTCATGTCACTACTTTGAGGCAAGGGGGCATGACTCACCTGGACTCCGGAGGCTGGGAGATAAAAACACGGTTCACAACAACCCTGGTGCTCTAACACCCTGACCCTAAACTACCTTTCATAGTGGAGGTAGATGCCTCAGTAGTTAGTAGGAGTTGGGGCGGTGCTCTCCCAGAGACAGGGGACCACGCCAAACTCTACCCCTGTGCTTATTTTTCACGCAAAGTGTCTCCAACCGAGTATAATTAGGATATATGGAACCAGAAATTGCTAGCCATTAAGCTCGTTCTGGAGGAATGGAGGTATTGGCTAGAGGGGCCACTCCTGGTAGTCATAGACCACCGAAACCTGGAGTACCTGAGGACAGCCTGCAGGCTAAACCCTCGCCAGGCACGATGGGTGCTTTTGTTCACCAGGTTTTGGTTCATGGTGTCCTACTGATCTCAAAGAACACAAAATCTGATGCCCTGACCTGGGCTCATGACAAAGACCCAGAAACCACTTATCCAGAACCCATTCTTTCCACCACTTGCTTTGTTGCACCCATGCGGTGGTAATTCCGACAGGACCTAAGAAAAGTCCAAGAGGAGGAGCCAGCTGCTGCAGACACTCCAACAGGGAAGGAATATGTCCCTGGAAGGTTGAAAGCTCCCTTGCTTCACTGGGTGCACGATTCTCCAGCTGCTGTTAACCTGGGCAGCCGTTGGACCCTCATCCTGCTCCAAAGCAAATGCTGGAACCCCTCCTGGTGCTGTTTCAACCTTGGAACCACATAGCAGTCGCCTTTTTGATGAATTTGCCCCCCTCTGATTGTAACATTGTTGTCTTGGTGATCATCAGCTGTTTTTCCAAGGCCTGCCACTTAATCCACATGCCTTGGCTCCCCACAGTTTTAGGCATCGCCGAACACCTGTTCTTCCACAAGTTCCGACTGTATAGTCTACCCGAGGACATCGTCTCTGATTCGGGGCCCAAGTTCTCTTCGAGAGTATGGAAAGACTTTTGGCAGAAGCTGGACGTGTTCATCAGCCACACCTTGGGAAATCACCCCCAGACTAACAGACAGGTTAAGCACCTGAACCAGGACATGGGCCGCCTCTTAAGAAGTTACTACAACCAATGGCAAAACCAGCGGTCGAGGTTCTTGCCTTGGGCAGAGTACGCTCATAATTTCCTCTCACACTTTTCCACGGACTGTCTCCATTTCAATATGTGTTAGGATACCACCCGTCATTTTCTTGGCACCCTGACCCTAGCAACATCCCCACGATGGATTCCTGGTACCAGAAAAGCATGGAAGTCTGGTGGACCATCCAGCAGCACCTGTGAAGAAGCACCAAGCGGTATAAACAGCAGGTGGACAAGCACCGTCACACCATAGTTTTCAAACTGAACAACAGGTATGGCTGTTAAACCAAGACCTTAAGGTGAAACTGCCATCCAAGAAACTCAGTCCCTGGTTCATTCATTCCTTTAAGGTAATCTGACGTGTTACTCCGATCTCATACAGGTTACAGCTACCTCCTCCTCTTCGCATATGCCCCACATTCCATGTGTTCTGGCTCAAGCCCTACAAAACCTTGCTTCTGCAAACCACTTGAGGAATTCTGGCACTTATGGAGGGGGATGAGGCTCTGGCATACATCATTCACTCCCTCCTGGACTCTAAAAGGGTGTGGGGGACTTTACTACCTGGTTGACTGGGAAGGGTATGTGCCTGAGGAACGCAGTTGGGTGCCTGCATGGGACATCTTCAATCCATCTGTCATATCTGATTTCCACAGAGACCATCCAGATTGGCCAGCACCGCATCCCAGGAGTCGTCCCCCTTTTAGAGCTGCAGGGCGGCAAGAGGGAAGGGGGTACTGTCACTCTTATGTCCTCAGCACAACCGCAAGCACCTAGTCACAATCAATGCAGCCGGGCATAAAGGGCTCCAGTCCACCACTACCCAGCTGCGGAATCTCATCGAGACAATCGTCACCACTGCGTTTATACCTTGCCTGTCCTGCTCTTTACGTCTCTATTCCTTGTTCTTCCTCACCCCTCTCCCTGTCCTTGTATCCTCTCTCCCATGGCCATGATCATCGCTCGTCCGTCTGACCACGTCTCTAGATCATCCTTGGAATGATATTCGCCACTCGGCTCTGACCCTTTGTCTGTCCCAACAACAGTCTTTGCTTTGCACCAAGAACTGCCGCCTGAACGATTGCACATCTGGGTTCACTCTCCCTCTCCCCGACATGCTGACATCACAGTAGCCAGCCTGCAAAATTTTGCAATTTCCTTCAGTGCAAAGGACTACCCTATAAAGATATAAGGGCGCTTGAAGTTGCAACAGGTAGCTCAGTGCTCAAGAACAAGAAAGTGACACATTACAGTCTAGGGAGGGTCTCATTCGTACCAGTGAGCACGTTCTTAACTTGCATTCTCTAACAAAAAGTGCAGCTATACAAACACGATTTTAAAAGGATCAGAGAGAGTGGGACGAAAGGGCAGTCTCAAGGAATGTGGGAAACCTTTATTAAACCTTCTTTCTCAATTTCTTCTTTAGTAGACCCTTTCCAGTGCTTAGTTATAAACTGCTACCAATTTTTGTCAGGAAATTATTATGATTTTCTTACATTTGCTGATACAATTCAAAGAATTTATCTGTTTTAATTAATTTGGAAAAAATACAAGAACTGCATGAGTAAATAAAAAATAAATACTTATGTATTGTTTTTCTAAAGCTGTTGCCAATTTGTTAAGATTAGTGGATAAAAAGTCGGATATAGAGCAATTGTCTGTGTGTCATCTGACTAGAAAATGCCCGTCCGCTATATGGAGAGCAACTTATGTTTGACAATCAGAGTTTTAAAAACACATAATGAAAGGGAGCTTTCAGTGGGCAAGCTCAGAAACAGGTCTTGCTGCTATGGAACATGTGATGTGGACTTCCTTAAATTGCCTGCCCTGCTTCCTCTCTGTTGAGCCACACATCCCACTGCTCAGGGAGATTTCATCTTTCAAGACTTGGTCTCTCCGACAACCTGCTCAATACAAGAGATTCTGTCAGTCAGTCATATCTGAAGACAGGAACACACACACACACACACACACACACACACACACACACACACACACACACACACACACACACAGAGTGAATAAAATCAGTTTGTGGCCCAGTAGATTATATCTCCTCATTGCAAATGTTAAACAGGGAATAACATTGAATTTTATTAACCTTTGGTATGTACTCAGTGTATCAATATGCTCAATACAAATCAATGCTTTTCTCCACCAATAAGAATAAAGGTGGAAGCCCGAAGAATGCAATTTATAGATGAAGGTAAATGTGAAGAATTTGATCGAAGAGCAGTAGAATGTATTGTAGCTGCAGAAGACAAAGAAGATACAAGAGGGAGGGAAATAACCTAATCATTGCAGACAATCTTACAAAGAATACTCATCTTTAGCATCCTGAGGTCAGCAGAATTGCTAAGAGTCTACAGGCAGGAGGACATTTTGATCTCTGATGTTCCTCCTCAGCAGAATAAAGTTCACCAGCTTGGCATTTTATACTTTCTGATTAGGGCACAGATGATCACAAGGTTCAGGGAGCAGATGTCCAAGAGCACCAGGAAAATTGAGGAGCACAGAAATCAGGAACAGAAATCTGGACGATTCACTAGCAAGGCTACAGGTGGGTCAGAGGACACACCAGTGATAATGGGGTATTAGCATAATAATATAAATATGGCAAAATCTGAGTGGATATTCCACTAGGCTAATAGTATGCCAGCATTTCATGATACCACGGTTCAGATTTTCATTAACATCAACCCTTCATTCCAGGTTAATCCTTTTTTAGTTGAGCCATATCAACTAGCTCACAGTTGCATGGAGACACACAATTCTTTAGTTACCACCTGATCTGCAGATTACAGCACAGCAAACTTTCATTTTAACTAAACTGTTATTATGATCACAGTACAGCCCATTAAGTTCTAATTGCTATATAAATTTTATTTCTGTAACTGATTTGAGTTAAATGCCACATCTCTATCTCACATTTACCTTTCAATTGCTTTCAGAACTAAAATAGTTATTAAATGATAATTTTTAAAATCACGAGGACAGACATATTTTTTATTCTCAGTCTCTTATTTTCAAAACAGGAAATTAGCATTCTCTGATTTCCTGAACAGGACTGCATGTTCTAAGTGGAGGGTAAGGTCAAAAAGACAGGACTGGAAAAGCATTACTCTTGAAAGGGAACATCTGAAGCACTTCCCATTTTTAATTCTTTTTTTTTTTTGGTAAAGTATTAATATTAATTGTTGCATTTATTAAATCCTAGGGCTTGTCATGTTTAATCATATTCCTTTAAGCTGGCTCCTCACTAACCAGACATCTGACATTGCTTGAAGCACAAAGCCCGGAACAAAGCACATCTCAGAGCCTGAAATGGAAAGTTAAACGATGGACTCAACAGGGGTGGGTGGCCAAGTGACAGAACCACATTTTTCTGGCACAGGACATTTCAGGGGGACCGGGAGCAATGGCAACACACAGCACATGACATGTTCAAAACTGCTTTTATGCTCTAGGGCCAAATTGACCTGACCTCCTGCTGGATGAACACGATGGAAGCCCGCTTCATAAAATAAAGTAGAAAAACTGCCTAGTTTTTAGCTGATCCTGGTTCACCAGTCAATGTTCAACCACCTCTTTGTCTGACTTGGCAGCTGCGGGGGCATGTCCCTTTCAGGCAGTAGGAGTCAGATTCATACATTAATGTATATTCCTCTTATTCTCAGCAGCCCACCCTCTTTTTGCACTGTCAAACATCTGGTGCCAGGCTAAAGAGCAGGGTGCTAATTGGAAGGCTCCCAGGCATCTGATGGAGTAATGGAACTGTTATCAGGAGGAGGAGGAGACCCAAAGACAGAGCCCATAGAAGATCTGGTAGATTTCTCCTGTGAACAGGTCTCCAATGGTCTTCTTATCACAATCGGTGAATGACAAGGTTCACGTTCCAGCCCTTAGCTGCACTCTATGGAGCTCTCGCTGGAAACCTTTGTGATCTTGCACATGAAGCAGAAGGAACGATGATAAACCGTGGTGGACAGACACGCAGTTTCAAACTCTAACCATTTTGTTATTGCTCACATCCCAAAGCTAATGTGTGTGCCTTTCTGGATGGCATCATTCACGATTCAGCAACTCCGCTATTGACTCGCATTCCGTCTGCACCTGCTGTTTCTGTGGCACAAACACTGTGAGGACGAAGTGTTGTACACAGATTTTTCCGAGGTTGATTACTCATCTGTTTAGTGTTAGAGTAAAAGGCAAATCACTGGACCATTTACCTAGATCAAAAACAGTGGAAGTCAATGAGTGTGACTGCAATGACCTAGACTCAGCTTGGCGCCATTAGACTGTGTTTCCTGTAAGTCACATCCAGCAAGGAGAGCGGGTCCTTGTACTGGAAGCCTGAAGTGCATTTATTTTCTCTTGGGAAAGCACATTAATTGAACACTCCATTGACCTGGACAGCTGAGCCTCTGATGTGTTAACTGAACATCTGCAATGATTTGTCCTCAGTCACATAGGCTTGCTTTAAAAGTGGAGTATCTACACTTTTTCATCAAAAAATTAGCATTTTTAATGGAAACTGGCTGAGTGCTAGAGAACAAACACGTTTGTTTAACCCTGAAAAATATAAATAAATAAATAAATAAATAAATAAAAATTTCCAAGCTATACAGTTGCTTTTGCATCACATGGTGTCAGCCAGCCCTGCGTAGGTGAGGTGTAGCTACTGGTAGCCCATCTCTAGCAGCTGTCAAGGTGCTCTGTATTTGGATTTGATTATTTTCATTTCTCAGAAAGCTGCCTCTCACAGATTTTGAGTCAAAGAATGCTTTTAGGTGCACCACATTTTTTAAAACCCAGGTACTTGTCCTTTCCCAGAAGGGTCCAAAAACAGTGTTCTGCAGCCTTACATTTCAGCTGAATGTCACACTGGAGATTTATAATTTCATTCTGCAGTCTGTGAGAAAGTGTTCTACAGGCAGAATTAACAACACCGAAGTGCACTGTAAAACGAAAACGCATGAATGTTCAAGCTGTGAAAAGTTTTGGAATCGCCTGTCAGGTTGTCATCATCAGCTCCATGTAGTAGGGATTGTCATGGTTTATATGGGACTAAGCCCTGCCTTTCTAAACTCATGCCAAATTCTTCAATTTTTGAGTCTTGTAACAGTGTTTTTTGACAGCTGAATGTCTTTAATTGCAGCGCGTATTTCAGATTTATTTTTAAAATTGTCACACCTAGCTTCTTGTCTTCAGAATGTTTCTTATGTGTTTGCAGTATTATAGTTCATTGTTGATAAAGATATTTGCCTTCACACACACACAGACACACACACACACACACACACACTTTCTGAACCACTTATCCCATACGGGGTCACGGGAAACCGGAGCCTAACCCGGCAACTCAGGGCATAAGGGACACACCCAGGACGGGACACCAGTCTGTCGCAAGGCACCCTAAGTGGGACTTGAACCCCAGAGAGCAGGACCCGGTCCAACCCACTGCGCCACCGCGCCCCCCTGGTTGCCTTCAGTTTTACGAATTAAAAACATGATGTTGACTATTCTTCATCTTATTTTCCTTGGTTTTGGATGGACAGTCAGCCAGTCTAAATTTGTATGCTTTGTTTCAGCAATATACTTGATTGACATGTTAAACTAACTTTTTGAGTCAATAGGGTGGTGAGACTGGGGAGCATAAAGGCTGAAACAGATGTCATGGCTTATGGTTACATTTGATGGTTAGTTCTCTTGAGATTTCAGATCAGATTGTGCTACATAAATTCATTAATATACAGAAATAATCTTTAAGAACTACATTCCCTGTTATTTACTTGGCATTGAAATATTGCATTAAAATAATATCTGCTGTGTGAATTGCAGAGAGTTGTGTATGTCTCTCTGGGTTACACGTTACAAGACCAGCATTATCAGCAACTGAGGAAAATTCAAATTTTGCATAATTTGAAAAGTTTTATAATGCCTGAGTATTATTTTCCTATATGCTTGTGTAACATATTTATGTATTTTTTGGTAGTTCCTCTTTGTGCAGTGTATCGTGCAATGCACCACATCAGAAATAGCAGTGCTTTATAAATCTGTGAACCACTTACTTGAAGAATTACATCCTCGCACTCATCATGATGTAGAGTGCATTGCTGTAACATTTTCAATTCAAATTCCAGTTGCAAGACACAGTAACATAACCCCAGTTGGCTGGTGCTGGATTCAATTTGTCAACTTAATCAGTGCAATTAGATCCAGTGTGGGACAATGCTTTGCAGGTTTGTTCAATGAGTTTACATTTTGAAACAGGTTTAATTAGCCCTCTTAGAATCAAATGTATAAAATGCATGTAGGCTGCAAATACCATATGATGAAAAACTCTTCAATGTGTGATGGATTGATTTCGTATTTGATTTTTTTCCTTGATCCCGAGAAAACAAATCTCCAAAGCGAGTCTTAAAAAGACTGCTTAATCTTATTGGTGCATTTGCATGAACTTTCATTTGAATTTTCAGGACACGGAAACGTTACTCTTCAGTTTAAATAGCGTCTGTTTCTTTCTTCTGCTTGCAGGTGAGTTTAAATGAGAGGAAATGTGTAAATACTGCCTTCCCCACTGAAAGTCTTTCCCAGTGAGTATGTTAATTATATATTTTTCCCCATAATCCTGTTTTTTAAGTTCCTCATTACTTGGTGACACTGAAAAAAACTGAAGTCTTTTGCTGTATTTGTTTGACGGACAATGCAAAAGTTAACTTGTCAGCTCACACTTCATAATGCTCATCTGTTTTTTTCTCCTGAGCCACTGCATTACAACAGTACATGCATGATCAATTTTCAAAAAGATGATGGGGAAAATACCTAAAAAAACAATTACCAGAATATGTTTCCTAACAAGCACTCGTCCAATTAATGATTTATTTTATTTTTTTGCTGACGTGTTTCTACTTTGAGATGACAATTAAATGCACAGAATGTTCTATGAAATATCTTTTTAACTGGTTATGTTAAATTAGTTAAGGGAGATATTGACTTTAGATCTACAGTACGGTGGAATTACATTGTTAGGGAGAAGAAATTGCTCGCCTGTTAGTGGATAAGAGAAACTGTGATGGAGTGCAGTCTTTAAAACTTCCAGTCATCCATGCTCTGATTTGCTACTGAATAATGTGAGCAAAAAAGGGTAAGATCTGGGAGTGATTCCTGAGGATAGCTTTGTTGAAGATGACAGCTGCTCTGCATAGCGTTAAAAAGAGTGCCACTTGACCTTACCTTCCAGCAGCACTCTATCTGATTCTAAATGAAACGATATCTGATGAAGGACCTAAAAATGCCAGATACCTGAAGTCAACAGTGACATTTAGTACACAAGACCAGTGGGCCAGTTGACTTTAAATTCGATCATTTCGGAGATAATGTCCTAACAGATGAATTCTGGCTGACGCAGTTGTGACAGGGGGATTCTTTTTTAAGATTCCGTAGGCTTGTCCACACTGACACGAAAGTTGTTTGTTCGACCTCCAGTTGAATTGTATCAAAGAACTCAAGATTGGACCCGAAATTGACTACAGTGTCGAGAGGCCTGGGATGAACCAGTATACACGCTGCGTGAGGTTTACCTACCCAGCAGGGTCTGGGACTGATATTGACCTTGGTTCCACGGCCTCGGAAGCGTTCTGCACTGCCTGTACATTTCATGCTGCTTTTGTGATCAGCAGCTTTGCAAAACTCATGCTTTTTCCCCCACAAATGGATAGATACAATAATAATAATGAATCAGAGCATAGGCTCAATTAACAGATGACATAACAGCTGTTCAGATGATGGTTAAGGAAATGGTCACCTATCTTGAAAGCTACCAGCTGAAAAAAGTTGGCTATCCCTGCTTTTATATACTGAAAGATACAACTTAGTGTCAAATTACATTTTATTACAGAGAATACTATATATTGCAGCAAATAGCACTCTGGGTTCCAATGGGGCAAAGATGGACGCACGGACATCGTTCATTGAGAACGTTTGGAACACCGACACCCAGTGAAAGGATTCAGCATGTAGACAAAGAAATAATTTTTCCAGTCCAAGGACCCCTTTTTCCTCATGGACCTGCAACTCAAGCCAGCCTTCCCAGTCTGCTTACTCTTTCTTAAGTTTTTCTTAACCTCTCCACATTGTCCAACAGGCACTCACTCTCTTATAATCCCTGTCAGCCCCCACAGCAGTTGGACAACTCTTACATTTTCCTACAATTCCCAATACCTACAACTTTTTACAATAGACATTCTTGCTTGAACATGACACCCCACAGTAACATATACTGTGTGTGTGTGTGTGTGTGTGTGTGTGTGTGTGTGTGTGTGTATATATATAATACATATATAAATAAATAATATCTATATATATAGGATAGGAGGTGCGGTGGCGCAGTGGGTTGGACCACAGTCCTGCTCTCCGGTGGGTCTGGGGTTCGAGTCTCCCTTGGGGTGCCTTGAGGCGGACTAGCATCCCGTCCTGGGTGTGTCCCCTCCCCCTCCGGCCTTACGCCCTGTGTTGCCGGGTAGGCTCCGTGACCCCGTCTGGGACAAGCAGCTCTGAAAGTGTGTGTGTGTGTGTGTGTGTGTGTATATATATATATATATAGAGAGAGAGAGACAATCCTTAGATGTGCAAGCATTCATTCATCATCAATAACTCCTTTTTTTCGATGTAGGGATGTTGAGAAGTCCAGAAAAGACTCTGAGCCACTAGTGTGAGACAGGATACATCTTGAACAGAACGTCAGTCCATTGCAAGGCATCCATGTATGCGTGCACACACACTCTTCAGTCACACACTAAGGGCAATTTAGAGTTACCACACGTGGGACTGACAAGGAGCACCCAGAGGATTCCCACCTGAACATGAGGAAAACATGCAAATATTGTCCTTGTGTTAAATTTTCCACACACACTGGGTTTCATTCAAACCACTCTCTCTTACCTGCTGCACCACCCTGCCACTGAATGCTGAAGAATTAGAACTATTGACTTGGCAATTTTGTTCAGCTGCAAAAAGTTTTTGGTCCGCCAACAACCGACAAGTTTTCATACCTCTGAAGGTATGATTCCAAGGTCTTGATCAGTTACATGAAATAAACACACACACATTTTCAGAACCGCTTGTCCCTTACGGGGTCACGGGGAACCGGAGCCTACCCGGCAACACAGGGCGTAAGGCCGGAGGGGGAAGGGGACACACCCAGGACGGGACGCCAGTCCGCCACAAGGCACCCCAAGCGGGACTTGAACCCCAGACCCACCGGAGAGCAGGACTGCGGTCCAACCCACTGCACCACCGCACCCCCATGAAATAAACAATCCTTGCTCATTATTTAAAAAAAAAAAAAAAAAAAGCAGATAAAGGGAAACATTTCATCACTACACATTTTATGACCTCTTCTCAAGGATGAGTATTCCACAGCACCAGTCTTGTTTAACTTCTCAAATACTCATCAAATCAGTGCACTTTATTTGATGAACTGCTCAATGAGGATGACTTAATTAACAGCTTGCCTGTTACAAAAACCCATACAGTATATTGTATACAAAGGATATCTCTTACCAGGTCTGAGAACTGCTGCGCCAATGCCACGGTGTGTTGTCATCTGAAAACATTACACATCCACTCTGGCATGCGTGTAAGTTCTGCATGTGAAGGTGAGGTCTTAAGACCATGTGAGCCCTGAGGCGTGACTCCAGCCGCCCTGCTTGCTCTCGGCGTGGGAGCAGATTGATGGCGGCCAGCCGGAGCACGACGCGAGGGCAGTGGAGTGTGGCTCACCTCGTCCCTGTCATTTTGATCGAGTGAATATGTTGACAGAGATAATAGAAAGTTTCTATTCACCAAGGGGTGGAATAAAAGAAGCCTTCCTATTCATTCATCAGCATTAATTACTACATAGCCCACTGCCTGAGTATAGCAGGAAAGTGTGGCAAGGAAAAAAGTGAGTGGTGTGGGGGTAGAATCAGTAGCGCAGAAATTCTCAAAAATTGCACAGAAACAAATGAGAACAGCAAAACATCTAGGACTTTGAAAAGGAAAAAAAAACTCACGTTGATTACTGTAATCTGACAACAGTGGCACATACTGTTACGTGCTATGGTGCATTAAGAAGTGCATTGGTTTTAGTGGCTTTAGTATTTTTCACTGTGGCATTAAGCTTCCTGTAAGCATGGGCCTGCTGTTGAGCCCACACGCACCCAGATTTCATTGTTCATCAGCTTCAATATGCATTCAAAGGGGTCCTGAAAACAGATTTACTAAATTGCATTTTACATATTGACACTGTTTCAGTAACCTGTCTCACAGAAAACTCAGGCATAGATGCTCAGTTACTTGCAATGAAGACGCGGATAAAAGAAGGATTCAAAATTTATTCAAGTTTATTTTTATAGATTTTGTAACTTATACATGCTTACATTTGCATTTATTCATTTAGCTTTAGTGACTTACAGTGTAAGGCTACATACAGTTACTTACCCATTTATACAGCTGGGTAATTTTCACTGGAGCAGCTCAACATATTTTGCTGTCCTTCAAGTTCAAGGCTGCAGCTGTAACCACTATACAGCCTGATGCCCTATATTTAGAAAAATGAATGGATAGTCAGATCTTTTTCAGTTCTAATTTTTTTTTTTTTTTACAACACAGTCTGTAGATCTTCACCACAAATATAATAATGTAATCACCTGAACATAGCATTTCAAACCCAAGTAAAGACCGATATGGTGGGCTGGGGTGGATGTGTGGGTGAAACAGGTAGAAGCAGCACTTCACTGACACTTTCAATACCAGTTCCGGGAAAATATGACTACCTCCTTTATTCTGCTGTTAGGCTATATGAATTCCTGGAATAGAAAATATTAACTGTACATATCGTCTTATCAAAGGAATGACACATACTACTTTCCCATTAATTGTCAGAGTTTTTGATTTTCTGTCTGTACATCATAATTAATTTTGAAGTTTCAGACTGTTGTAAAAATGTGATTCGTGCATGTTCTCTCAGCGAGCTACAAACTTGAAATATAATCCCTGTCTAGCTAAAACGTATGCAACACCTCACCAACTTACGTTGGAAACTTCATCAGAGTTAAAGGTTAATGAATGAAAATTAAAAGTGGAGCTAGTCATGTCAGGCAAATGATTTTTGCATGATAATGTACTTGTTCATTATGTAAGAGCTACTTGTAATTTACAAAGATAGATGATGGCTACTTGTGAAATGTCGAAAACGAATGAAGATAGAGAGAGCTTATCAAGCAATGAACTCTTGTCTATGTCTGAGCTCAAAATTTCTTTAAGGAGCTGTAGTAATAGTCAGGATTCTCTCTTAGATATATGAAAGACTTCTTTGAATGATTTCTTCCTTTCTTTCTTAGTGGTAAATACATAGCGCTATATATGGAAAGGTCGAGGGTCATGATCAGGAGAAATTGTTCTCAGTAGGAAACAGGTCATTGAGAATCACGTGGGCATAGCCAGCCTTGAACACCAGCATGAAACAGGGGAATTAGCTCTCTGAGTCAGCTGCCTGTAATTACTCATTATAACTCCCATTAATTAGGGAGAGAGGAAGCTGAATGTTCTGAAAGACTGAAGAAGGTGAAGATTTATTCCTACGAAGTGCAGAAAGGACAGATGAAAGATGTTTAAAACCAAAGTAATTTTAATGCTGCAAGTTACTGTTCTCCTCCTCTATTTGCATGCAAGATGTGAACTGGACTGAACTGAAGCCTGTCTGCAACTGCAGTGATGTCAATGGAGGGTTTTTCTATTTGTCTAACAAGCGCGCCCTGGTATCTGCCTACACTTAGGTGGCTGTCAAATTACTGCAAGATCAGAGTTGCCGTAAACTATTTGTTCTCACCATTTCTAGTCTTTCTTGACTTCTGTTTCAAATGGAGCACAAATCTGCTTTGGGTCTGCATATATAAGCTGTTCTGCTAAGAAGATTATACTTTTAAAATTACCTTTTTTGTTAAATGGCTTTATTGCCACTAAAAATTGAATAAATTTTACTTTAGTACCTGAATATATGAATAAATATGCAAATAAATATTTGACAGCAACTGTTATTCTAAGCATGTTGGAAGCAGCGCTAAATATTAGTTGGTGAATGAAAATGTTGAGATCCTTTAGCTGCAGACCTTTATGCATTAAATTGTCTCAAGAAAAATGTTTTTTTATGACACTGGGATATGCATGTAGTGCCTGAAAATCTAAGCGGGTGGTTCTTATACATCTAAAGCTATTCTTCCTGCTTCCCACTGCCTATCTTCCGCTTGAAATTGTATACTTTTAGCCAGTGCCAGCTCTTCTGCCAAGTTGAAATTGTACTATATGATATCCCAGAAGCAAACAGACACCAAGATTATCACCACTACTTGAGTGAGAAGTGTAATGCAGTTTAGCTGGAAGAAAAAAAGATCCTGCTAAGTTTTCTAGTTTATAAAGCTGAGTTGCAGTAACTTTGATAGAACAGGAATAAATTACATTAAACCAACCTCACCTGACACAGCCTCTGTGGTTACAGCTCATTATCACCAAAAGCCTGAACATTGGCATGTGGTGGGTAGCAATGAGCCTGTAGCCATCTGAATTAAAGCAAGAAGCTGTCCACATCCATATATGTTAACATTAATTTTCAAAAACTCCTAAGGCCTGTCTGTTGAGGGGGCTGTTTAAAATGTTGTAATAATGCTCAATTGATAATTCTCTGAATGGCAGCATTAGAGCAGAGAAGGAGGAATGCTGTGTGGTGCAACACAGACGCTGAGTACTGATGTTAAGTGGTGTATAAACCAGGGCAAAGCAGTGAAACTCCATATGAAACCATGACAACTAGCATGGGAACATACACAACCTGTGGAACTATACCATTGTGACGTAAACTGTTGATTAAAAATAACATGATTTCGGTCACGGTCACTGTCACTTCACTGAATAGTACATATTTTGTAATCTTGTAACACCCCACAAAGCATCTCCCTTTATGGTTTAAAAATATTATCTTTTAGTTTAACACTTCTACCTGCAGACAAATTTTATGCTATATGTGCAGATTTTCAACTGAATGTAGGGAGTACAATTTATTTCACTGCTTTCATTTTAGAAGAAAGGGTCATTCAAATCATTTCTTAATCAGCAGATTTTCTCCTCAAAAGTTGTGGTTTCCAGCCACCTGTTTTACAGCTGTACATTATCATAATAGCTTTGGGTAAGTAATATGCTATGACAGCAATTTATTTCTCACGACTGGAGCATTCCAGCTCTTCGAAGTAAACAAACAGTGGGACTGACTGACCGAATTTCTTGCAACATCTAAGGAACAAGGAACCAACACAAACATGCGCCAAAAATGGGTTAAAATACAAACCCGTGTAGCATTATTTCAAGCAACGCTCCCATGGCTGTGACTTGTGTGTGTGTGTGCACGTTTGTGTTCTCCTTGACACCTCTAAATCTCTTTTGGTCTTGAACAGATTGAGTCTGGCTGTCCCCCAGGGAAACCCCAGTGATTTCACTGTTCTGCCCTGAATGGGTGAGACCACAAAGGCTATCCTCTCTTCCATTGTTATCGAAATCTTTATTATTGCGTGTCTCAGTCTGCTAGCAGAGGTCTTGCACACCAAACCTAAATGGAAGTGTGTGCTGGATTAAGGTTCTGGCCACGAAGAGGAATTTGAACAGCAGAATCTATAATTGGTACTGAGGACAGCGTGCAATGTACTGTACGCTTCATTCATTGTAATTGCTAGTCATGGACCGCAAGACCAGAATAAATGCTATCGTTCCCAAAATATGAGGCCAAAACCCAGAGCTACCGTTCTTTGATCTGCTACCTGCATTTCCCGCCATTAAAAACAATCAGAGGCAATTATTTAAACCTAATGACAGCTGTCCTTTTCGTGGCGCTTCGAATGCAATTAAACTGTGAGGCCCCAGGAACCAGGTGTCTATGATTTTAGTTAATGAGTGAGCATCCTCGAAAGTCCCTACGGAGACACAAAGAGACACAAAACCTATTTTTTCCCACGGAAACTCTGGGGATTCTTGGCTGGTACTGTGTCAGTTAGATGCCAAGACATTTATCTTGTTATAAATGAACGTATCTTAGAGCACATGGTAAACACGCTTTTTCAAATGCCATTGATTTGATCTTCCTTTTTTTATTTTTATATATATAAATATATCTATATATATATATACACAAAATCCTCTTTCCTTCTCCAAAAGGCATCATGTGCTTATTGCGCATTTTCAAATGCCGAATAGTCACTGCTTAAGCCAGACAGAAAACATGTCCTTCACAGAACACTAGGTTCTGATTATCTTGGTTCGCCACCAACACGTCGGCACATCCAGCCGGGGGCCTGCAGAGAAGCGAGAGGAGAGGGGAGTGGAGTCGTTTGGGGAGAAGCAGCCAGCAAGACAGGGATTCAAACACCGTGGCAGGGTGGCACTCAAGGCTTCCGTCTCTAACCCACCCGTGTGGATTTGTTTATTTACGCCGCTTGCAATCTGTGATTAATCAATTCCTCTAAATTCCTCTGCGCTCGTCCGTTTTGGTCTTGCTCCTGATAATTTGGATTTGCTGCCTGCTCTTTTTCATTCCTGATTACCATTCACAATCCACAGGTGAATCAAACATAAAGTTGCAGTGAAGCACCGCGTGCAGAATTGCCTGTCAAAATAACAATTATCATGCTCTCGGTTCTGTTGCAGTGTCGTGTTGCTTGTGAAAATGCTGAAACAGGCAATATTTCTCTGATTTACTTGCCGGACCTACTGCTCGTTGATGGCGTCTCATACAATTGTCTGCAGAGCACAGATTGGTGCTTTATTTGCTTTCATCCGACTCAAGCGCTGTGGCATTGCATACGCTTTAAAGCTGTGACTCAGCGGTCTTTGGTGGTGGCGCTCCTGCTCGGGACGTTCCGGCTTGCATAATGTCGGTCGACCAGCCAGAACAAAGCTCACCTCAGTCCTGACGAAAATGGTGCACTATGTGACTCTCATACTCAATTACTAACAGCTGCAGCTGCGTGGCCTCGATAAGTGCTAAGCCCGGCAGTGAGTCCTATATTTTCTTCCTCATTCTCCCTCTGGGCACTGTCTAAAAGGGGATTAAATGCCTAGCCAAACTGTTTACCTGCGACTGGTTCTCGCCCAGAAGCATACCACAGGGATGGGTGAAAGGGAGAGCTGGGCGTAGCGCGTGGAGTTAAATAACGCTTGCAATCCTTCCACCTCGGCCGGCCTCTTCAACTACTGGGGGCAGGAGGCGGCGAAGTGACTAAGTAACTGAACTTGCGACCCAATGGTCATGTGCTCGAATCCCCAGAGAACAAGTGCAGAAAGATGCTTACCCTGAATTGCTCCTAATATCTACCGGTATAAATTACTAGTACTGCGTAGAAAACTGCATTGGACCAAATCACTGAGCCGAAAAATATGCAATGCAACTCCATTAGCATTCTCCATTTAAGGTTCAACATGCATTGATTGCGCTTACTAAAAGTTTGAATTAAATTTAAACAAACATGCTATAATTCATCAGCATTGTTCATTGTAGCAAACACCAAACGAAACTTTAATTATAAATAATTACTGCCTTTTATAACGATGATTGTTATGGTTTGTTGCTGTTTGAAGTAGGAAGTTCTCACTTGCATAGTCAGATTTCCCCAGTGGGGGAAAAAAAAAAATCACAGTATATATTGGCATTGGCTAAGCATGTAAGTGTGCATTTTCTTTTACTTTCAAGATAAATGAGCTACCTTGGTACCCATCCCTAATGGGTAGTATTCATCCAGCACTGAAATGGAAAGTGCAAATACACTTACAGGAAACACCAATGTATAACTGTAACTTGTCCACATTTTAATATACAGATGTGATTTTTGTTAGATCTCTATATTACATCAAATGTGTATATATATATATATATATGATGGGTAACTTTTCCTCCTCCCTGTATGCTCCCACTGCTGATAGAGGGGTCTGAGTCATTGCTGATGCAGATGCAAACACTGCTTAATCGCTACTGCAGTCTGTACAGGGCACTTTTCCTCTAGCTGGTGAATCACGCCCAGCAGCCAAGCATGCAAATGTATCCTGATCTCCCCCTCCATGGTTTGGTCATTCCAGCTGACTTCAGTCCCTGACCTTAATAGTTCTGCAGGAATAGTAGGGGTTATGGGTCTGCCAATATTTACAACAGATACATGTATTTGAACGGAATATATGGAAATGTTTACCAAGGACAATTTTAATCCACATAGAAGATAAAATTTAAAAAAATCAGTTTCAAAATGAATTCAAAATATTTCTTTTGCATGGGTTGTGTGAGAATTGAGAAGGTGATTGCCGTTGGCACCTGAAGCCTGCTACATTTTGTATACATATCACATTTTATAGCATATCGTGGCTAAATATTCAGTTTTTATTTGTTGAGAGGGTGTTCATTAATTGATTGCAACTAGCAAAAAAAGTACTTGCAGTATAACCCATATTTATGCACCACACTGCTGATTTGTCAAGTATGGTATTAGGCACCTTATGTGTTTGAGATGGTTTCTGCTGTATTTTCCCCCTCCAAAGAGAAAGTGATTATTTGAATAAAAATTATGGTGTCACTAATTATTCCAAAGACCTTGCTGCTGGAGACAATGGTGTCCGTTCTCCTCAGCTGACCAAAATTCCTTTTTTCTTTTTTTTTTTTTTACTGTAACAAAATTTTTCTGTGCTTGTGTCCATTTTAATGTTAATGAGTATTTTTACACTGATTTGTGCATTTGTCTATAAAGCATCACTTTGATAGTCTGACATGGCTGCTTAGCAACCGGTCGGTTTGTTGGAAAAGTATTTAAAAAAGCAATCTTTTTGCCAATTCTTAGTCTAGCTGTGTTTATTTGCTAATGAAGTAGCCATGGTACAGTGTCTACTCTCAGGCAACAAATGAGTCTAAGAAGGATGTAGTCATATCTGGCAGAGATGCAGAATCACACTCTACACAGCCTGCAACTACTGATCAGCTAATAATGGAGACACACATAGATGTTATCAAGGACCAGTGGAACATTTTTATAACATGGTCTCTCCTGATAAATGTGCTGTCGGCAGCCAAGCCCATGTTCCTGCATTCCGTAGCGCTGATCTGTTTCTTCCTGCCCACTAGGCTGGCTTGGCCATGATAGGCCCAGTGGCGGGAAGCTGCGAGGCCATGATTTGTGCAGCAAGCTGGCTTATCCCAGCGGACGGGCTGCTGCGCCCAGATAGGCGCATTAGTGTCGCCCGTGCTGGCTAATGGTGTTTATCATTAGCAGCAGAGTCCTGGGCCGGACCCGCCAGAGCTTGCGCCCCCTGCGTGTCTGCCAGGCCCCGCTGATGAGCTCTCTAATTTGCATTCCTCCGTAATGATTCCCCCGCTAACGTAATTTGTGGATTACCGGGCAGGAGCTGTATCACGCCCCCTTTAAAAGTGAGCTCCTTCGATCGTCCGAGTGCTTACAGCCCGGTTGGTAGAGCTGGTGATCACAGTTGTTTCCGGATCCTTATTCGGGGAGATGTTTACTTGTATCTCGTACTCAGTGTCCCTAAATGCCAAACAGGGCTCTTCCTTCGGAAGCTTTGCACCCTTCACTACTATAGGGCCAAAGTGCTAACCACGGCATCACTGTGCAATGACCTCAATGGGAATTGTAGAGATACAGCACCTGGTATTCGGCTTAGAGTCTCAATCAGTCATTGGAATTTAAATGTGAACGACTATTAAATCAGCCGTATAATTAGATGTATCCTGTTATATTATATGGATGACAGTCTGTCACCTCATATGACACTGGTACTGCACATTCTGTGTTGCGTTTATAAGCTGCTCTGGGGAACAGTGAAGGACACAATGAGATGTTTGCTGGTGCTTTGAAGTTAATGCTTCTGTTTTGTCCCATCACCCTTAACCAGCGCAATACATTTAATTTTGTCATCATAACTAATAGATTGTATATTGTTTGTGTGGGTGGATAATGTTGCTGTGCTGTCAGCAATGTCACATCTGTCATGACTCTGTAATTATACATATATTGAATGTAACGGTGCTGTTCCTGCAAGCAGTTACCTCTCTGACTAAGCTGACTCATTAACTTTTAATTTCCATGGGTCATTGTGGTCTCATCGCAGTGCTTCACATCGTGACAGGTCTATAAAGCAAATGTATCCCGCTACCCACCAGCCAGAAATGGCAATAACCCATCATTTAAAGAAGGGGGGAATTAGCCTTGTTCTCTTACTTTCCTTGATTTTTATGTGTTATAGAGAGCTGATGATACTCTTTGTGTTATACAACTTGACGTCAAGGTAATTTTCATGAACTATTTGTTTTTCTTTTTTTTTTCTAACAATAATTACAAAAATGAAGCATAAATCTGTTTTCGTAAGAGATGTATACAATGTAACACATTATTTCACAATGATTACTGTGAAAAATGAAGCAAGATATGAGTTAAGGATGAGCTTCCAATGCATTTCTGCTATTTTTCTGTCATTATGGTTTAATATTAAGTCTACTTATCAGCTAATGCAGGGAGCACATGAGTTTTACCAGTGAAGGAGCAGTTTTATACACTGGGCTTCCAAAAATTGAGGACAGGGTGTTTCTATGGGTCTGTGCTGTCCACCCACCAATCAACTCTAATACACCTATTCAGTTTCTTTATAAAAGTGATCAAGAATAATATATTTTATGACTGAATGACAATTAGTTTTTTGTATACTTCTTAAGTAGGCTTGTGAATGTAGGTTTGAATCCGCCTTAAGTCCGTGTTGAGTTACATGTCCTCCCTGTGTTTCTGTGGTTTTCCTCCCACAGTCCAAAGACGTGTGGGTTGAAAAAGGCAACGGCAAACCAGTATTCTACCCTCCATACTGTGAAAACCATGCAAGTTTCACCATAATTTTAATTCAACTTGATGGGACTTCTCCTACGCTATAGTCCTTATTTCTTCTGTTACAGATTTAGGACTGCTTCTTAAAATGACTACACTGTATTGCCTCTTGTGCCATGGAAACATAAAAATCTTGAAGACCACCACTAGAAACATGTTTTTGTAAAGGTGTGTTGTTCTGCCTTTGAAGACATTCAAATATAGTTTCTTGGATCAAATTTTTTTTTTTTTTTTTTTAGAATGCACAAAGTTGAGGTATTATGATCCTACTCACAGCTCCCCATCGCCCCTTGCAGCCAGCCAGGACATGAAAGGTTTATACCTGACTTTTTGAAAGGTTACCATTTATTTTTTCTGCAAAACTGTTTATTATAGGAGGTATTAGCTGCAACATGGCCAGATTATGAAAAAATTAGGAAACTGTGTGTTTATCCAATAATGCACACACTGCACAGAATTCCTGCATAAAACTACACTCATTTGAGACTCTCAGCAGCATATCATTATGTTCATGAGTATTTTTTTTCAAGACTGTATAGATGGTGACATCGCTGAGGAATTCTATACGGTAATTCCAGTCAAAATGTCTTACTTGAAACCAGTTATCTAACGGAAAAAATATTCAGCCCGCATAAAGGGAGACTCAGCTGAACACCTCTTCTTACTAATCATTCACATTTTGCTGCAATGAGATGGCTGAAAAACAGGCTGGTGGTGGGGCTATTTGAAGCCAAAACTCTACTGTTGCAATATTAATGCAATTTTAATAACATCTACTGAGTTATCTTATGCAAACCTGGAAAGAAATGCACTGCTTGATATGTGTGTATCGTATATATAATTTTTATGTTTAATTTTCATTAGCCGCTCGTGCTGACCAGGAGTCTATCCCAGAATCGCCCTGGCATACCCTGGACAAAACGCTAGTCCATTGCAGGGTAGCCACACTTGCACATACTCACACACCCATTCACACACTTCAGGAAATTCAACATCAGAAATCCTCCTGAACTGCATGTATTTTGCCTATGGGAGGAAACCAGAGCACCCAAAGGAAATCCACAGACACGGAGAATCTGCAAAGTACGTACAAACTGAAATGTATTCACACCTACACCCATGATATATGATGTAATATATTATTGTTATGGGGGTGCGGTGGCGCAGTGGGTTGGACCGCAGTCCTGCTCTCTGGTGGGTCTGGGGTTCGAGTCCTGCTTGGGGTGCCTTGCGACGGACTGGCGTCCCGTCCTGGGTGTGTCCCCTCCCCTTCCGGCCTTACGCCCTGTGTTGCCGGGTAGGCTCCGGTTCCCCGTGACCCCGTATGGGACAAGCGGTTCTGAAAATGTGTGTGTGTGTGTATATTATTGTTATATATTATAATATATATTATATTTGACTAAACGAAAAACAGAAATAGTTTTTAGGATCCCGTTCTCAGTGTGTCCCCTCCCCCACCAGCCTTGTGCCCTGTGTTGCCAGGTTAGGCTTCGGTTCACCACAACCCCACTTGGGAGCAGAGGTTTCAGCCAGTGTGTGTGTGTCTGTGTGTGTGTGTGTGTGTGTGTGTGTGTGTGTGTGTTTTTAGAGTCACAGGATATGGAGGATTGCAGAGATGAACAAGGCAGCAAGTCAAAGCACACATTACATCTCCAGTTTCTCCATTTGTAATCCATGAGACCATATCATCATTTGCTGAACTGCTGAAGATGGCCCACTGAACAAATCAGTTTAATGTCCTAAAATTGGTCTTGATTGCTGGTCACTGGTAGAGAGTTCAAAGGCTTACGAACAGTGGAAATTGTCATATTGTCTTACTTTGAATAAAATTAAAGGTACTGTGTGACAATGCCGAGTGCATGAACGTTGACTTCAGGAAGCACTGAGTGCAACAAGGGTTTCAACGCTAAACCTGTAACGCATTTAATAGATTAACTCAGGAGTCAATCTGTGGATATACCACGTCTTTTCAGATCCGACCAGGCAGATTGTTTGTGACATGCAGATGAGTCAGACTGTTGCATTAATCCCAACCGTAGCAGACTTCTGCCCTGCGCTAGATTGACGTTCTCACTAAGTGCTATACACAGAATTTACAAGTGAAAGACTAGCGTAGCCACTGGCAGAGTCTTCAGGCAGATTTCAATCCAGATGCAAAGCTTCCAGTATTATCTCTAGGAACAGATGCCTTTTCTTTGAACTCGCTGCTTTTGTGTACGTGCACATTAGTTTCAGTTCATCAGCCTTCTCTTTGGGAAAGACTAAAATACACACTCTGGAGTTTTGTTCTGCACTACGTAGCTGCTGTAGTTTAAGTACTGATTTATAGATGAGAAGAAAATGCATGAATTATGCTTTTCAGGCTTGTGCTTTTCAAAGCAGCAGACCTTTGCAGGCTACAAGGGTTGTATAGACCATAATGGAAAAAAAAAGTGTTCCTGCTGTATTATATTTAGGTTGGCACTATGACACAGTAGGTAGTTTGGTCGTCTCACAGCACCTGGACTGTGTGGTTCGAATCCCATTCAGTCTGTGTGGGGTTTGTGTGTTCACCCTATGTTCGAATGGGATTCTTCCAGGTGCTCCTGGTTCCATCCCACATTCCAATGGTGTATTTCAGGTGCATTGGTGTCTCTAAAGAGGGCACAGTGGCACAGTGGGTTTGGCCTGTGCCAGCTCTCTGGTTGCTCTGGGGTTCAAGTCCTGCTTGGGATGCCTTGCAGCAGACTGGTGTCCTGTCCTGCCTGTGTCCTCTTCCCCTCCAGCCTTGCACCCTGTGTTGCCGGGTTAGGCTCTGGCCTGCCGTGACCCTGCTCAGGACAAGCAGTTTCAGCTTGTGTGTATGTGTCTTAATTGCCCATAGTGTGTAAATGTGACTGACTGAATGAATTTATATGGGTACTGGTGTCCCATTTGGTTGTACCGCCAAGACCCCACATTGGACCAGTGGTTATTCATAGTGGGTGCACTGTATTTTGCACAATTAAAACTTGTGAAGCTAATGTAGTAGATGTAAAACTGACAATTCTTCAACTTTATTCCACTTCTCTGGATGAAATTAAATCTTAAACCTACAAATCGGCCAACATTACTTAACCCATGATGCATTTAATGAGGCCTTAAGCAGTTAAAATGTCAAGGGAGACAATTAAGAACTGCTGGGAGTCTGTTTTGTGAAGACCGGTCTAATTTCAAATTCATTCTGTCTCCATAAACACAAATGTGGCACACGGCCACTACCTTTCAGTCTTCCGAAGTCAATTAACATAAACAATTGCAGTGAGCAGCCTGGTCCCTAAACATGGAAATGCCATACCAAAACAATTATACTAATGGTGTGTTTCTGCCAGTCAGCTGCACAAATCTGCTGAGGGTTTAATGCATGATTTACATTTATTTTTTTTTTTTCTATTGTAATTTAATGTGTTTGTATTATTTACCTTATGATTATTTCTAGTAGTAGTGGTCTAAACAGTTCTTATAGCCATTTAAAGGTGAAATTGGTTTTACAGGAATAGGATACAATATACCATGAGTTTGACTAAAAGCTCAGATGCAGGAGGATAGAGCATACTACATGTTTGCATCTTATAAAATCAACAATTTTTGCTCTGGGAATTATGTTAACTAACAAACATATCATTATAAGAGTGGTTTTACATATCATTAGATTAAGCTTCAAAGAACTCTTTTTTTTATTTTTTTTTTTTTAAACTCCAAACTATCATTTTTGGACTGTATGCATAGACCACCTTTGTTTTCCAATAGAAACAATAAAGTAATAATATAAGCAGGACAATTTTTATTAATTAATTAAATGTTAAAATTACAATAATGCCAATTTGTTTAGTCTGGGCTTCCCTTGCTCTTCCCTTTCCGTTGTGAAACTAATCAGACAGTCATTGCTAGAAAACAAAGACCAGCAGGAAGGTTTGCTTCCCTGCAGTGGTTTTTGAGACGCAGTGATTCTGACATGTCCGAGAGTCAAAGATCTGACGTTCCGAGTCGTTAGCGTGCAAAGACTTTTATTGTCAGGAGAGCGAGAGGGAGAGAGGCACAACAGAAGCCGTCAGAAGCTCGTGTGGATGTAGGGTGTCAAAACAGAGGGAGGCAAATGGGAAAACCTGACAATCAAATCAGCCACTGCTGTTTGTTTTATATCATTAAATCTGTTTGTTTCAAAGTCATACAGAAATGAACACCATCTTTTTTTTTTTTTTCTTATGAGACCAAATACAATGCTTATTGAAATAAGCATAAGACTTCTCAAAGTGCGTTTTAAGTAGGCCTGTGACAGGAAGAGAGTTAGGTAATATGCTGGCTGAACCATTGTTCATAAGACCTGTTTAAAGAGTATAACCACAGCTATCTGTATAAGTCCCCTTGAGAGGAGCAATATCATAAATCACCATCAATAATAACATACACACGGTATAAATAGTTTTATAAGTATAAACAATTAACGTAATGAAAATATCATTGTAGCATACTGTATATTGCATTCCAGGTGTTTTTTTCATGCCTTTATTGCAGTTTGTAGCAGAAAAGTAGCAGCTGTGCTGATGAGTTAATTGGGACATATTTTGACCACATCTGACCCAAAAACATCAGCCCCAGCAACATTTCTGATGTGATACAGGATCCTGAAACAGATCCACTGAAGCAAGTGCCCTCTTTATCAGTGGTATTAAAAAAAGTAAAACTGCCAGTATCTGTATTTTAGCTTTAACTTGTAGATGTTTGACTTCATCTATGTTTTCTAATACAGTATTAAGATATTTCTATGCTGTCCTTTACTGAGTTTTGTGGTTTCTAAATAATAAGTCAGTCTAGTTGCTGAAATTTGCACTGATTTTACTTCAGTCAGTAAGGTCAGAAATAAAAGTTCAGTGCTTCTTTCGTGTAAATACCGTATCCGCTATTTCATGTTGAAAGACATTTTTAAATCAAGTTTCAGTATGTTTTTAATATTTGCATTTTTCACTCAAATGAAAATGACACTTGATTATTTATTAGAAGTTAAATGCTATTTTTGTTTAACATAAAATTAAACACAATTTATCTTTTATTTACTCACTGCTGCAGTTTATATGATAGCCAGGTCAGTGCACTGTACAAACCAAAATTATTAGTTCCCATTGGTTCTGGTTACTACCCTTTTTTGAACATTATTTTGCTATTTGTTTTGGAAAGCACTGTAAATGAAGCAACATTTGTAGAAGCACAAGTCTTAGGAATCTGGTACAGGCATCAGTAATTTCAAGTGCTACAATGACTATTAATACACAGTATAGTTTTTCAGTTTGGTTACTTCGATAGATTTTTGCCACTTTCGGTGTTTTTTTTTTTTTAATTTATCCATCCATCCATTTTTAGAAAACAGTTATTCAGTACAAGCGCCAACAGGATACTAGGTCACTACTGAACAATCATATATTGTCACGCACACAACCACACCGCAGACACAAGTACCTGGATGTATTCAGCAGGGCAGGGTATAAAGCCACTCCATCGCTCCCAGGTCGCAGAATCTCATAGAGACAACCATCCCCCGCATTCTCACCCATCCCATCCACGTCGCCTTGCCTGACCTTCACTTTGCATCTCATTTCCTTGTCCCCGAGTCCTGTTTCCCAAGGCTTTGACCATTTCCTCACCTCTTTAGACACGACCATAGATAATCCTTTGGTACAATGTTCGTGTCTTGATTCTGGACCCACGCCTTTCCCTGACCATGAAATTTGCGTAGCCACTTCATTATTATAATAAACAATCCCGCCTTTGGGTCTTACCTCCTGTGTCCCGCCGGTGTGTGTCACATATATACTCTTTTATTTATTTATTGCTAATTATGTGTCATTAGTTTTTGTATGAGGTTTAGCATGACAGTTTCACAGACACAATATAAACAGGACAGTCGCACATTCACAAAATTGGACTTCATGGGAATGGAGACTGCTTAAGTGTTGAACAGAAAATTACATCAGGGAGTCTTTTCAGCATTGGGCAGGAAATGCAGCCAGAGCACTTGAAAATAAGTTCTCAGAACTCGAGATGTAGATTCGTCAGCGACGTCAGGGTTCCAGGTTAATTTGTACCGAAGCGTGCCTGTGTTGGTTTCTCATGTGTTTGATCCCTGCGAGGCTGTGCCAGGGCGTAAAGTTAACCTCCGAAAGCTTCCATTTGCAAGTGAAAATGAGAGGCTTTTACTTGCTCCCGCACTGTTAAACAGGGAACCATCTGAAGGCTGCTGCGTGTGGTCACACGGTGATCGATTGCGAATCACATCTGGGGTAAGAAGTCATGAAATGAAGTGTCTGCAAGCCTAATGGAAAGGCAATCTTATTTGCCAGTGGAAGATTTTTTTTTCCCCCTTCCAACTCCATTCATAACCCTTCGGATATGTCGGTGTGAGGTGAGTGATGTCATTAAACTATCAAACTAGGCAGAACAAATGAAGAAGAAGAAAAAGAGAAGTAGAGTCCTTCAGTTGTCTATTGAAAATGAGGACAGCTTAGTGAACGCTTCATGTGAGGAGCCCTACACAAGGCCTTCATAAGCTATACATGAATACTGACATATGCTTATGTCAGCATGTGTAGCATTCCTTGCGTAAGAGATACATTTGAGCTTTCTTTGTTTTGCATCATGCTTCCATAATAAATGGACAGCCATTCCTAAATGTTCATGTCAGCAGCCACAGATTGCTAGGCAGGATTCCATTAAAGGTCTTCTGTAAGCGTTTTACAATGCATTCTTAGGCAAGGCATCATGCCTTTATGAACAGTGCATAAATATTTTGTAAATGTTACATTATTTCATTAATGATTTATGATGATCTTAAGAGTGAGCCCTGTTTATCCGAAGTGTTTTTAGAAGTATAGTAAAAATTTTTAGAAATTTGCTAGACAGATAAACGGTAGGCATTTTACATCTACATTTACATTTACATTTTTTAATTTTGCAGACGCTTTTCTCCAAAGCGAAGTATATCTCAGCAAAAATACAATTTGTGCACTACGTAAAGAGAAAGAGATATAGCTGCAGACATTTTAGCAGGTGAAGTCTACTACAACAGTTTATTTTCTTTAAAGAGCAAAACAGTGATGAAAGAAATTGAGACTGAAGATATCAGCTTGGCCCTCTATTTGGGTAAACAGTACCTGCCTATTCATCACAAGTGTCCAATTTTTATGAGCAATAAATTACAAGTTACTTCCACACCCTCTTTTCTCCAGTCATATGTGTGTGTTCATATTTTAAAAGGTTTGAAAAACCATAAGTGAAACAAAACACTATGTTTCTAACTAGACATCTTTAGAAGCTCTATGGAATTCTATCATTCCATCGACAGTAAATTACCTATCTGTCAATTTGATCTTGCCCAAAGATAAATATAGTAGATCTGTGCCATGTGCTGTCCATGGCACACCAAAAAAACATTTTTTTCCAATGTTTCAAGTTCCTCAGAGTGGAAGCGACGAGCGTAGTGACCATGCTGCTTAGACAGAAAAAGGCAGCTATAAGCAAATTTTAATCACATTAAATGTTAATCACCTGTTGGATCTATTTCCCCCTTTTTACTATTTCCCCTTTTCATTTTGCCTGAAGGTGGAAATTTTTCTTTTAAAGGTATAAATGTTCATGCCCATAAGGTATAGATGTTCATGATCATGCCTCGGATCAATCCTTTACAGAGCCACTCCTGCAATATAACATAAATGTTTATACGTATCTCAAAAAAAAAAAAAAAAATTTATTAGAAAGGTGATTACGATTCGGCAAAATTCTGGTAAAGTTTTATGCAGCTACTTGTTTGATGAACGTTGTTGCGTATGGTGAAGGAAAAAACAAACTGTACTTAAGAATCACACATCTGCAGCTATGTCTCTTTCTCCTATGTAACGCATATGTATTTTCTATGAGATGTACGTCCCTCTGGAGGAAAATGTCTGCTAAATGAATAAATGTAAATGTAAATTTTATTTTATTTTAAGATCCTTATATTGTCACCCCTGCTTTCTCTCCTGGCAAGACCGAGCACACAGATTTATTGTTGGACAAAAAATGTTAAACATTTTGTAACAGCATTTTTTTTTTCACTTTATTAGCCTGTTACTACTGTGCAGAAAATGACATATGTTACAGTAATTGTTTGCCAATGTGTGCTTACAATTGTTTCAATTGTTTTTCAAAGTTTCAAATCACTAGTGTAATTTATTCTGACATTTTTGTTTTATATCATTCACTGAAATTACTGCTTACATAGGTGACAAAACTGAGACAACCCAATCCCCCCCAGTAGCTGTGAAAAGCGAGGATTGCTGTGAAACATTTTCTAAAATAAGTTACTATCATAAATATCACTTTTACCACACTTCATCCTTGCAGAGTGTTGGCAACTGACTACAGATGGCCAGGGCGGTAGACTTGTTCCATTGCCTTTTTTTCTTAAAGGGATGATACATCCATGTAATACTTTTCTGCGGTTAGTTTGATGCCATCGGAAACACTAGTCACCACTTTGTACCGACATGCAGATTATCACTTCAGGATATGGAGGATGTCACATAGACTGTCAGGTTGTCCCTTCTGTGATGTTGCACATTCTTCATTTTAACTTTTAACGGAAATTATGACACTGATCGTCAGGCTCACTCTTTATAATTGATAATGTATACTTTGTTCTTTGCTGCGTGCTGCATTTGAATGTTATCTTATATTTGCATATTCATAAGACGCTATCAAAGACGACTTACAGAGCATTTGTCTGTATGAAGTACAAAGTGGCACTGATGCGGGCACGTTCTCTTTTCATTTCTGTGAGGCTCTTAGTGGAGGCTGCTTCTCACTGTCAAGTTCTGAAGCAGCTGAACAATGCAGTGGTCCCCTTGATTCCTCTCAGCCTGGGTAATGGCATTTCTATCAGATTCTTTCCAGCAAGTATTGGCCTGACTGGGCAAGCTAGACTATAGCTAGAATTTCTTTTTTGGGTCGCTGTGTAGTGCCATTCCTGAACATCATACTGTATGTCTCCTAGATATAGTCCTTACACAGAAAACCTAATTCATGTAAACAAAGTGAAATTCAATAAGTTCCCAGCTTTTACAGAAAAAATTAATTAATACATGAATACTCAGAAGGGCTACCTGCTTCTGAGCGACTCTCGCCCACATGCACTAAAAGGATGCATTTGGATTTTGCCAGTCATTTTTCCATGTTGCAATTGGCCACCCGCAGGCATTGGGCTTTAAGAGCTCAGAAACTGATGTTTGCGGATTAGAATGAGTGATTTTGTCCAGACTCTCCACAAAGCAAGGATTCGGTGTGCTTACAGCATTGGAGCCACACACAAAAAAAAAAAAAAAAAAAAAACAAAATCTGATTGCTGGTGCCAAGATGTCCTCATGCATATATGTGTACATGCATAAAATAAACAAGTATAGACTCCCAAGCACACAAGCACATATACTATGTGTTAGTATAAAAAGAGTAAACTCTTTGCAGGCCCTCAAAACTGACTGTTTTGCCCAACTCGGATGTTCAGGCCTCATTGAAAACACAGAAAATTTACAGCAATTTGAAAGTTATCTTAATGCTCCAATTTATCTAGCACAATCTGCTTTAGAGAGAGCTCGGTTAATAAACATTCCTTGGTTTGCGCTTACTCATGGTTTCAAGGTTATAACATGTACTAAGAAACAACATATCAAGTTGTGGTCTTTATGTAGTGCGACTTAAGTTTAATCATCTATTTTTTATAACTCTCAAGTGTCACACAATTAAGTGTGAAGCTCCTGCCTTTGGACAATACCTCCCTCTCACATATCAAGGTGCAGAACATTCATACTCTTCAGTGGAAACCTTCAGAGTTATTGTAAAAAAGTGAAAGCCAACAGGGTTATTATCTAAATTGGATGACGGATCCCAAAGAACTGACCAATACGTCACATGAAATTGAAGTCGCAGTCCCACCAAAACTGACACCTGTTAGTCTAACACTTGATTACTCAGACTTCTTGGGAATTTCATGCATTTCAGCTTCCAAACCTTAAACAGTTCATTGTCCCATGACTGTAGGTTTTTTCAGTGCATAGAAACTAAAACCCTTTGTTATTTAAGACATGCCTAAATGTATACATGCTAAGTGACAGTATAAAGGAATGGGAAATTTAGGGGAGTCTTAATTCAACAGAGAAAAGGTGGTTTAACTTTGTTTAATGTGTCATTTCACTAGGGAATCAATGAAGTTTTCTTCCATTTTGCTGAGTTCTTCTGTGACCTTGATTCTCCAAGGTCTTAAGTTAGAAGATACAGAGCATGTTAATTTGTACTGTAACTGATATCAAGCACAAAGCCAGGCAAATGTAAAACCCCTGAGATTTCTACAAACTTGCCCTTCAACATTATCAATTGTGCATGTAGTCATTAGGGTGTCTTTACCTTCAGTCTTCTTCATTCGCTGCTCCAAGCCTGTAGAATGTGGATGACATTTGAAAGGCTAATTTCAAAGAATGAAGGAAAATGCTGTGAGTGCGGATGTGTGTGTACTGTATCACTCTCGTATAATGGACGGATTTAAACCATGGAAATTAGCAGAAGTCGTTTATTTTCAAACAGGAAGTCCTAAACTTGCTGCAAGGGAAATATGGCGATTGTGTGCAGACTGTACAAAAAAAGTTATGTAACAGGTTACACCATGAATGCAGAATAGTTATTCCCTGTCAGACAGAAGAAACCTGAAGAAGGTAGTGCAGATTTGAAAAGCTCCTTTAAGTGTACAGGTCTGACAGTTGTTTCTGATGTGCTGCACATTGAGCCCACTGGTTATTAATAAGACAGGATGTCATGAGAAAGAGTACGGCATGATCCAGAAAATATTCTCAACAGTGACAAAAGCTTTAGACCTATCTAACTACAGCCTTCCTTTAAGCAGTGAATTACATTTAACCATGTCGAACGGCCATCTTGCCCTCGCCAAACTATTGTTTCACTCATTAGGTAAGGCTTCATCGGGCCGAACAATCGATTGCCTGGGGTGCTCATCATTTTCTTTTTCCATTTGGAGAAATTAGGGTTGAGACCCAATCGATACTGTCAGGAAAGAAATTATTAAAAAGGGCGTCAGTTTTAAAAACACATTCGAGGAAATGTGCAGAGCATTAGTGGTGGTTATGTGAAGGGAAGCTGGCGTCAAGCTGAGCTCTCATGTCAATAACCACACTCCGCTGGAAATGAGAGAACAGGAAATGAGATTCCTCACACGCAGGTTCCGTCGCGTGTGCACGACTCTGCTGGCTGAGCTAATTATCGGCATGGCCCTTGGAGGGTGGTAGAGATGGCTGTGGAGATCATGCTGCTGTCGCACCCTTTTGTTTTTCCCTTCCCTTTTGTCCATTTTGCCTAGAGGCTCACAATCTGAGGCGGCCTTTGTCGGCCTACATGAGCAGAGGTCCCCTTCTCCCTCCCACCTTGACTGATGAGTGCCAAGGCGAGCACTCCACAGGACAAGTGGCTAATTAATGGCTGAAAGTCGTAAATAATAATTATGTTGCGCTTCTTGAAAATGACTCTTGGCTCTTCCTGCCGAGTGATAAAATTGGATCCACGATGAATCTGGGTGCGACATGCTGTTTTGGGTGGCGCCGGGGTCATGACCTTGAAGGGTACCAGCCAGGAAGCAGCTGCAGGCTGGTGGCTGTGCTTTGGGGGACGCACGTTTCGGGAATGATGGGGGTGGATAAAGTGGGCCAACATCGCTGTGTTTTATGAGGCCTGCTGAGAAGGCTCATTGTGCTAACTGGCAGGCAGAGCTTCCCATGCTGCCTCTAATCAGTTAGGACAAGCATGCTTAGCTTAAAGGCGGAGTACCAGGAATCTCTCCCCATGTTCTCATGTTACAGTGTCCTCTGTGATTTGCTTGCTCTTGTTTTATCCTGAATGTTTATATACCTCTTCCTCCAAATACCCCCCTCCACTGCTGTCATCTCTTGTATACCCGGGAAGTAGTTTAAAGTTCCTAGTGTTGCTGTCAGCAAGCATTCAGTCACAGCACATGATTACTGAAAAAGGCACATAAAAATTCCTGAGAAGGTACGGTATTTCACTTAACCACCACATTGTGTACCACGTAAAAACATAACCTTTTAACATTGTACTCCTTGGCTGAAGGCCCCTGCACCAAACTCCATTACATTGACACTGCAAGGGATGGGGTGGGGGTGTAATCACAAATGTCCAGATTATTATCAGACAATGCATTTCTGATGGGATGGGATGCAAGGGATGGGGTAGCATGGGGGTTGTAGGGCATGGGATGGGGGGATGGAAGTGTAATAACAAATGCCCAAATTACTATTGGACAACACACACACACACACACACACATTTTCAGAACCGCTTGTCCCTTACGGGGTCACGGGGAACCGGAGCCTACCCGGCAACACAGGGCGTAAGGCCGGAGGGGGAAGGGGACACACCCAGGACGGGACGCCAGTCCGCCGCAAGGCACCCCAAGCGGGACTTGAACCCCAGACCCACCGAAGAGCAGGACTGCGGTCCAACCCACTGCGCCACCGCACCCCCTATTGGACAACACATGTTTGATAATTAAAAAAGTGACATTTCATCTATATCCCTTTACCTGCAGCTTCTCACATTACCCTGTAAATCTAGCTTTTACGGATCTGCTCAAAAGTCAATGAAAATGTCAAAACAGGGAGGGAACAAGGGTACAACTTTCTAACCCGGCCTCAGTAAGGCCCAATTAACTGGAATTTAATGATGATCATTACCATTGCTGTTGCAGGGTCTGGCTGAGATATTGGTGGGCAGGTGGAAATTCTCTTATTTTTGACATCTACAGTAAATGACCTCATTAAATAAATCCAAAAGCAATGGTGGAAAAATAAGCTTCTCTTTTAATGGAACCTAATCCAATCAGTCAAGTACATAGGCTTCCAACAAGATTTTTATTTACCTTCAGTACGGGGAAGGAAACACATTATGAAATGAAGTATGAAAGAGTGAAATGACGGATTTCAGATTACATGTTCGCTAGATTCTTATTGTTGCACAGATCAACAGAAAGCAAAAAATAACCCAAGATGATGAACAAAATAGCACATATTAAAGACTGTATATGGCTTTCACGTCACTGTGCTTGTTTGTGTTTATACAGGATTAAGAGTTGTTTTAATTTTCTTTCATCATGCTTATTAACCAGTATTTTGTTTAATACCAACTGTCAAACAGATGGGTTGGGCTGTATTTCTGATTTAAAAAATGGCAATTTTAAGAGAAATCATGTTATATGGAATATGAAAAAATTAGAGCGTAGTCCATACTCTTTAAGAGTATTTGAAAGTACGACAAATCATGCAGTTCTGTTAAAAGGTATGACACAGGGCAAAAGGATTTTTAAAAAGTTGTTATGCAACTCAAATCTTTGAGTTCTAAGGGGACCAGTATCCCCCTGAAAACAAGCTGTCTTTGAATAATCACATGTAGTACACAATTTATATATATTTACTTTTACATAATGTGGTGGGTGGCAATTTTGTTTTCCAAAGGTCAAAATGACTTTGCTTGTTTTTAAGCTTTGAATTTTTCCAGAATATCTGTCTGTATTTCAGCCCACCTATTGCAAAGTCAGTCCACTGTTCGATACCCATTCTCACTGTACTTACTGTTTATTGCGTGACTGCAGGGCAAATCTGGAATATGTGCATGTGGCTACCTTGTGATGGACTGGCCTCCCATCCAGGTCGTACCCCTCTTAGCCTAGTGCCCAGTGATTCCAGGATAAGCCCCCGAGCGCCACAACCTTGACAATAAAAAGTGGTTGCTGAAAGTAAGTGAGTGAAGTGCAAATCTGAGATTGCATCTTGAATGTGACTGTGCAAATGTTCACTTGGAGGCTGATCTGTAGCAAAGCAAGCAGAAATGAGGTAGCGAGAGCGGAAGCACAGTAGGGACTCATTTTTTCCTGTAAGGGAACCCAATTAGGTGGTGATAATGAGGACAAGCGACTGTTTTCTTAAACTGTAAAAAAATCTACCTTTCACAGTGTATCTTTTAGATATAGCCCAGTGCTGAGTTTCATTGGCAGACTGCAAATTTATCATCATTGTAATAAAAAGAAAAGAAATATCCTTAGTCATGGGTTGTGTAAGCCTTTTTTCTCACTTTCTTTAACACTTCTACTACGTTCATCTCTTATCCCCTAAAAGTGCCTGATACTTGGCCCCAAAGAGTGAACAGTCTTGTAAGGACTGTCATCAGTGGCTGTGACATCCTTTGCACCCCACAGTAAATAATGAATTTTAAAATTTAAGTGACTAATGACTAAAACTTGAAATATTTTTTACTAACATAAAAGAAAGTTTTGCACAAACATTACACAGAATGCAGTTTGCTCTGTCTGATGGTGTCTCAAGATGCCATTGACTTAAGCATGCAGATAAATCAGATTCTTAATTAATCAGAAAGTCTGGGAATTGTGGCAGTAGATGTATGTTTGATAGCAGTTAAGGGAATTAATGTTAGCTGAGGGAAAAAAAAAAATAATATAGTATTCTTATTAAAACCTTGGGCCGTATGTGTACTGAATTTCTACTAGAATGGCCATGCACCATGACCCGGATAAAAGTTTAGTGAATAAAATGTGAAAGTTATATGAAAAAAATACTAATAAATAGTTCACAGCAACCATATTCAAATACATAGCTTTTAAGCATTGGTACAAGAAATCAAACTTATAGCTTCCTCTGAGATGTGAGCAAGTCTATAGTCAGAGTAGCATAGTAATTCTGTTCCTTTATCCGGTAGTGTATTGCTGTAGTGTCTCCCAACGTGGACATAAACTATAATGACCCCACGTGCAGAGTTTATTTGTAAGTTCACAGTGCAAACTGGAAAGTAGAGTGCAGATTTGATATAATAAACACAGAACAAAGACACGGACGTAATATGTGTGCAAGTCAGTGAAAGAGACAGAAATATGTGATTAGAATGTAGGGGCATCATGAAATACAGTACTGGAATTCAGGAACTGGACAGGTGTACAGAATGGCTCAGACAAGACAGAACTCGGGACTCGAACTCAAACACCCACAGAACATGGCTTGGAAAACCGGTAAATAAACAAGGATTGCAAACGCAATAAAGGCAGTAGAGCGCTGATTAAGAACCCAAAACCTTGGGTATGTTCTTTATTACTTTTACAGCTATTGATTGTTGAGTATGGGATTATGAACAGGTGTGTGGGTTTGGGCTGATGAGATTGAGTTACTCCTGTTGTCGCAGGGGTTATTACTCGTCGGACGTGCCAGCGAGGTTTACATACCCTCCTGCAGTGGTATTGAATCAAATATTGCCCTCCTCGAAATCTAGGTGATGAATCCCCCTGAAGAAGATTTACATGCCCCTTGGGATGCCAGCCTGGTGTGTCCTCCAGCCATATTTTAACAACAGTCTTGGCATTTATACATTTCAGCCCTCTGATGGTCTGCTTTTGTCGCTTCCACTGACATTGCTAGGATGATGTCAGATGTCAGTGTCTTCCAAGGACTGTCCTTCAGATGGAAAATAAAAGTATTAAGTTCCATAACTTACACTTGTATGTGATGGTCTGTTTCGAAGCAGCTAAGTTTTGATGTGGGATAAAGAAGCAGGGAGAAAATAAAATATTGTGGTATAAGGAGTTTTTCATATTCACTCTGACATATTCACAGTTAAGCTCATTTTAAGAAATGATGTAAAGCATGTGATGAACATTTCTTGCATGTATGTGAAAAGTGATAAAACTAAAGAATTACATTACATATAGTATGTGTACCTGGAGAAAATGCATGAGCAATTACTGTGCTATATTGCGAGAACGTAAAGTGTGCTGCTGAGTGAAACGATTCAGTTTTTCAGATGTATATGTTTGTTCATGGATTTTTGAATATCCAAAGCTGAGCTGAGAAAACGTGTATGTCCATGTTTTGTTCATTAAGGGTTCATTAAAAGTTAATTACAATTTGTTTGCCTTCAGATGTGAGGTTCTTTACGGAATTGGTCTGCGATCATCTCTTGTTCATCACATGTTTTGAAGTCGACTCTGTCCTGGGTAACACGGAATCCGATAAGCCCTTTTTGACGGGAGGTGTTTGTATTGCTGGAAACCTCATCATTCGAACCACCCTGCACAGAGAAGGCATGATCTGAACTGAACCTCACAAAAGCATTTCTTGCAAGATGCAAGATAACCAGTCCTGACAAGAAGTGAATGAGAGTAAGTTTGATGTGTACTCTGTTTTTGTGATGCTGTGTTGCTGCAGTGACACCCCCCCCGCCCAGTCTCTGTTGCGCATAGAGCAGTGCGGTACTATGTCTGAGCTGTGTCACCCTGCACAGGTCTCGTTCTGCAAAATTAGTTTGTCAATTTCAATGTGACACTAACCACAGCAGGTAGCAGTGATTTCCCCCGATTATTTTTAAACCTCATTTATTATGTAGCCTGTAAGTGACAGGTGGTATTAAGACTTAATGAAGGCTTTCAGTTCACTTACTAACACACTTTGTATTTTTTGGCCTCTTAATGGTACAAGAACAGACAGTCATTTTTGTTTGATCGGATGCTCAGAGTTCAGTTAATGGTAATTGATTTGCTTGGCAGATTGCTATCCTGGACAACTTACATTAATGATTTTGCAGACAATAACCATTTCATAATACTCCCTTTTGGTTGTGGGAATTGACAAAAACCATAAACCTTTATGCTTTTTTTTATTTTCTTTTTAAATTCCTTGGGACTTATTTCCAATATAGGTATGTTCTATAATATTGTATAAATCAGACCTTTGGTGTTTTTTTGTTAATGCCTCATTCAGTTTTGTTTTTTTTTTTTTTTTCTGCACCCAAGAAAAATCACAAGGTAGTTCATGATTTACTGTGCCTTTGGAAAAAGTAGGCTATTTCACAAACCAACGTATCTTTTTAGGTTACATGTTTTATATGTTAAGTTCTGGACAAAACAGTATGTTTCAGTTGGTTCTTAGTGTCAGTTTGACTTAATGTCTAATTCGGTATTTCTGAGGGCGGTTTAGTTCGTGTACAGTTTGTGCAGAGCTATATGTTCTTATTCATATACTAAATCCCTTGTGTATATTGTATGAGACCTGCTGCTAAGAGGGAGTTGAATACATTCATTGGGATTTTTACTTGAGCTGCTGCAGAACCGAGTATAACTTTAATGCAGACCAGAGATTCATCTTTGTGTGTGACTACTCTTTCAGAAAAACGATCCATCATCATAAGTTGACAAAACCGGAGGAAGCTCGCAGCCACACAAATACAAGCGGCCACAAATGTTTTCAGCATGTCTGATAATGACTTCACCCTTGGATTGCTTTTAAGCGGTTATCACAATAATATACAAGCCATAAGCTTTATTGCACATGTACCACAGGTGAATACTGCCACTTCTAGACCATGTTCTAGCATCTGCTTTTAGATTTAAGAGCTTACGCTTTTACAGAATACTGCTTTTGAGTGTCGTCTGATTCCTTCAAAGACTTCTTAGGTACCTAAAAATGAATCTGCAGTATATTGTACATTTTATGACTAAGGTAAAGAAAGAGCTGCAGTAAAACTGAAGCTGTCTAGACATCTCAGCTCTCCAACATGCCCTACCGCCCTTGCTGTACAATATCTGTACATCTCTAGCCATCTTCCTGACAGATCTACGAGACTTTACACCTGAGGCCTAGTCTTTAAAATGGAGCGTTATTAAGACTCTTATTTCTCGGTATGCTAATCTCAAACATTTGCTCTAAGATGAGTGTTGAGTATTTTGAGGGACTGAATATTACTTCCTAAAAATTGGATGTTGGATGGATGTCATCGAATGGGTGATGTGGGTTGGGGACTTTTTGTGTGGGTGCACTTGTTTCTGAGTGACTGACATTTGTGCTATAGGCTTGTGCTTTACAGTACATTGTCCTGAGGATCCGTCATTCACAGTGAAAATTGAGATTGATGGTAACTCAGATGTGGGTATGTGTAGATATAGGAAATAGAGGGAGACCAACTCAATGTGCATGTTCAGCAAGAAGCGAGTCCCTACTCACCTCACACAAGCCAATGTCCTACAGCTGGAAAATAAGCAATAATGCTGGGAAGTGACCCCGAGATCGCCGTTAAAGGAGATTTATGGCAGGGGAGGAACAGAGGTCACCATTCGGGCCTCCCGAGTGTATTAAGTTAGGATTACTTTTTCATTTGCACCAGACTGAATGTGTGGTCGGGTACCCCATGTTTTGAGAGGATTAGCCCCCACCCCTCTTGTTTTTTGGCTTCCAAACACATCTTGGTGCCCACAGGGACCCTGCTTTCCCCTTCACTCTCTCTTTTTCTTTTTGTTCACTCCGATCCCCGCCAGGGAGCCATGATGTACCATGATGAGGTACTCTAGCTGGCGTATTCCCTGTGGAAGTGGATTGGATGGAATCTGTGTAGTCCCTCCTCCTTGTTTTTTTTCTTTCTGACATCAAGATGTAGGAATTAAATGAAATTAATAGCTGTAGTGGTGGGTGATGAAGCTCGCTGTAATCCTCTAATGGCGTATAATTAGGAATGTGTGATGCTTATGGTATGGTGTTTTTTTGTTTAGTATATGCATGACTTGCCTTCATGTGATATACTGCTGCTGTGTCACTGGTCTGGTGTAGGAGTATTGCTGCGTTTATAGTCTTTGGATTCACTTGGATAAGTGGGTGTTGGGACAGCTTGGTTGGAAGCATATTGTGTAACTGAAACAGACCATTCATGTTCCTTTGTAATCTTCTTTGTTAGATACTGTTTAATCGTTTTTTTTTGTTATGTTTAGTGCCCCCCCCCCCACCTATCATTACGTTGACTGCAGCCATTTGTTGTTGCTCCTATTTACAAGCTCCAGTGGTGATGACAGGTGACATTGAGGCCATGTAGCTTCAAGCACATAGCGCACATTTCTGTGTCAGCAGTCAAGAAAGTGTGTTTCTGACTGTAACATACTCTGTGTTATTCAGGTCACATAATTCACATTTCCCCTCTTATCACTCTGGATGATGCTTTGAAAAGCTCAGATCGCAGGCCTAGTAAGTTTACTACGAGGCAAATGTGACTTTACCGAGGAATTTTTCTGCTGGGGTTTAATATCTTGATCTTACTTCTGTCTTCACACCTGAAGTTGAGAGGATTACCATATAGCAGCGCTTTGCAAAACCCACTCACCTTTTTAATGAATTAGACAAATGAAAAGATATTCTCCAGCTGCCACATTTCATTTGTCACCTTGTCTTTGATGCCATGATGGTAATAGATTTTGACGCAGTGTTTGCAACCAGTTGATGGAAGACTTGGTTCAGTTTCTCCTGTGTCCCAGTGCCCAGACATAGCAGGAAGAGTGACATTACACCTTGAAGGAGGCAGGTTTGCAACCATATGCTACATATGCTACTGCCGGGCAAGGCTCTGACTCACCGCGACCTCGCTTGGGACAAATGGCTGTAGACATTAGTTGTCTTCTGTGGGAACTACATTTACTCACTTAGCTGGCACTTTTCTCCAAAGTGACTTACAACGTTAAGCTGATTACAGTTATTTACCCATGTATACAGCTGGGTAATTTTACTGAATTATTGAATTTATTGAATTAGGGTAACTACCTTGCTCAAGGGTACTATAAACTTGTGATCATTGGGTCCAAAGGCAGTAGCTCTAGTGGGTTACTTACTCTGGAAAGGAAATGAATAATAATAGTCATTACTGTTATTTTGTTTATTTTTCGTTCATTTATTTAACAGAATCTCATTTAATTTAATTTACGACTGGGAATGAATGTTTTTACAAAGGAGAATTATGAGCATAATTTTTTGAATTTTCACTACCCATGTAGCTGAATAGCATATGGCAACAATAATTCTTTTATTTGCCAAAGTTATGAGTTTTACAGTTTTCAGTCAGTTTTCTACCACGCTTGTGCATGCTGGTCTTTGTCAGCGGTAAGTAAATAATTATGCCAGTCTTAATTTCCTATTGATCAGCTATTATGTATCATGTGCCATCCAGCTGCTCAGTTTTTAAGCAGGCACACATCTGTTGCTGTCTTCCCCATTTTAAACATTGGATTTAAGCGCAAAATGAAGCTTAACAGCTGGATCCATTTTAAATTAATATTTTAGCCATATAAAATGATTTTTTTCGAACTGTGGATCATAGATTTTTTCTTCATGAATGTTTAATTATAAACCACAAAGGAACATATTTTACGGAGCCTGCCAATCCACAGAATAATAATAATAATAATAATAATAATAATAATAATAATAATATTCCAGGTGCTATAGTTTCCTACAGTCAAAAAATGTACCTGAATTGCCCTTTGTCTGTGTATGTGGGTGAGTGTGCATGGCTCTATCCTATTAGGGGAGTACCATGCCCTCACACCTTAGCCTTGTGGCACAGCCTTCAGACCGCTGTGATCCAACATTCAGGAAGTAATTCTTGATAATGGGTGTGTGGATAATAATATTCAAATTAACTATCACTGTTTTTATTAAGGGTAGTTGAACTGTTGATGTTGGAGTTCAGTGTGAATGTTCTGTGCTTACTCTTAATGTTACCTTTGCTTCAAAATCTTGACATAACAGTTCACAGACAAGATGAAGCAGTCAGGTACTGTTCCAGTACTTGGCACTATTTTCTTACTTTGCAATGGAAAAGGCATCTCGACATTTTTGTAAGCACATTGACAAATAAGCATAAAAATGAGTACATTTTAATAGGGATTGTAGGAGATAGGCATAATGTGTAAATACAAAGATGTAACTGGTTTGCCATATAAATCTTGTGGAGTTTATTGCCATGCAATTGACTTTTTACAAAAGACAATAAAAGTGTGTGTATATATATACATACATACACACCTTCTGAACCACTTGTCCCATACAGGGTTGCGGGGAACCAGAGCCTAACCCAGCAACACAGGGCATAAGGCTGGAGGGGGAGGGGACACAAGTCATCACAAGGCACCCCAAGTGGGATTTGAACCCCAGACCCACCAGAGAGCAGGACCCAGTCCAACCCACCCCGCCACTGCACCACCACACGCCTGCTATATAAACATCTGTATGAAAACTACATTGTAACTATTGACAAAAAAATATATAACAAATGGTAAAAGCACATGTATATGAGCTGAAAATAATAATAGTACACTTGAACTAAGAAAGGATGGGATGGTGAGGGGATATACGGGGTATATTGAGGAACCTAGGAGAGGGTAGTTCTGTTTCTGCCTTATGCATTCGTGTACTGTTATTCATGTAGAGAAATCAATTTTTTTCCTATTTTTTCACACAGTTAAAGCTGATCCTGTGTAAGTCAAAGGAATGTAAGATGTGACAACTGATATTACTGAGGCTTTATTCTTTGAAACACCAATCAGCAGGTTAAATTGAATTTATTTAAGGGTACTTGAAAATGCTTCTGTCACAGAGTACGTCCCAGTTCTTTATACAGAACTACCTTCGCAAATGGACTTTGTAAAGAGCAGGGATGCCAAATGAGTGAGTGTATCAGGGTGCATCACCGGCATGAGTTCACCTGCTGCAGCTGTAAGGAAGCACTGAGAATAATTTTCATTTCCATGAATTTGAGTAATTCTGGCTGATATGCTGTATATCAGTTTTAAATATTGGATTAACAAAAAATAGTGCAGAAATCAAATTTTAGTTCCTGAACCACAACACAAAGCTACTATATGGTTATTTGTAAAGGCACTAATTTTGTGGGATTACCTATGCATGCACTGTATGTGTGCATGTATGTATGGATGTACAGTACATATTTAAGGAGTATTGCTATGATAAGCATAAAAAGTTTGCTGTTCGACTGAAAATAATACATCTGACAATTTTCTTTGCACAACCTTTTGGCAACTATTCTTCTTCTTCTTCTTCTTCTTCTTCTTATTATTATTATTATTATTATTATTATTATTATTATTATTATTATTTCACTCACAGATTTTCAGAAAGCTTCAGACTGAAAATGTCAGCACTATTTGAATAAAGATGTGACGTCTGCAAAACTTGAAGTAAAACAAATACTTTCTTTAACTTTCAAATAAATAAATAAATAAATAAGGCTAACCTAACCTTGTTTAAGTTCAGCATTTTCTGTGCTATGATAGAATTCCACCTTAGGAAGGAGAGGAGCCCACCATCCTCACCTTATTTGTTTAACTCAGCCTGCTCAGGGTAATACTATGTAAATTGCTTTCCTTTTCTTGATTGCAAGGCATTATGACAAAGATTGATTGTGTGTCGGAGAAACAAGGTGTTTATTTTTTCTCTGCTGAAACAGTCCCAAGACTGACAATTCCTTAAGGTCGGGTCCCCTGACCACAGTTTCCAAATATCGGTGTGAAAAAATAGTGCAGCAAAATCATTTTCGAGGGAAATTTCAGATGTAATTAGAAGAAAAAATGACCTAGATTAACCTGTAACCCAGTGTAATTGGGGTCTCTTATTGAGTAAGGGTTTGAATGACATTGAAAAATATTTTAATTTTGTTTATTTCTACGGGTGAATCTGGGTGTGTAAATAGAATTCTTTTGGATCTGGCATTTTCAGTTTCAGGACAGTGAATCTAAAGGAGAGGATTTTGAGAACGCCCAGAATAACTCAAGACAGCTTGACTCAGCAATGCACTGCGGCTGTGAGTTTTTAAGTGACTCATAACTGCAGTCTGCAGTCATGCATTGTTTTACCTTGCATCTGCTATTGTGAGAGGAGGGAGGGAATCAATTTCAACGTCGCTGAGTATGGCAGAAAGGCTTCGGGCCACAGATATCCCAGTAACAAAACGGATGGTCTCTGCTTTCATGCCAATGAGAGGTGGAAATGATATGGATGCTCAAAGTTGAGACAAAGGAAGCATTTTTTTGTTTGTTTCTTCTTGGGGGTGCATTTTATCATAGTACAATGACAGCACTTACTGCAATATGCAGAGTGGATCTGTTCCTTCGTAGATGTAAAATTCTAGTATCCTGTTCTGGCTGTTGATGATTGGTCCTATTTATTGTTAATTGCTCCACTAAGGTAGAACAAGCAGTCAATTACTGTGTGTTAAAAGCCACTGTATAGCCTGTTGACAAAAAGACAAAGGAATCACTGCACTCAGTATTAACGGTGTGGCGATTAAATGTTAGCAAGCAACAGCAATTATGTCCTATCGATGCCAGCAGAGAATGGGGTGGGAGCAGTTCACTTTCAAAGTCTAATTTGTTCACAATGGAAGCCCTTAAATAAGAAATGAAACAAGTTGGAATTTGTTAGTTCTGCAAATTCATATTTTGTTTGCTGAGTTTTATGAGTATATTTTCCTTTTCATTTTTAAAGGTAGTAGTATTTAACTGACTATAATTAACAGTTAAGTGCAGTTATACATTTGATTTGCAGAGGTCTGTCTTCCACAGTTGAAAAAGGTCTTTACAGAAAAGATTCTTTGCAGCGATAGATCACACGGTACTTGACCTGACACTCAGGGTGTACCATGCATTAGAAGAGGTCATGCTCTTTCCCACTTGCTTACCCACTCATTTTCCTTCTTGTAGTCTCAAATTTGCTTTGCAAGGAGGCACACCTTACATACATAATGTTGTACATTTAAAACATAAATGCTTAAAAGCAAATGCAAAAAAAAAAACATCTAACTGAAACAACAATTGAACAGATTACTTATGCAAATTATCAGATGAATAGCCATGAGAATAAATAACATCTTGATTCTCTTACTCGCCCATTTACATAGCCCAGGGACTAGGTTTGATGGTAGACTATGGATTTCATACAAAGTCATCAGAGTTTAAACTTTTGATTAGGTGAACATCATAGTGAATTGCTTGTGAAATTGAGACTCTAGTCTTTCCCTCACTTTGTAACAACTTTGTTGGTCTGTAACACTTGAACTGTAGTGCCTTGCTGACCAAATAAAAATAACGACCAAAAGTTCATTCCTTTATAACCTGGTATCCAGCCCTGTAATGTTCTGTTTCATTTTAATCTAAAGAGATTTTCTTAAAAATAAATCTTGGTCAACATGCTGGCTAAATTTTGTAACAAGGTGTGTGTGTGCGTGTGTGTTTTCAATAGAACTATACAGATTATATAAGGTTTTTCAGTGCCAGTAAGAAATCAATGTGACTATGGTCTATAGAGATAATTCAGAATTTGAAAAGATGTAGGAACTGGCACCCGTATCATAAGTGTGAGGCATTTGCCACTTTCTTGGTAGTGGAAACTTGCAGCCAACTGGAAACTGGTATAGTTGAGTTTTGCCGGGGGAAGCTGTGGGATGGGGCTTTGAGAAGCAGTCTGTTCCTCCCAAGTGGGAAGGTGTTTTCGGTGACTTTGTGGAAAGAGAGTGGTGGTGCGCAGAATATAAAGTCAGTAAGAACGCCCAGGGCCTGCCTGCTTAATCTGCCCAAGCAAAACCACTACCAGGAGTAGAAATATTCACTCCATATTCACTCTGAGTTTCTCCTTTTCTTTCCTCCTTGCAGCACTGTAACTAGTTCATGCCATGTAGGTTTTTTTTTTTTTTCCTTCTCCACAGTCACAGAAAGCAAAAGAAATGATACAAATTGTTTTAAAAACAACATACTGGACATATACTTGCCTGTCTGTGGGAGAACCCTGCAGTTTCATATTTGGGAGAGATGCTTAACTTTAATCATGAAATTCCAAGGTATAAAAATTGCACAAAGATATAAGATGTTTCACATAAGTGTCATCTGAGCAACGTAATTAATATAAAAGACAATAATGTAATGAATACATTAATATAGAAGGTAATTATAAAAACTGTGTGTGGAATGTGGGAAATTAATAAAGTTTTAAGACCCATATGTCACATTCCTTGTTCAATCTCATTTCAGTGGTGCATGCAAATGACAGAACCTGCTAAACCAATAAATGCAGGGAATTGCACCAGGGCTACAAATGTTAAAATGAGTGATTGGCTGACTGAGGGTGGAAAGTCTGAAAGAGACATTTAATTGGTTGAACGGTAAGCAAAAAAAAAACAAAAAACAGAAATCAGTCTTAGTTCTTGAACAGAGGTACCTATGTCTTTTTTTCTGTGTATTACACACAAGGCAGCACTTCTTCTGCGAGAGCCTATGTGCTACTTGTAGTAATTTTGACCAGCAAATCATAGGTCTCTCCAGAGCAATTTGAGGATTTTGATTATAGGGATTTCAGAGCGAAATGTTTAGTTTTGCTGCACTTCTTTATTTTAGCACTATGATACCACTGACAGTGATACCACCCTTTTGTAAACAGTTGCTTATAACATATGGGTATTCTTTCACTGCCAATTGAAGTTGCATATTAAAATATTCTGATTTTATTTTCTTTGTCGATCGGGAAAGGGACCTTGACAATTTGTGTAAATTTTTGTGACAATTTTGTGAAACAAGTGTATTTTTTAATCGTTTAAAAATGATCACAGTAATCGTTTAAATAAGGAATTGCTGCGTTTTTCGACTCCATTGTGTGCACTGGAGCAGCTTGGGAAGGTCTCCCAGGTTCTGTGTCCTTTGCAGAAAACCTTGTGTCTGCAGCTACACTATGCTTTGAGGACACTGACCTGACAGACAAGTCTGCTTGGCCCTCAGGGCAGTGCCACAGCTGTTGGGCTAGCGGGCAAAATGCTAGCAGCTAATGCTGCTAACACCACAGATTCCCACTTGTTCCTCTAGCAGTAGTTTATCCTGACCAGCTCCTGCTAGGAGTTTGTCTGCAAGATAAGCTCCCAGTAAGAGCTTTCATAATGCTGCTTACACAAAAAATGAAAACAGATGAAGTCCCGCACTTTTCTTCTAGTATTCTTTTCCCCTCCTGGACCTAGCCACATAGGTTATTCCCCTCTCTGCACATTTTGCAATGTGATAATAGGACATAATAACAATGCAAATGCACATAATATATAAATTCAGTATTAGTGTCAAAGCACAAGTTTTATTTTCTTTATTTACCCTGCAATGTATCAGTGCTAATGGAAAATATGAAATATGTACTGGCAAAGCTATGAATGGCACCATCTGTGTCTTAGCCTTGGTTTGTAACCACATCCAACCAGATGGCATTGCATGATTAAAAAAAGTGTTTTCTGAAGTGTTGATATAGCATACAAAATAACAGATATTCAATGTGTTGACAGCCTAAACATGTTGTGTTGAAAACAGCAGTATGCTTCCGGAAAAAAAAAAAAAAAAAAAAAAAAAAAAAAAACACTGTACCATGGCTGTGGTGCTTAGCTACTAAATGACTTGAGGGACACAAGCATGAGTACACACAAAAACAGACTTACAAATTCATGTCTTGGTTAATGCAGAGTGGGTAACAGTGTACATAGTTTTATGAGACATTCGGTTCTGGCAGGATTATATTATGGTATGGGATGACTGTATACTTCTGCTAGTGATTTTTAATTTTTCCAGGTGTCCTGCGGACTATGTGCTGTTGTTCTTGTGTCAAATTCACCTAACTGAAGGTCTCAAGTGGAGCTAAACACTTCCAGAAATGGAAAGCAAAAAAAAAAATAAATTCTTTGGGATGAGCATGTTCTCCTCCATCCTTTGGATGACAGTCCTCTGAGCTGCAGAGATTTATCCAACATTACATACCGGGGAAGTACAAACCCTTAGCACAATGTGAAACACAATCCAAATTCAGACTACTTGATATACAGTGGCTGAATAACCGGAAGAAGTAATAGAGGAAGAGTATATTAAATGTTAAAGCTCATCTGATTGCTATCAATAGAAGAAAAAATCAATGTCTTGCACTCATTAGTAACTAGGTCACTTGGATGACAGGTCTTTGTCAGACATGATTGCCTACTGTCCTTGTTTTACCCCCACCCATATCCAGTCTATTAGTACAATTAGACCTATCAGAGATCCTTAAATTTGCATGTCACTTCTGTTGTCATCTGAGAAACTAATGCATGAGAGCACAAAAGGACAGGCAGTCAAGAAATGACTGGGATTCTGACAGTCAAATTTTGAAATGTTCCATGAAGGCAAATGCATAGATGGCCAGACGTGTTGCTCCAGTTTTGTAGAATTTACTTTTGTATAGTTTGATTTGTACATCGCTTTGAAAAAAACAAGCATCTAAAAAATGTATGAATTTAACATATATTGTTAATATGTTATGTCAATGTTAAAATGGTTATTGATGTTTTATGGGACCCTTGTTCACAGACTCCCCCAAAACTGAATGATTGGTGCTGTTTGATTTTGGAACTTAGAGGCTAGAATTGGTAAATATTTTACTGAGATGTTAATGTGGGAAACCCATTTCAGCTGATCTCACTGGTTCAGTGACAGATCAGAGATCCAAACCCAATATTTTATTTGACTCCAGTTGAAAACAAATACAACCGATATGCCAGGGATATTGATTACTATATTAATCACAACACAAACATGAAACAATGTGCAGAAGAATGTGAATCAAACTATTATAGTAATAACCCTTTCCTGTAAAAGAAGTAAGAAAAAAGTCGATTTCTACATTACAATGTCCGTAGACAATGTACAGTGACCACTTCAAGGACTGGACATTTGTTTTTAAACATTGGACCAATAAAGATAAAAAAAATTACACATTCTTGATTGCTGTCTTGATAAGATGCTTTCACATATTGTGCAAACATGGAAAATATTTTCTAAGTTGGAACACTGCTTTTTATTGGTAATACATACTTGCACAAGGAATTTCAGTACCCACACACACTGGCTGAAGCTGCTTGTCCCAAGCTGGGGCGTCATGGCAAACTGGAGCCTAACCAGGCAACACAGGGCGTAAGGCTGGAGAGGGAGGAGACACACCTAGGATGGGATGCCAGTCTGTCACAAAGCACCCCAAGTGAGACTCGAACCCCAGACCCCCCAGAAAGCAGGATCTGGCCAAACCCGCTGCACCGCTGCGACCCCCTGTATTTCAGTACCCTAACAAATCAAATATACACACACACACACACACATTTTCAGAACCGCTTGTCCCTTACAGGGTCACGGGGAACCGGAGCCTACCCGGCAACACAGGGCGTAAGGCCAGAGGGGGAGGGGACACACCCAGGATGGAACGCCAGTCCGCCGCAAGGCACCCCAAGTGGGACTTGAACCCCAGACCCACCGGACAGCAGGACTGCGGTCCAACCCACTGCGCCACCGCGCCACCCCAAATCAAATATATTTCAGTTGAATGTATTGGCCCACACTTTATAACTTTCACATGGATAGGCAAGATAGTCTGGTAAAAATTACCAAAGGGACATTTTCCTCTTCATAATCTGTGCATGGGGGATGTGGTGGTGCAGTGGGTTTGCCCTGTGCCTGCTCTCCTGTGGGTCTGGGGTTTGAGTCCATGCTCAGGGGTGCCTTGCAACAGACTCATGTCCCTTCCTGGGTTTGTCTCCTCTCCTTACGCCTTGTGTTGCCGGGTTAGGCTCTGGTTCACCGCAACCCTGCTTGGGACAGGTGGTTTCTGACAGTGTGTGTGATTTATATATGCATTTTTGTTGTTATTAAAAATTATTAACGGTGAACACATATGTGTTTATCAAACACTTACGAGATCAGAGGAGAAGTAAGTCCAAAAGAGTTGAGTTTTGAGACCCTTCTTAAACCTACGGAGATATTTAGCAGTTCTGAGTATGAAGAGAAGGCCATACCACCATATCGGAGCCAGAACGCTTTGGTAGGTCAAGCACGACTAATACAACAGCATTCTGTATCATCTGGAAATATTGGATGGCAGAGACCAGAAGGCCAGACAGAAGAGAGTTGCAGTAGTCCAGGCAAGATATCACCATGGCCCAGACCAGAAGCTATGTAGAGTTTGTTGTGCGATAAGGGTGCATCCTGTGGATATTATCCAGGATGTATTTGCAGGGTTGTGGCTTTAATATTTTGAGAGAAGGACAGACTTCAGATGATAATTACTCCCAGGCTCTTAGTGAAATGAATGTCTCACTTCCAATTTTATAGAGATTTCTTGACAGTAAGATGGAAGGTGAAGCATCTCTGTTTCGGAGAAGTTGAGTTGTAGGTGGTCATCAGACATTCAGGCAAAGATGTCCAAAAGGCAGGTGGTGCTGCATGAGAAAATGTCTTTAGCTGTGGTGGGGAGGGACAGGAAGAGCTGCATATCCTTGGCATTGCAGTGGTAGGAGAATCTGCAGGAGGCAATGAGGGAAGAGTTGTAAGTTGAAAAGATTACGGGGACGAGTTCCAAGCCATGTGGAATGCCAGTTCAGAGAGCCCTTGGGAGCCCTGGGATTGGGAGCCCTGGCAGACCACTTGGTAGGATCTACCTGATGAGTAGGACTCAAGCCATTTCAGTGCAGTTCCTCTGATGGCAACCTCTCCAAGTGAGTAGAGTAGAATCTGATGGTTGACTGTGTCAAATGCTGAAGATCATGAGGACCAAGAAAAGGAAGGTTCCTCTAGCTGATAGGAGAGCATCTGATAGAGCAAGGAGAGCTGTCTCATTGGAATGTTCTTTGAATCCAGGCTGATATCTATCAAGGAGACTATTCTACATGAGGAATGGAGACAGCTGAAGACAGGTTGCCTGTTCTAGAATTTTTGATAGAAAGGGAGAAGGGAGACTGGTTTGTAGTTCTGCACTGTGTCTGAATCCAGAGAGGTTTTCTTTAACAGCAGTGCAATGGTGGCAGTTTTGAAGGCAGTCAAAGTCAAAATCAAAGTCAAAGTGGCTTTATTGTCATTTCAACCATATAGAGCTGGTACAGTATACAGCAAAATGAAACAACGTTCCTCCAGGACAATGGTGCTACATAAAATAACACAAAACTACCAACACAGGACTACATAAAGTGCACGTGTGCAAGACGTGTGCAAACAGCACAGGACAGTACAGTAATTACTAAACAAAAAAAAAAAGAACAATAAACAGTAAAAAAATAGAAGATATTACAATATAATGATGAATTCTATAAATATAAACATAATAATTTGCAGCAAAAAATACAGTTGCTCAGCACAGTACAAGAACAGTGCAAAAAAAATCCAAAGGGAGTGGAATGGTGTTCAGTGGAGTGGGTGTGTGTATGTATGTGTGTGTGTGTGTGTGTGTGTGTGTGTGCGTGCGTGCGTGCGTGCGTGCGTGTGCGTGTGTGTGGGTTGGTGTCAGTCCAGTCTCTGGATACTGAGGAGTCTGATGGCTTGGGGGAAGAAACTGTTACACAGTCTGGCCATGAGGGCCCGAATGCTTCGGTACCTTTTGCCAGACGGCAGGAGAATGAAGAGTTTGTGTGAGGGGTGTGTGGGGTCATCTGGAATGCTGGTGGCTTTGTAGATGCAGTGTATGATGTAAATGTCTGTGATGAGGGGGAAAGAGTCCCCGATGATCTTCTCAGCTGTCAGCTGGGAAAGAAATAGTGGAAGGGAGGAATTGTTGATTTTGGGAATAAAACAGATAAGTTGCTGGGAAATGTTCTTTAGGAGAAGTTAAGGGATTGTATTGAGAGAGCAGGAGGTGGCTCTGTGTAAAAGCAGGAGGTCAGAGAATGTTTCCGATATGCAATATCTACCTGCCTTGATCATGCTGCATCCCCTGAAATGCAGAGAACATGACTTTTAGGGGGATCCAGAATGACTGAGGCAGGTAGATGTTGAGTACATGTCCGTGATGGAGTTAACTTGGTCTCTGAAGAACAAGGCAAAATCATCAGCGATGACAGAAGAGGGAGGTGGAAGAGGAGGGCAGAGTAGGGTTGAGAAGGTGGATAAGAGTCTTTGTGGATTGTTAATTGAAGGCTGCACTTTGTTATGGAAGGTGGTTTTAGCTGAGCAAACAAAATAGCTGAAGGTTGCTTGGAGCTCCTTGTAGACTTATAACTCTGTGAGAGTCTTTGATGTCTGCCATTATTATTCTGCAACCTGGAGTTTGGTCCTGTTGGCATGTAGTGCATCTGATAGCCATTGGGTAGAACTGAGGTGTGCTTGTCTGGATGTTAAAGGGCAGAGTCTAAAAATGAGGATAGGGCTGAGAGAAAGACATTGGTAGCATTGTCTGTGGACAGCTCAGAGAATTGTACAGCAGAAGGGAGAGAAAATACTGAAACAGACAAGAGAGAAGAGTGGCGAGAGACATTTTAGGTTGTGACAGAAAGAGAGAGAGGGTCCAGGAGTTGAATTAGCTGGGTTAGTAGTGGTAATGCAGGGCTGGAAAGAGATGAATAAGTGACCAGAGACATGCAGGAGAGTAACAGAGAGGACAAAAAAAATACACAATTTCAAGAGAAGTTAAGTTTGAGATGATTGCCGGTCTTATGAGTAACAAAGGACTGGGACATAAAAAGGTCAAAGGACTGCTGGAACAACAGAAGGCTGCTTGCATAAATGTCCCTGACATGCAAGTTGAAATCAACTGAGTGTTGTCCCATGGGAGAGAACTCAACCATATGTCAAGGTCATCTGGAAAGCAACCTGGAGGGCTAGGAAGGAAATAGAGAATGACCACCATGAGTGTGGTCAGGGCAGTGATAGACAAAACATGGAATTCAAAGGAGGACAGGTCAGACAAGTACAGAATATTCCCACTGGAGAGAAATGACCAAGGATATCCTTTTACCTCTTCCAGAGGGATGTGGGCTGTGGGAGAAGGAGTAGTTGGTGAAGAGTGCTGCATGTGTGGTTGTATTCTCTGCAGAGACCCCAGGTTCTGTCATGGCCAGGAGGTCCAGTATGAGGTGGAAGGTGTTGGCTGGGATAAAGTCAGCCTTCTTCACAGCAGACTGGGAGTTTGAGAATCCTGTGGAGTGGCTGAAATAGGATGGAGGGCTTAATAGACTAGGATACACCAGGTTATTTTGGCAACAGGGACATCTGGGTCTCTGATGACTGTGACATCCCTTAGTTTAGTTGCTGTAGATAACTTTGATGTCAAAGATTTTTGGCTCATGACCCCTTGTAGAACACAACGTGGATGGCAGAACTTGCATATTAACCATAGCCTCACTTTGAGCGCCCTCTTGTCTTGCACCACTTAGTTGCCTCTCCTGCTCTGCATCACCTGCAATAACTCAAATCTCATTTATTTATGTCAGCAGAGAGCCAAAGCTGAAAATGGTTTATGATTAGAACAAAAAGAAAGGGGCAGTACAATTATTGTAAAGCCTGGAATTACAGGCAGTCTACAGTATGCAACATTATTTCGGATTTTAGAGCACACTCACAAAACTTCAACTAAAGAAAGGAATAAATAATCAAACAAACAACTGCAGAACACACCAGAGCAGATTACTTAAACATATATAGTCTAAATTAAAGTAATAATTTGATTAAAAATATTCCAGTTTTTAATAAGTGATCTTACTTTACTGAAAACCCATCTATACTTTACAAATACCCTTCTATTCTTATCACAGTGGTAAGCAAGTATTGTGATAGCCATAGCAGGTTTGTGAAACTACATATTTCACCCACTTTTATTTTCTGAAGAATTTGGGAGTATTGTTATTTATCAACATCTTAGTCTTTCCCTTTTCAAAGACCAAATTTATTCATAAATAGCAAAACCACGTGGAACAAATCCCAATAATGGACAAACACAGTGCAAAAACTCATGTGGTTGGAGTTGATGTTTTTCTGCAGACCCCCATAATAAGTATGCCCTTAAATTTCCATCCCAAGAAACCCTGGAAGAAAGATTTAGATTATCAGAAGCTTAGAAACAAGATGATACTAAGTATAGTAAGAAAAGAAGTGGGAGGTCAGAAGTTGGGTTGGAATACATCCTTACTGTTCGCAGTAGAACCTCACCCCTGCTGTCACATGTTTACCATTAATGGATCATTACAAGTGTAAATATTTAAGGAACACAGTAAAGCAGCAGTATACTACATCACTCCAAAGACTGTAGTCAGCCATAATAATTGTATAACAATATAAGCACATTCAAGTTTAGTTTTCCAGCTTTAGTCTAAGCTTTGTAAAGCAAGCAATATGGTGCCACTGTAAAAACTGCAGGAGACCAAAGAAGATGGAAGTCGTCAACACAAGGCCCAGTACAACTTGTGATTGTAATTATTCCGCTTTGGCCTGAGAAAGTTTCTGCTTAGTGTTTGTGTCCAGTAGAGATCAACAAGCCTTATGGGCAATTCTGGTGTAACAAAGCAGTGATGTTGTGAGGGGGTGTAGGGGAGGGGGTGTCTCGCGCCTTCATTTAGGAACAAGGGAGGATGGATGAAGCTTCGGGCCATTTGACAGAGGAAGAAGGCCGACTGAGACATTCATCATCCTTCGTGATCCAAACCTGCTATGAGATCCGACGCCATCACAGCTGGGCTCTTCCCTGAGGGGATCTCATTCGGAGACAGGGATTTATCATCACGTTTTGCAACCCTCGCATCTTCTCTTGTCTCTGTAAGCGAAGGCCTCTGTCTGCACTGTGGAGTACTATCAAATAAACATTAAACACACAGTCAGAACCCCATGAAGCAAAGCTGTTAACATATGTGAATGAATAGTACATTAGTCCATCAAGCTGTGCTGTGGTATTTTGGTATGTTGGTTGGACTGTAATCTTCATTGGAAACACCAGAACCAACCAGAGAAAAGTAAACTCTTTCGTGGGAAATTGCCCCATTCAGTTTTAATCCCAGCCAAGGTGTGGAGGTAATGTCTTGAGCTTCACAAAGTCGTCATCATCCACGGCTATCCCACAGGCAATTTGTTTATGTGAACTGCATAGATCCACTGTCTGTGGTGGTCCTGTCTGTTCAGCATGCACTTGCTATTCATAGCACAGCCATGTTTCCTGCGTAAAAAGAGTCACCCCTTGGGTATTTTTTTAAAACTGACCCCCTGCTGAAAGTGTCAGGCCGGTCACAGACTTTGCTCTGATGTCAACGTGAACGAGACCTATTTAGACCAAGGCTGTTCAGGGGGTGTGTGTAATTTAAGGGTACAAGGGCATGGAGACCCCAGAGTGCTCATGTCTGTCTCCCAGAAACACCATTCTCAGGCTAAAAGACCTAAGGGATGATCAAGTATATTCAGCAATGAATAGAGATGCCATTTTCTGCTGTGATGTCACCATCAGCATGCAGTCACTTTTTCGGTCTGTTCAGCCAGATGGTTCCGATGACCTTACAAGTTATTATGCTGCTTTAAGACTATCACCTTCCTGCAGGTGATCCTAGTTTGTAGCCCCAAGTGATACATCATATCTTTCTTCCTCCTTGTTTTTACAATAGCCTTAAGGTTTACAGTTGCACTGTTATCTCCTAGGTTTGGTTGTGCTTGGGGATGGCAGTGGTGCTAACCAAGTTGCTACGAAGAGAAATACTAATGGCTCCAAATGAGAAAGGCTGAGAGAGGTGCCCTTGAGTGTTATTCCACAGATGAAATACATATGTAAGTTATATGTATATATCCAAATGTTACATACAGTAATGTTCCTGCTCTTTGGTCTTATTTCTCCATGTCAGCAGTCTCAAAGCAAATTGCATGTCATTAGAGAGCAACCTGTGGAGAGGTGATTATGAAATAAATATCTGATATTTTAAAATGATAGAGAACAACCTGCTGAGAACCCTCCACATAGATGGCAGGCAGTTTTTACTTTAGTATTTGCCACACCTTCAGGTACATAATACATTTGTCTTTCTCCTTGCGAAAGGGATTTAAGTGCACTTTGTTCTTCTAGATGTTTTTGTTTCCCATATCAAATGTTTTAGGAGTTGTGTGCTTTTCTTTGCTCGGTAGATTTATGTTTAAAATGTTTCATTTGGGGGGGTGGTGAAAGGTAGACTATTGCAGTATGCTGTAATTTAAAGTCTGTATGTGGAGTAATGCCTGAGCAGGACACCAAGATTAATAGTGTGTAATGTTATTCCGCTCAAAGTCTAGTTAATCTTCCCAGCCTGCTGACCGACCGACAAGCTTCAGCCTAGAAGACCTGGAAACAAAGCCTGGAGAATGAGTGCGGAGGAATTTCAGCTGATGGAAAGCTGCAGGCTCTGGAGAGTTGCTCTTACACTTTGTAAAAGGCAGCAAAACGAAAATGGCAAGGAAAGAAGAAAGAAAGAAAAAAAAGGGGGCGAAGTTGGATAGCTGTAGCCCCAGCCAAGTGTTAAAAAGCTGCTTGGCCAAAATAGCACTTAGAGCAAGTAATGCATTCATTCCTCTCGTTACCGTCACCTTCTCTGGGGTTGTGTGGCCTGCTGTGCAGTGGCTCCTTTCCAGAATGCTCCGGAATAATTCTCCCTTGCCTGCCCAGGTCCTCTTTCATTTCTGTTTTTGACAACAGAGAAGAAGGGGGGAAAAAAATCAATATGTTATGGGGTCAGACAGCACAAAAAAATGGTTTCAATCACTGGAGAATGGATGGAATTAGCGGATCTGCCGACAGGATCGCGAGGACGTCCTGCTGCGATTGTGCTATAGGGGCGTGGCAGGGGTGTTGGGAGGGTGTGAATCACCCTGCTGCTGCAGCACCCTCCCTTCTGCCTGCAGAGAGAGCAGAGGTAGGGGTGGGGGAGGCAGGCGGTTGTTATTCCCCTTGGGTTAATCAGCGCGATGCGCAGCAGCAGCCCCGGGCCTGTCTGCCTTGTGCTGCCCCTCCCACCACCTGCGGTTGATGGAGCTGTAATGCCAAGGCAGGCCGTGGGGAGTAAGAGGCAGATGCGGGAATCCTGCTGCGTGGAGCGACGCATCAGCGGCGTGAGAGGAGCTCCACTGAGCTGTCTGCCTTAGCTGTCAGTTTGGCCCTGTTGTGGCTGATCCCATGTCGCATCCCTGCGTGATCACAAACACAGAGACATGGACACTGCGCGCTGCCCACATAGCCACACTAGCATGTCATGCCGTCGGCCAGCAGCCATACAAGTATGTCACTGTTTAGAACTGAAGCAACACACTTGTCCTTTCTTGTGTTGTTTCGAGAGAAGTCTTTTTTCATAATCACCAAATTTCTCCCGAATCTGTCTGAAACTGAGCAGAAACTTTGCGTCGGGGGGTCGGGCTCCCATAGAGGCACACAAGAGAATCTCTCCAGCTATAACAGTGATAAAAAATAAAGGTGAAGAAGTTCTTAAAACGAAAGAGAACTTTGTTCTGAACTATAGTGTCCTCTGCATTTTCTTGCTTATACACAAACATATCTATGTTAATTACAACAAGGTGCGAATCTCTGAATTTCACTCATTCATTTTCAATCTCTGAATTTCACTTGCTCTTACTCGCTATTACTGCTGATATTATGATCCGGAGCCTATCTCAGAGCATAGGTGGCTGGGCTAGACAGAATACGCTCCGGATGGGATACCAGATCATCACCAGGCATCACTTAATTTATCATCTGATAGCCAAAGATCACCAGAGACAGAGCTGATGACTCTTAGTGCTTCAGGAAAGACAAAACCCATTGTGAGGAGAGGAAGAGAGAAAGACAGCGGAAGTGAGAAGCGATATGACCTCGGCATCTTCTGTGTTTGGCCTCTTGCCAGCAAAATCTTGCCTTCACTCCAATGTGCTAATCACATATAATCTAACCACCATAATAATAATCATTCTGATCACAGTCAGCTGCCTTCCCATTGGTCCAGTAGAGAGGCTAATTTAAGAGAAGTTTGTTGCCCTCACACAACAGAATACCAGGTGCTGTTGGAAGCCTAGTTAATTAATCGATTTATGACACAAACTTGGGTCAACATAGGGACTGGAACAGATTTTATAGTACCCCTTGAAGTACATTTCCATTTTATTTGCACAAGTATGGGAAATTGATGCAACTTTACAATCTAAAGACTTTCACTTTTGTCGCAGTGACATTTGGCTGTTTAAATCAATTTAAAATATTGCTTGGTTAATACTCTGGAGGTTTCAGCAGTAGAACATATACCTTATTACTTATTTCCCCATCTATCTATCCATTAGCAATTATCAGTTGTCCAGTTGAGGGCGATACGAAGAATATGTATAGAATCCATTGGAAGAACATTTGCTTGTTCAATTCAGGGTTGCGGTGTTCCAGAGCCTATCCAAGAAACACAGGGCATGAGGCAGAGTACACCCTGGATGTGATGTCACTCCACTACGGGGCAATAATACAGACTCATTCACTCACACCTAACACACTATAAGCAATTTAGAGCTTTAGTTCACCTGAAATGCGCATCTTTGGACTGTGGAAGGAAACCACAGTCACTTGGAGGAAACCCATGCATGCAGACAGCTTCAAACCCACAGCTCAGGAACTGTGAAGCATAGCTCTGTGGGGTGTGTTCCTACACCACCTGTGCTGGAGTCGGAGGCTTTGAGCTCAATGGTCTTTTCTGCTGAGCTCCAGTGGGACGTTTTGTGAATAATAATGGGAGGAATCCTGGCCTGTCGAGCCTGACAGTTCTTCTGCGCCAAAGCTTTTTTTAATTGAGGCCTTCCACTTCACCTAACTTCTCAGTCACAGAAAAACGGCTGCAAAATCACTTTTTAAGTCATCGTTTCTTGTTTTTCTTACTCACTGGAATCTGCTCCTGTACCATTGTACAAGGTGCGCTGTGCTGCTTCATTGAACGTTCATTTGCGTCTAAATGTGATATGCAGAAATGTCTTTTTTTTTTTTAAAAATCATGTGACATGTACCATGAAAGACGGTGGCCGGTCCATCATTTTGTTATTCTGCAGGAAAGTGTGTGCCAGAATTGAGCTTAAGCATTTTGCTTTAGCTGTCATTTAGCACTAATGCAATGATAATTAAAATTAGCCATTAGGTCCAAAAGATGTTCTTTAATCACTGAATCTGACTGGACCCCACGGCCTTATCAATGCCAGGTCTTACGAGCGCCATTTTAGCACTATGCCAACTGCCAGGCTGGATGAGTATTAAAAGGTCAGAGGAGCAGAGCACACACCGAGCCAGCATGTCATTGGTTGTTTCACAACAAATCTGTGATTTATGATTCCCACTTTACCTGCGCTTCTGTATATATTTGCCTCTTCGTGTTTCTCTGCCCTTCGGGAAGTAAGGCACAAAAATATTTTAAGGCAAGCTTAATTTTAATTTCTTATTGCAAACTTTGAGAATACACCACTGGGAACTGAGACTGTTGGCAGTTGCTGATGAAGTTATTCTTGTAACACAAGGAAAGAGCACTTCTTTATGAAGCATATACCTCTAAAAATCTTCAGCAGCTTTCTGTTTACAGCAGGACAATCTATTTTTATAGATGTAGGCTTTGAGACAAGGTATAGTAATTAGTGCTGATGCCTGCTGTCCTCAGATAGTGGTGAATGGTTGGCTTACCGAAGTCCCTCTGTGACTCCAGAGAGTGTGAGGATTGGCATCAGTCTCTATCAATGTGGCTGCAAACTATAGCTCCGAACCAGCTACCAAGCTCCAGGCTTTCGGGAGGTCAGAGCCAGGAGGCTACTTCCATGTGCTGTAATTTCTAGATCCTTTAACACCCCCATCCCCAGGCCTGCCTCTTCTTGGTGGCACGCCACGACCCCACAGAAATGAGTGTTGCTGTAACAGCGAAGCGGCCCGCTCTGCAGAGAGCCATGGAAATGGCAGGGCAATTTGTTTGTCCCCAAATGGCTGAGTGGACTATTCAGTTTACTTCCGACTGGACAGATGACTCGGTGCCGCCGACGATTTACAGAGTTTTTCGTTTTGGGCCTTTCTCAAGCATAAGCTGGGGGCGAACAGCTAGCTGTTATTTTTCCTTTGTCCCCTGCTGATGAATGTTTGAATGTTAAGCCAGGTCATCATAGGTCCCTTAAAGTGCCAAGATGTAAGTCCTCTTGTTGTTACTGTTGTCATATGCTGTGTTTACATTTACGTTTATTTATTTTCTCCAAAGCTACTTCCAGAGGATACTACATAGTGTTATCAGTCAATACACCTTGTTCACCAAGGTGATTTACACTACTTACAATGGGTCACTCTTTCATACATCAGTGGAACACACTCCCTCTGTCACTGACACACTATGGGGGAACCTGAAAACCATATCTTTGGACTGTAAGAGGAAACCAGAGCACCCAGACACAGGGAAAACATGCAAACTTCACACAGATTGAGCGGAGATCGAACCCACGTCCTCTTGCACCACCCAGGCACTGTGTTTGCCTTGCTCATGCATATGTAGCAATATAAATAGCTTTTAAAAACACTTTTAGATATTTGAACCATGGAGAACAAGACAAACTGTTCATCAGTGATCAGCGCAGTTTATGCTTCTTTTCTGTTTTTTAAGGGCATCTTTGCAGTGACACCTCACAGATATTTTGTAGATTTTACTCTATGTAGTCTGTCTCTGTATAAACTGTACTTTTTATGATCAGCTGTAGCTCATGACATTACATTATCCGCAGTCTCACGCAGCTGAGTGGGCTGATGTTGGTGTTCTACCATGCCGGAGGCTGCGAGGAGAGAGCCTGGGGTAAATTGGACATTAAGCAAGGATTCATTATTCCACTACGGCGTCAACAGGCACAAGAAGCTGGCAGCCGTTTGGCTCCCTGCGCTTGACTCCATGTTGTCACCACATGCCTCATCTAGACCTTTTCACAGGGGAGCAAAACACATTACTGTTCATTGCATTATGCACACTGTCTCAGTGGGTGCTGGATGTCCCTAGCTCACTGAATTATTTAGTTTCTTAGCAAACGATTTTGTCCAAAGCGACTTAATTAGCTTGACATCTGCATGTTTGACCGTATGTATAGCTGGATAGCTTGTTGAAGCAGTTCAGATTAAGTACCTGCTGAAGTGTGTAAAGCAGAACTTTGCTGTATTTTAAACCTGCAGTTTTGTAGTGAGCAGTCTTCAACCACAGTGCTACCTGCAGGGATTTTTTTTGTCGATCCTTATTTGAGCTGGTCTTTGGAAGGGATTTCATGTCCTCAGTCAGTAGAGTGTGGCTGTTTTCTATTGGTGAGGTTCTTAGCTATTGGATTTAAGCTGAAAAAGTTATTGGGGAAAGCCAGCTCAGCACAGAGGGGTGGGAGCTGGATGCTAAGGGTGACCTTCATCCACTGTACCTTTCACGCACTCTTCTCGGCTATCGTTTGCCTTCAGCAGGTTGAAATGAGCCAAAGAGTGACAAATAAATCCAGATGTCCTGAGAACTGCCATCCGTGGAGGTGAGGCAAGGGGGGTTGTGAGCGAAATTTGAATCCTTCCAAGAGGAGGTGAAGACATTCTCCCTATCATGTTTGGCAGCTGATACTGTTTGGCCTCTCCCTTTAAACTATGCCCAGTGTAACTGAAGAAGAGCTTAGTTATTACTATTTTATCTTCAGACAAGGCAACTTTGATGTTGAGCAAAGGCAAGTGTGGATTGCTTTTGCTTTTCAAGTCTGTGATATGAGTTCTCTCTTGGTATTTTCGTTCATAGCCACACAATAATAATCTGCCCGTTTTACCCGAGTCTGATTTCAACGCTGGCCTGGCTGTCTAGCTCCACATTCCTCCCCTTCCCTGCCGAAAAGACAAAAGCCAGTTGATGGATTAAAGAATTGTTAATGTACATTATTTTTGTTTTCTTTCTGAAATTATTAGGAAGTGAGTATAGACCAAATACTTTGCCAATAATGTCTATTCACTAAGTTTTTGGTGTGGCTTCCGCAACTATTGCCATAGGAGTATTTGCAGCCACAGTAGCTCTTAGCTCACGATTTTTCTGCACCACTGGTTCAAATGATGCTCTTATAAAAACATACTGATGTTAAATGTAGTCATGAAATGAGGGAATCTATTCAGCCCCATGTATTATTTAAAGAAGTTGTGCATCTGGATGTTATTTAAAGCACTTATCATTTAGGGACAGAGTTCAATACTATTGGAAATATTTAAAAAGAGGCAACCTCACATCTGAAAACATGGATTATTTACATGTGCTCCACAAAGACAATTTGTGCAGAATATGTTTTATTACTATAAAGAATCCCACGGTAAGGATTTCTCCCGCTAGCTAGGAAATTTGAGGGGGGAAACTCGTTTCAGAAAATAAGCGTTTTTAGATTGCATTTTACTCATATTGCCTGTACAGCTGAATCCAGTGTCAGCTTAGATGGAAAACCTGACAGCTAAAAAACAAGAGTAAAAGCAGTGTGGTGAATTTGCTGTGATAAAGGTTGATAAACTGAGGGATTTGTTCTTGAAACGGTATAACCGATTTTATCAGCCCTGCTTCGAATGTCGAGGAAGACATTCTGCACTATAATTAGACTGTCTCTTGGTGCTTGCTACCCAGGCAAGGCAGACAAACAGTAGCAGGCTGTGCTGTTCCTGCAGGTCAGCTCATTATTTAAAAACTATACATTGAACACCCTGTGTTTATGGTCTGGGTATATTGCTTGTAGGATCAGTTTGAGCATTATGCACTTGTGTGGAGTCACTGCACCGAGCTGACATCAGCTGACCCAGAACTGAAGTAGTGGATGAAGTTGAGAGCAGAAGAAGATGAGACAGATCAGAAGGAATAAATTAAGAAGGAAAAGAGCACTGAGGATGGCCCTGGGTAAGAGATAAGCGACAGGACACTTAATAACAGAATCTGTGACTTAGTAATGCGTTTGATTTGTATATTGCGTTCTCAAGTTTCCACAGTCTTATTCTATCACCTTTTCTATAGCATGCAGCAATAAATTTCAACCTTTCTGACTTGACATAATGTAATATAAGAAAAGAAAAATCCTTTTACTGTTAAAAATGTCTGTTAAGTATTCTGAATGAGTTTGTGTATTATTGAACATAAGTACGGTGTACCTTTTATGCTATTTTAATGCTGGATCTATCTTATGAGAAAGGCAAAAATATAGCATCATTTCCAAGCATGTTGGAAAAATTGTGATTAAAAAGGTCCAAAGATAATTTATTCACCCCTTGCAGAGCCAGTTTGGATGATAGATGGCATAGATGGCATCCTCAGGGTATAGACTACAGGGACAGATTACATGTAATGATGTACCTCCGGTTAAACATCAATGTCAAACTCCAGCGTTAATGGGCGGTGAGATGGCTCTAAGATTAGCTCGTGTTCATTACACCCCACCATGTTGTCATATTAGTATTTTGATTTCATTTGCGCACTGGCTTGTGCAACCAAAAAGTGATCAGCAGTTTAACAGCATTTGATTTCTTGTCCATTCATAGGAAATTAAATTACTTGTACAATGATTTGCTTCAACATGAAATGTAGTTCATAGATGTCATAAGGAACTGTATTATTATCATCAATCCATAGTTCCAAAGCCTCATACTGTACTGCTTTTAGAAAGGTAGCCTAAAATATTGTAGCATGCCCCCATGGAGCTACTGGAGACAGGGTTCTAGGAAAACGCTCTTTATGGACCACACCCATGTCTTTTCAATAACAGTCTTGACAAAGACATTACAGACAGTACAAAGCAGTCCCTAAACTCTAAGCCTCCCTACTCCACACAATGGTTAGGAGGTCACCCCTTGAATCACCCATAATTCCCCCTTGGCAACCTAAGCATGAGCAGCACAACAGCCAATCAGAAAGGAACACAGAGCTTTGTACAGGAATAGACACTAACTCCAACTCTTTACATTAATCTACATCAGCCCCCTCATTACTGTTACAATATGTTCTTAACAGCTTAGAAGATAAACTTCCCATATTAAGACCCTACTTATTGCAGTTTTCTTCCTCCATCTGTCTATTATCAATAGTCATTTGTCCATGGCAGAGCTGTGGTGGTCTGGAGCCGATCCTGGCAAATGATGGGAGGCATAGTACATCCTGTACGGGAGACGATCCATAGTAGGGCAATAACACACACACTAAGGGCAGCTTAGAGTTACTAATTTAACTGAAATGTATGCCTTAGAATTGTGCAAGGAAACCCACCTGAATACATGTAGAACGTACAAACTCTTCCCAGACTGAGCCAGGTTTAATCTCATAATTAAATGCACATCAGCGGAGCACCAGATCTACCCGCTGCACCACATTTCTTTTCTTTTATAGAAATATTGTATGCTTGTGTACCCCTATAATGGTGGCATTGTCAGCGTTCTATACAGAGATCATTGTTATTGTGGGTCAGTTCTAGTTGACCTTCGTCATATGCCGGTCTGGGAGAAAACAGGAGGCACACACAATGTGAACAGACAAGCATTACTTAGCAGCAAGAGAAACACAAGTCCTTAAACTGTGAGATCTCTGAGAATAAAAGAGCTGTCATTTGCTATCCGCACTTATGGAATGGTAGTTGTATGTGCTTTGAACAGCTAATTATTTCATTAACAGTATTGCAGACTGCTGTTTATTGTTTCTTTGGAGTGAAGTGTTTGGATTAAAGTGCTTGATGGGTCTGAGCCGAACATGAAAATGAAAAGTCAAATAGTCAAGCCCACTACAAGAAAAAAAAAATACATGGATCAAAACAGAACAGCTCATGAATGCTGAAGGCAATACATAAATGCTTTTTTGATAAATTTAGAGCCATCATGTTTACTACTTTGCGCGAAGTGCAGAACTTTCCCTTTGATTCATAACAACCTTATACGTTACATATACGTACATGTGCATGGCATGGTCGACACGAAACAGCTATATTTAAGTAATGTCCAGGGTTTCTTGCTCTTAGCCTCACAAAACAGTATTGCTCTTGGCATCACATACATCAACCCTGGTCCCTGTCAGTGCCCCATCTTTCCTAAAAAACCTCTTTCAATCACTCAGACCATTCTCAGATCCTGCAAATGGAGCCGCCCAGATTCATACCACTATCGGGACTCCAAGACTCAATCTGCAGACAGGGAACAAGCACTAGTCAACTAAAACCATTTTTGAGCACTTTTGACTCAGTAACATAAATAGATATACCAAGAGGTAACCTTTAAAGCATTAGTTGATCATGCAATATTTTGAGAGGTGCCAGCTTACGTGATGGTGCAGCAGGTTTGGCTGGTGCCTGGGGTTCAAGCCCTGGTTGGGGTGCTTTGCGATGAATTGGTGTCCCATTCTAGGTGTGTCCCCTCGCCATTGTGCCCTGTGTTGCTGGATAAGGCTCCAGCTTGCTGTGACCCCACTTGGGATAAGCGGTCGTTGATGATGGGTGACACTGCTTTTTTTCCACTGTGGCTTGTTATAGATTCTGTTGGCAACTTTTCTGTGTTAAGCAATAGAGAGAGAATTCACAGATTTTTGGAGAAAAGAATACGACAAGTAACACACAGTCGTGGAGATCAGACAGTGCTGAAATTTTTAAGTATGGGGATGAGTTTGCAGGTTATTGTCGCAATCACCTAGTCTCCATTGATAGAACAACAGTCTGTTCTTTAAAAGACAACAAAAGTGGTGTTGTTATAGTCGCAAATCCACAATGTAAGCAGATGCTCTGCAAATGTATCCACTTCGATTATGGGAGGGAGAAAAAAAAACACGAAATAAATTTGCGTTTTGAAGTCTCCATGAGTGGGTAATGAAGAAACACAGACTTTGAAAACTGCGTAAGTCCCACACTGAGCAAGCCTACTAACATTTCTTTACTTTGTCTCTGCAGGTAAGCATGTCTGGACTTCATTACGGAATCATGAAATGGGGCTTTGGTTCTTCTTGGTGGGAGAGGCGCAGTATGGCAGTGAGAAATTAAAAAGGTAAACTACTGTTGTGTATGGGTATAAAAATATTAATCAGTAAAAACTTTTTCGTTGTTCCTCAGCTGACAACAAACATACCTAACCCTTTACCGTACAAACAATCCTTTCCCTTTAATACACTCCTATTTTACAACATTAATCAATGCAGTTATGTTCTTCATTTCATTTGGCCTGTTCTCAAGCAATTTGCAAATCCACTTGCTAACCCCCTGCATCTTTTTGTCCTTTTGTTAACTACCCATATGGTTGGTCCTTGGTCATATGTCTTGATCCTACATCTTGGGCTCATTTTATGATGTCCTTTTTTAGAGGGATATGTTAATTGACAGCATCTTTATGTGGCTGTATGCATTTTTAGTTAGATATTATAATAAAAATTACTCTTTTGTATTTACAGTATGTTTAAGCAAATCAGACACATTCATAAGTACTGATAAAGAGTGCTTCCAAGAATATCAGTTTTTTTTTTCTTGTCTAATCATTGTTATAGTACAATATGAGAACAAATAATAATGTTTCTTCTGGCCAAATCAGCTAAACTGACTAGGCATGTACCTCTTACTCCAGATGTTTTCTGGAGCCCAGTTTCTGAGCGGGTGTGAGTGGCAAAAAACTGCTGAAACTGGATTGTAGGGAAATAACCTAGGGAAACATTGTTATAGGGAAACAACATCAAAGGGTGGAAGGGGGTGCTTTGTGATCAGAGAAAGAAAAATTAATTTCTACCTAAAATAAAAATGTCAAATCTAAAGGATCATTTTCTCCAGTATTTTTCATTATATATAGTATTTATCTGATTAATAATAGATCAGTTTACTCTATTAAACAATTTTGAAACAATCCATTCTCAAAAAAAAAAAAAAATTTTTTTAAGTCTCATTTTGTAGGACAGAGTGTTGTTGACATCAGTAGCAGTGGAAAGGGGAGTGGAAATGTAGCTTTGCTCCTTTATTTACACTAGAAACCAGAGTAATGAACTAGAGGGCTCCACTCCCATGTAGTGCGTGCATTTGGGCAAGCACTCCTGACAGCTTCTGACATGTGGCTTGTCTGGCACAAGGAAGAACATGATTTATTAACGGCACTTTTATAGCTAGACTTAATTGGATATTATGTGTGCCTCCTCCTTCTTGGCAGCGAGAGGGAACAAAAAGTGTGCGTGTAACGTCAGTATTATTCCTGAAAGGGAAGGCACGGATACATGTGTAATTCAGGAGAATGCTTCAAGCCAGCAACTGAAATAGGCCCTTTTTTTATGATTTGAAGTTGTTATTCTAAGCCTCTCAGTGCCAAGATTGAATTTTGTGAGTTAGCGCTTGCTAGACGAAGAGGGAGAACTAAGCAGACTTGGGATATCTAGGCCGTCTCCTGTGAGGCCGATGTTGTTTTCGCTTCTTGAACACCACTGGGGTACACGCCATGTCCCTGTTCTTATCCAAAAATATATTCTATTTTTCAATGTAAGGATATTGAGTACATTATATTTTTCAGGCTATTATTTTGTGACAATTAAAAGAGTTTTGAAATGTTTCCATCGAGTAATTACACATACCATTGGCCTTTATTAATGATATCCTGGTAATTTGAATGCAATAAGATATTAATTACTTTTGTGTTCAGCAAAGAGACGGGTTGTGAAATTTTATGAACATATGGGAGAGTCTAATGAAAAAAAATTATTTGAAAATGTTATTTTCACTCTTCCATAGAACATAGAAAATAATATATTTAAATTCAAGATGTAAACATTTGGCATTTCATATATTTCTATTCAAATATTTATATCAATCATCAAAGCATAATATTTTATTAATGTTTTTATTAACCTTTTGTTTTTAATATACATTTTTTATTTCTTAAGGATGAACAGGCTGACGTCATGTGGTGTACCATCTACTTGTTCAGATGGCAAAGAGTCTAAGGAAAGTTTTGGAATCACAGTTTATGTCTCACAGTTCCCTGCTTAGTGAAATAGATATTTGTGTACTGCAGAATGCTGTCAAAGGTTAATGAAATAAACAGTAGGTCAAGAGTGGTCAAATCCAGCAGGTCTTATAGAAAATTTTATTTAGTACCTGATTTATACCTGATCAGGTGGTTTTCCATCGAAGTAATTACTTCTACAGAACAGTTAAGAGCTCAGGCAAAGGAAAAGCAAACATACAATGTTATTATTCAGGACCAGAGTTGGTCAACCATGCAGTAGGTATATAAGTATATCCTTTTGTTTGTCATCTACGCCAGGTAATATTGTAGTCGTTAGAGCTGTTTCCTTTAGATCCAAAAATTTTGGGTTCAATCCCACCTCAAGCTGTAGTAATCTTGAGCAAGGAAACTGCCTTTAATTGCTCTAGTAAACTTAACCAGCTGAATAAATAGGTGAATAATTGTAAGATGATTTGGAGAGAAGTATCAGGTAAATGTAGCTAACCTCATCAAGAACTTACTTTGTTGCTTAGGTATTTTATATGTTATATAGTCTGTCTCTCTCCCCAATGAACTGAGTGAACTGAAATATTATTTCCTATTCTGTTTAATACCACCTCTGAGTTCACATCAGTGCAGCATATTGAGACATAAAGTGCCTTATATTAATAATGCCAGACATCAGTTGGTGGAATGAGAAAATATAGTCAAAGATCATATAAAGACAGGTCTGTATCTATTGTGTTAAGACTTAAAGGACATACCGAGCATTCATCTCAGGGTAAGGCAAGTTATTCTCTACATTTTATTTTAGTTTGAATTTCTTTACAGCATAGTAATTTTTGCAAAACTGAGAATTAACAAAAATGCAGTCGAAGCTGGTATGCCAAATGTACATAAAGAAGAACAAATGTAAAGCAAAGCCGTGGCAGGCATTAAGAAAACAAATGGTCTAGGTTGGATGTGGGGGCCGTATGAAAAAGTGCTGATGGCATTTAACCCTGCTGTGTGTTTTCTGTGCACATACAACCAGCTCCAGATGTGCCTGCAGTTCTGTGTGTCAGAAGTGATTACTGTTATCAGCCAGAAATGTGATTTTGACATTAGCTGTTTCTTGCAACTGATATTGAAGCAAAGAAGGTTTTTCCCTCCTTGGGGGATTTTTTGTCAGCAATCAGTGATGCCTTTTCAGGTGAAGTCGACTGGGCCTGCAGTACCACAAGGATTGCCACACACAATCTGGATGTGTTGCTGACACATTGTGCTTCAGTAGCTAAGTTTATGTACGTTAATAAAATGCCATCTGCGTTCTGACTTACAGAGCGTATATACAAACGCATCACTGATTTTTAAAAAAAAATGTTACTCACTATAAATCATTCACTTCACCTACAGAAAAGGTCATTTTCAAGATAGCCTGTCCCAGTATTCAATATATATATTTTTTTTACTACTGTTATTGACTCTGTTATGCATGTGCCTCAGCATTTTTAGTGTCAGTAGACACTGTAATAACAATATAATAAACTCTCACTGACGATGAGATGCAAAGATTACCATTGTCTCATCACTGAAGAAGTAAAATACTTGTTGTCCCATCCACCTGTCACATACCTTGGATTCCTGCTGCCTCAGCAGCATTGCAGGATTTAAATGTGATGCCTAGCATTGCTGACCATCTGTTACAGAGACACCTTGTAATGAAATGATGGACCTTGCATCCTTTGTTTTATCAAATTCATGATAATTTGCGTACATTTTCCTATATCAAAAAAAAAAAAAAAAAAACAGACTTTTTTATGAAAGTGATAACATACCTTTTAATCTTGTTCATATGTTAACAATAATTATTACTGTATTTTGTGTTTTTATTCAGCTGTTCTTTTGTTGGACCCCTTTATTCTGTGCTGTACTTAATCTACTTGATTTAGTTGCTGAATTAATACATCATACAATTAAAAAAAATGCTAGTTGATTATTCTGTGTAGCTGTACATGAATGCTGTGTTACTTTAGATATGTGTTATTTGAAGAATAACTAATAGTTAAAGAACTGACAGTGATATTTTGGTCATTCTTTCAATGAAATGACTATTGCTATTATAGCATACTTAATCAATCATTGTCTTTCATGAATTAAGTAACTAATATAGACTGATTGATCCAGATATACTACCAAACTAATTTTTTTGTTTTTCACATAAGCTGAAATTTTATCATAATGCATATGAAAAAAATATGTCACACGTGCAAATCCTTTTAAGTTTTTTATGATCAACAAAAATTATGGTTTTACATTACAGAACATGGTAACTCATAAAAATAACTAATGATTCTTTTGAACCACAAACAAATCAAAGCACATTAAGTGCATGCCAAAACCAAAATAAATAAGGGTCCATGAGGACCAAGCTGAAAACCTATAATATTAGCGAATGATGACACATGAGGAAGAAGCCCCAACCTACCAAAATAACTCATGGCAATAATTCATCAGCAGTACATTTATTTCTTCAGAGATACTTTAATGTGCAGTCATTTTGGATTATTTGATACTTTTGGTCACAATCTGATTTGTGCTATGTTCATCAGAGTAGGCACAACCTTGAAATACTGTAACTGTTTGAAATATGTACTTGAACTGTGTACTCTTGATAATCTTTTGCATCTCGAGATATGTCTTTGAATGCTTAAATTAATATGAATAAAATCTGTACTTGTTTAGCTATTAGTCTATATAAACTTGTTAAACATAAAAAAAACATGAAAAGGCTATCTGAACAACTGCATGCAGGCAATCAAGACATTTAACCCTCTATACAGTATTTTTATGGATATAAGCTCTACATGGGCTATGCAAATGGGAAAATTAACTTAATTGAAGAAAAAAAATCAGAAAGCTTTGCATGTTGGTTAATTGAATAGAATGCATCTACAATTTATGGCTGCAGTGAGGAAGAAGGCAAAGGGCACATTGCAGCAGAGCAGAAGGCTGTGGAGAACTCTGGATGACAGCATTGTTTCCTTCAGTAGGAGCCTGCAAAAGAGGGCTTTTAAAGAAAGAGCATGGTCAGTCACAGTGATTGTTGCAGTGGCAGGCTGACATGCTTTGGCAAAAATAAACAAGTAAAAGTTTTCCTTTCCTCTCAGTAAGGAGGGCTGAAGAGCATTTACCATGAAGTTAGTATGAAAGTTCAAACCTTTTCAGAATGAAAATAGAGGAGAAAAGCAACCTCAAGCAAAACCTTATTTTCAATATACTGTACAGATAACTGCCCCCCTCTCCCCAAAAGAAGAGTACAAATGCTGGAAAAATGAAAAGGTTCTATTCCTCCATGTCTCATTCTTTACCTCCTCTGCGTTCTCAGTAGGTCAGTCCAGTGAGCCCTGAAAACAGCACATCTCACAAGGCATCTGTGAGCTTCACTGAATCTGTGACAACTTCTACATCCACAAGAGTTACACAGCTTGGGCTCTCTTATATTAAACACTAGAAAAAAAGCAAAGGTATATACGAGCAGTTCTGCTGGTAGGAAGCATTCATGCAGCTCCATGAAAACCTTAAACTCCTTCCTGCTAGAACTGGTATAAAATATTGCTCAGATCAAGGCAATTGATAAAGGCAGGGGCATAACAACTTTTGAAGTATTGTTGGAAAAAATGTATTTGCAATAGTCCTAAATACTGCTAAGTATATATTCAAGAATGGCTAGGAAACTGAACGGGGGGACCCACACAATTGCATCCATTGTGGTAGGACCCAATTTATACAACATGGAAAGAATAACTTGACTAAGACGCACTGATCTGCTTTTTATTTATTTTAACTTATGATAGCGCTGAGCTTTCTGAAATGTGCTCTGTGACAACGTTGGCTATGAAACCTTGAAAGTCCTTGTACAGAAAGGAAACATTTATTTAAAGGGAGGATAGTAAAAGTGTTTAATCAACTTTCACAACTGATTTTAAAAAAATAAAAAAAACAAAGAAAACTCCAAGGTTGGATAATAATAATAACAATAATAATATTAATAATTAATTATTATTATTATTATTATTATTATTATTATTATTATTAGTAGTAGTAGTAGTAGTAGTAGTAGTATTTTATTTTTTTTCCCCCCATTGGTAACTCATAAAAAAATCACTTTCATCTCAAAGTCACATCAATGGATTGTGTAATTTGAGACTTGAACCTCTTCAGCATCAGGAGGAGCCAGTGTATTTAAAAGGTCTCTTAGGGAAAAGGGTTGAACTAAGCATGCCAGTATTTTCAGCAGTACATTAATATATATCATTTAACAAGGCACAAGGTGTGTGGTCTTAAGCTTGTACAACTCTGAAGCTGGTTTGATTAATTGCCTATCATTTACATATTTTCCATCAGTTGTGTTCTCGTCTTTAAGGTTTGATTAAATTTATATACATTCCTCGACACACTGTTAAAGTCAAAAGTGAAGTTCCACAAGCTATCAATTTATGTAATGACCATGTGGACTGAATATATCACACTCCTCCCCGCACTTTCCTATTAAAATACTCACTATGACATGAGAACCACACGTTTCCAAGGATGTATATTGTCCTAAAATTATTGCAGTACTGCAAAATTGTTTTAGTTTTGCAGTAGCCCAAGTAAAAGAAGCTCATTAAAGAGTAAATGTAGAACAATAATGTCATGGTGTCCTCATGTGCTCCTCATTTGGACGTAGAAATTTAGGGGGCGTGGTGGCGCGGTGGCACGGTGGGTTGGACTGGATCCTGTTCTCCGGTGGGTCTGGGGTTTGATTCTCGCTTGGGGTGCCTTGCGATGAACTGGCATCCCGTCCTGGGTGTGTTCCCTCCCCTTCCAGCCTTACGCCCTGTGTTGCCGGGTTAGGGTCCGGCTCCCCGCGACCCCCATATAAGATGAGCGGTTTCAGATGATGTGTTTGTGTGTGTATTTCGTGAAGATCATTACTCTGGGGATTCTTTCCATACATAAGCAACTGTGTATTATAATTGGATGCAAAGTTTCATTTTATTATTATCAACAATACAGTATTATTAATTTCCACATTAACAGTCTCAGTAATGATCTTAATACAGTAATATAAAAGTAAAAATCTGCAGAAACTGAGTCAGGTAATGAAGCCAGCATGGATCAAGAACCCCTTATAATTCATCCAACATCTTGTTGCTGAATTCATACTCTTCTGGAGGCAAAACTGTGTCACACCTAGTACTAGCTAGGTGTACCGAATAAAGTAACTGGTAAGTGTATTTCACTACTATATCAAATACGTACAGAGTGTAATTCATGGAAAGGACAATAGTGAAAATAATGTAACGTGAAACTTGACCTACAATGGCTGGGTAAGAAAAGTCTGATAGAAGGTCTATCCCATAAATATTGCTTAATGACGGCATGTGCTACCAAATAACATTAAAAACACTATTAATTATGCGGGGACACACCATAAATTTTGCTCCACCTCTGTGTGATATTGCAAACTATAGATTTTTCCATTAGAAAGCAATGGAATTGTACTGTGCACTTTATTTATGTCCTGTCCAAGAGGGAGAATGTTGGCTAACTTATGCTTTGTGTAGAGTTGTTGGAAACAAAAATGTACTGTTGTGGTTTCTAACAAATGGGGTTTTGCAAAGTGCAGAGGTCAGGACAGAGTCAAACAGTGAATCAGCGGTATTGATCAGTTGCTGATGTCATGAACCACATGCAATCTGCCATTCATTTTTAAAAACAAAAATTGAATTGCATGTGTTCCTGAAGCTGCATCTTTATAGTTGCTCAGCTCATATAACTTAGTATTAGCTTAGGTGTGTGTGTGTCTGTGTGTGCACAATAAACCAGCTTCTTCTGAATATAAAATCTCTACTGTGTTGAGATGGCCCTGCTCAATATAATGCATATACCTCTAAAAATGGATTTCCCTTGATGACAGGAGCCAAGTTAAGTTGTTCTTTACACAGAGGGGATTAAAGAAAAAAAGTTCTGGGATTGATTGTGAAGTTGGAGGTCTAAGGGTATTTATTGGTTCAAATCTAACAGATAACCTATGCCATAAATCTCATTATCTCCACACAGTCAATGCTCACATTGAGTCGAAAGTCAGTAGAAAAAAGGTGGTAACTCCTGAAATATTGCACTAGATTAATTATCTTTTTTTGGCTGCTGCTCCTTCTAGTAGACTTTCTCTGTTGAAATATTCTTTTTTTTTTTTTAAATGTCACCAATATTAAATGAAATTTACTGCTACTTAAATTTTAAGTATTAAAACATTTTGTGCCAAATTTAATCACACTGTTTTCACCAATGGCTGAAGTCTGATGAGACTCGTTTATTTAATATGAAGGACTTTTAAAAGATACTTAAGGATTTACTGCTTTTGACATGAATTGCTTGTAAGGTTAATAGCCAGCTAAACAGCTTGTCAATGCTGCAACTTGTATGGCTTCTTCTGGTTCACAGCTGAGGTTACATTCAGGAGATCAAGCTATGCAGTGTGCCAAAAACAAAACACATTTCTTGTAATTATCCCTGAACCATCATGGGTTGCAAAAGTTAAAGTACTGACCTTTCATCGTAGGCTATGTAAAGCATATTTTACAGTTAAGTCAAGGACCGAGCATTATACCCTTAAACAAGATATGTATTCCCTCTAATGATATCTGGTTTACAGTGTATATGGTATATGTTTAACTGAGGTGAATGATAAAATGGAATTCAGTAGAGGACATTTGATGTGGCACATCAGAACACAATTTTTTTGGGACACCCATTAACGTGAAATAGATAAATACGGTGGCACGCCGTGCTCTTGGTTCGGATGGGGAAAAGAAGGACGCACAGGCAGCATTCTTTACGAACATCTATTGAAACACCGGCACACAGAAATAATGCTCTTAGTCCGAGGATCCCTTTTCCTCAAAGGCCTTTACCTCATGCCAGCCTTCCCAGCCTGCTTAGGACCCCTCAGGATTTTTTTCCTTCCTGCTAGCAAACACAGCCACCCCCTTATATTCCCCGTAAGTCCCCCCAGTTGTTGAACACTTAATTGCAATTTTCCCACAGTATAACTATTTACAATAGACCCGTTTTTCCTGCCCAAACTCTCGGTAACATGGGTTATTACAATACATTCCAGTATTCCTATCTGAGAAGTCTGTTGTAGCGAGTAGGAAAAACTGGCACTAAAGTAGTGAGAAGTTGCTTGATCACAATTAAATGTAGCTACTTGAATGGCTACACCTCACCTAGAGTCACTCACGTTTGGTCAAGACCAGGCATTTGATTACCTGTTTGCTCCTTTAAAAATCACTATGTCAAATATCCCACTTGGACTGAGAAATAAGGCGACCGGACTTTTTCTTATGAATGCCGCTTCTCAAGCTTACAGCTGCTCAAGAGGCAGAAGAAGTCATCTCATGGGTTTACTGTATGCTCAGAGTTGCACCCGTCTCAATAATCCTGGGTGGCGGAGATGTTCGGACCCAATCCTGCACAAAAAGCACACTCCACACCTGTCTGATATGAATGTGCCCCCAGGGATTAAATGGGTCTTCTGGTAAGAGCCCAAGATATATTTAGAATGAAATGGCTTTCAGACAAAATCTCTGTCAGACTTTGAATGTGTGTCCTGATCTTTTATGCAAGGCAGGAATACAGGAAGAAGACAGAGACAAGTAGATAGCAATGCAGGCTATATATATAATATAATATCTTCCATAAGTGCACATTTAAATAGAAATGCATACTTTTCCTAGCTGTAACTTGGGGTCTGTGTGTCAGCTGACAAAAGTTTAGATGGTTCAGATTTGTTTTAGAACACAGTGGAATCATTGTGGTTTAGTTTTTTCGTGAAGGTTAAAAATGAAAAGTTTCACGCTAACAAGTATAATTTTAAGTTACACATCTGCATTGTCTTGGTTCTTCAAATTAACAGTGAGCAATATTGTTCTATGACAAGTGTGAAAACATACTCGGTCATTTAGTCGCTCCCATTCAGCACTAGTAGGAATGGAATGGCTAAAGGTTAAGCTCTGTGTCATCCTATTCAAAATATTAGCAAATAGATGACTAAATAAATTATTAGGGGAACATGTTAAAGCATATGAGAATGTACAAATTTTTTCAAATGTTACTGAGAGTGTAGGTGAAACACAAACACAAGAAAAGCCATGAAATTTCTGTAATTTAATCAGCTAGACACAATGTTAAATCTAACCACACTATTAACATTCCACAATGGCCAGTAAGCAAGGATGATGGGATTTATATGTGCTAGGGGATTTAATGCATTTGGTTATTTTTTTCTATTTGCATGAGGGTTTTGACCCTAATCTGGACATGGTAGGAACAGACAGGTGCCCAGCATGTTTCTATGGAAACCGTCTCCCTCCATGGTGATCGTTGGTCCATTTCGTGAGTTCAAAGTCGGGAACAGGTGCATCCCTTTTGGAAGATCAGCTTCAGGAGAAGCCGAGTGGGACTTTGATGCCGTGTGCTGACTGATTTAAGAGGTTAATTGTTACATCTTTCGAACTTCTTGACGTGTAAGTCCCTTTCTTGCTCAGTTTGCAACAGCTGGCAGGACGGAATCAGCAAAAGTCAGGACTGGAATGATGCAGGACATGAAATAAAAATTTTGGTGGTGGCATGGCTTGATTTCTATATTTTAAAAAAGGCAGAAATTCCTTAGTGACTGCAATGTAGTGTCTTTCCATTTGTGCGGTGTAATGGTAGAGCTCTACATTCACAAATTCTTCCATTATTTACAAATTTAAATTTATCTGAAAGGTTCAAGAGGGCAGCTAGTGGCATCGTGGTTGGCGCAGCTGCCTTTGGCTCGGAAAGTTGGCGGTTTGATCCCCTTCCTGCTATAGTTCCCTTGAGCAAGGTGCTTGCCCTGAAATTGCTCCAGTACTTTTGCCCAGCTGTTTGACTGAGTACATAGTTGCGGCTCTGCAAGGGGCTGGCATCCTGTCCAGGGTGTGCACCCCACCCCTTCAGCCTTGTGGAAAATGTCTCAGGGATAGGCTCTGACTCGCTGTGACCCTGCTCGGGACAAGCGGTTTTTTAAATTGGTTGGTTCAAAAGCGTAACCCTTAAGAATGTCCAGGACCATCCACACCTGAAAATTATAAATGACAAGTAGGCAACATCTCAGCTATTCATATATTCATCTAGACAATTGTGCCACAGGGTGTTACGCTGTGCAGTAAAATCAACATTCACATTTTAGAAGTTTTGTTTAGTTTTGTAATGCTAAAATGTTATTAGTTGCCGACATGAAATGTCCTTCAGGGCATTCCTGTGTCTCCTACACTGGGGGAAAAGCATTGGCAGTTTTTCTAAATAAATATTTTCTGTTTTTAATGGATGTTTCCCATCACAAAGCAGTCAGACTGAGTTGCATTTGGACATTTTTCATTCACGGTTGGGAAGAATATTGAGCAAAAACAGTCACAGAGAAGAAGAGGGTGACTTTTTTCTGTGCAAATGTCATTACGGCAATTTGAACCTCGGTGCTATTGATTGAATTGTGCTGAGACCTTAATAAAAGAATTTATTAGGTGTGGAATTTGATTGAATCATGGCCTCCTTGTCTACTGGCTAATCATTGTGACAAATTTATTCTCACCTTTCTCTTATCTGGCTGGCTATCATAAAACATACAGATTCATGTTTTATATAAAGAGGATATTCCCGAATAACAGCTGAACCAGAATTTAGACAATATTGTAGCTTTTTGAAAATGCATGAACAGAATAGCCAGAAAAACCCTTAGGATCTTATATTTCATTTAAGATGAAATGCACACCAGTCAGATGATTGCCAGCGTAATAACCTACTTTCTAGAACTGCTGATGTTTATATCAGTGCAGATCATTGAAAATGACTTTTTAGGCTGACTACTGTGATGTGAAGAAAAGGGCACAATGAGGAGAGAGGTAAAAATGCTTGTGAGGCAGAAAATAGTATATGCTCTTGAACGTGTTGAAGTAATCGATTTTCACATAACATAAAGACTTTAAGCATTTTATTACCACAAAAAAAATGTAACTTCTTTGCTTCTCCACACCAAGTTTCTGACACGGAAACGCATTTTAAAAGTTCTGCTTGCGACATTTTTTTCTAGTTTTGCCCCTTGAACCAGCTAATAACACAGTAATAACCCATTGCCCTTCTTAAATGTCAAATATAACAATTGTAATAGACCTGTGCTCCTCAATTTTAATGCAGATTAAAATGGAAAATAGTGGCTGTGTTGTCTTATGGTCTTCTGCAACCCTGTGGAGCAAGAATCCCAGACGTGAGACTGAATTTCACATGATTTGGTGAGCCAAAGTGAAATGGCCATGTAGAATTCTGAGTACAAGTACAAACTTGTTCACCTGTGAGTATATTTCTACAGCAGAGAAAGCTCTAATCTCTGATTCAACTGAGACTAAATTAGTTTGTTATTGAGGGTAAGCCTTGACGGCCCTATTAATGTGTGAGTGACTGTAAATGGACACAGCTGGACCGCCTGCTCCGGCTCCCTCTCAGAAGGAGTTGTTGGAGGTGAATAGAGAAAAGTGGAATTGTGCCACAGCCAGGCTGGTGTGGGAAATGAATGAACAATCAAAGCATGGGTAGAGCAACAGGACTTCACAACGTGGGGTGACTGCTCCACAGGGTAGAATCAACATAAAGGGAACTGCTGCGGTCCTCAAGAGGTTCCTGAATTACTTTAATTCACATGCTCGAAACACGGAGATGAAAATTCCAGTCTTCCCATAAAAAGCCAATAAGGAGTATGCATAATATGGAAGTGTGGTATAGTGCATAGATATAGACATATGTATGGTGCAGTAAAACTTCATGCTATGCTGTAGGTGTCTGCTAATTAAGTAAGTGAAATAAATAAATTCTAGTTAAGTACATTAGAAATGGCTTATTTCCTTCTGCTGTTGTCTTGGTGATGGATGTCCTGTTCGTGGCTGTTGTCTTTTTATCCGTGATGCTGTCCTCCTGTCTTCCCCCATCTGCTTTAGTGATTCCCAGTACTTTCACACAGCACATGCCAAGATGCATTCTAACTGTGGATTACAAACACACCTCAGCTCCTGGAAATCTCCAAGAGCACATGGCACCTGGATTTTCTGAACTTTGTGCTTCTTGTGACTAAAGCTCAGCTTAAAGGGATTATTAAGCCATCTTATATATCTGTTGTAGGCTAAGGTGTTATACTATGCTTTAATTGAATTCTTTTCTGAACTGATATTCTGAATCTGACTTTGGTAGATCAAAACTTTATTGAATTAAATGCCTCAACTATAAAGGTATACCCCCTTATACTGACTCGCGGTTTACAGATCTTTGATATAACAGCCCTAGAAAAGTTGTATCTATATTTGGTATACAGACGACTGCTCCCAGTATTAAATATTTAATCACACTTGACTGACAAGTTATTTCATTAGTTTTGAGAAATGTTTTTATTTTGTAATGTTTTTTATTCATGTACCTCTCTACATTTGAGGGGTCTCAAAACTCATCTCTTTCTGATTCACTTCTCCCCTGATCTTGTAAGGGCTTGAAAAAACATAACACATACACATTTATCATTTTTAATAAGAAACATTTAATAATGGAAAAACCTATATGCAGTACAGCTACTCGTGTAATATATATTGGTTTATTTTGAGGTTTGTGATGAATTAACTCTACTCAAGAATCATGTGTCTGCATCCAAATCTTTTTATTTATTTTTCTCTGAGATGCATGCTGCTTTGGAGAAAAGTGAAAGCTAAATTGATACATATAAATGTCTTTTCTATGTTTACACATACTTACTGTACAGTAGTTTCATGAAGCATAAGATTTCCTTCTTCTTTATATTTAATGTGCTATTATTCTAGGGGGTGCGGTGGTGCAGCAGGTTTGGTCTGTTCCCGCGCTGTGGTGGGTCTGGGGTTTAAATCCCGCTTGGGGCGCCTTGCGATGGACTGGCGCCTCGTCCTGGGTGTGTCCCCTCCCCCTCCAGCCCTGCACTCTGTGTTGCTGGGTTAGGCTCCGGCTTGCTGTGACCGTGCTTGGGACAAGCGGTCTCAGTTAATGTGGGCATTTGTGGAAATCTTTGAACATACCTGTAAAGTCTTGGAACACATAATTTTTTCCCCATTTAAAATAATTGGAGAGGACCTCCCCGTTTACAGGATCTTGATACACAGACTGATTTCAGGAACAAATTTGATCTATAAAATGGGAGATACCTGTATTTTAATGAAGGAATCTCTTGGAAAATGTAGAATATGATCATCAGCAATGGTTTCATTTTCCATCTGGCACTTAAATCACAGCTGCAATAACCCTTCCCTTGTGTCTTTTCTAAAGTGAAACTGTCCATCTGTACCCAATGTATCGGTTGCTGGAAACTATCATCATGACCTTTTTCAGCTTCCTATGAGCAGTGTTGGGGCAAAATCCTTATCAGGACCTGCCTCTACATCTGGTGCTGTTGGTTTGAGCACCCGGGGTGTTAGTATGGTTTTTGTCTGCTGGTACGAGGCTTCCTGAAGGCTCAGTTGGTATTTCAGCCATTCAGTGAGGGGACACAGATACATGATGCCTTTTCTGATCTCATCCTTGTATCCTCCATGCAGGGAAATTGGCGACGATTTTTGTAATTGGCTCCATGTCAAGATTCTTCCACTGCCGACAGAGAAAGCCACCTAGACATTTTTTCTTGTTCAAACCGTAACATTTAAAATAGTTCAAGATTAAAAATTTCTGCTTCTGTGAATATATTTTCAGTTACAAGCCTAAAAAATTATTCCACTAATTGAAAAATCATAAATCAGAATCCTGAGTTCAGCATACACTAATGAAATCAAGTGATATCAAATTAGTCCTTCTTACAAAAGTGATTTCGCTAATCATAAGAGAACATACACATACACATTATATGCAGTGCCTTGCAAAAGTTTACAAGCCCCTTGAAAGTTAACACCACACACACACACACTAGTAGTAGTTAACACCATTTTCTGGATTTCAAAAGATACAACTAAGTGTTCTTTTGTGTAAATCTACAGTAGTAAATATTAAACCCAAGCATTCTAATGGTTCATTTTCAAAGTGAAAATAAATAACTTGTCAAAAGATTTAAAAAATAAAACAAACAAAATCTGGAAAAACATTGCTTGCATAAGTATTCAACCCCAACATATTAATATTTCATCAAGTCTCCTTTTGCTGCAACAGCAGCTTCAAGTCTTTCAGGGTAAGTCTGAACCAGATTTGCACACTGCTCAAGAGTGACTTTGTCCCATTCTTCCTGGCAGATTTTCTGCAGATCATTCAGGTTGGTTGGATGGCACTTCTGGACTGCAGTTTTCCAAACATACCAGATTCTCTGTGGGGTTTAGATGAAGACATCGACTAGGCCATTGTAGGACATTATTCTTTTTTTTAATTTTTGAGCTACTCCAGTTTTGCCTTGTCCTTGTTGTCTTGCTAGAAGGTAGACCTTCCCCAAAGCCTCAGTTTCTGATGAGACTGCAGCAAGTTTTCTTCCAAGATTTTCTTGTATGTAATTCCATACAGTCTTCCAAAGATTTAATCTTAACAAGATTCCGAGTCCCTCCAGAACACAAGCATCCCCACATTATACTGTCACCACCATACTTCACTGTAGGGATGGTGTTTTTTGAGTCATGGGCAGTGTTAGGTTTACACTATACATACAGCCGAAATTCTGTATCTTGGGCTTGTCCAACTGCAATGCCTTTTCTCACAGCCAAGCTGGATCCCTGTTATGCATTATAGCAAACTCCAGACATACCTTTTTATGGATATTTTTGAGTGATAGGTTTTTTCTTGCCACCGTACCAAATAAACCTGTGCTATGGAGAGCTTTTGATATTTTGGACTCATAAAAATGTACCCAAGTTTTAGCAATTGACTTCTGTAGTTCCTTCAAATTGATGGTTGGCATCTCTGTCACTTCTCTTACTAACTTACATCTTGCCTGGGCTTTAAGTTTTGACATACAACCTTCTTTACACAGCAACTGGACAGTGTGATACACCCACCTTAATGGGAAATCCAAGCACTTTGATTTTTTTTTTAGCATTTTCTTGACTTATGCATTTGGCTCACTTTACCTCTGTGGCATGCACTTCAGTCTTCATTTTCACCAAGAATTCACAGCCTAGCTAACAACACCTACAGAGAGGTGTTTTTAAATCCAAAAAATGTAACCTTTACTTTAATTGGTCATTAGTAGAAAGTAATTATTCAACAATGACCAAATAAGATGCAAATGTGTCTAGTCTGGAAACAATTTGCCCCTTGCAGTTTTTGGAGCACATGAGTTTCAATACTTATGCAAGTGGTACATTTCATTTTTAATAACTAAGGACAAATAACTATATATATATATATATATATATATATATATATATATATATATATATATAGCGTGGGCTCATAACACTACATAGGGTTCATTGGAAGTCACTTTGAAAAAAGCATCTGCTAAATGAATACATGTTTGCCGTGACCCTATATATATTTGTAAAACTGTGTTTTAGACGCAGTGTTTTGGCTGGAAAAACCTTTTTTTTTTTTTTAATTTTCTTCAGGTATGGCACTGCTCAGGAGGTCATAGATCAAACTAGTCACAGCTTGAAACTGAATACTATCCATTTGCTGGTTTCAACCCCTCCTGTAGGAAGCCTTGAGGCTCGAGTGAACTACCAAGTACAGCAGCTTAATTTGAAATTCAGTCGGATGAATAGGTTTGAAATTAACTCTAAGAAAAATTCATTAATGTGGACTGTTGGAAATGCAATTAAACACAACATAGTTGAACTAGAATTAATATCCATAGCAAAATCCATTACACTATTCTGTACATTTAATATAGACTTTCTCTTTACAACGTTTCCTCTTCTGTTCATCAGTGTTTACATTGTCATTTTAAAAGCCTTGCTGCAGTGAACTCCCACGTATTTAAAAAAAAAATAATAAAAATAAAAGTGAAGCTATAAACTTTTGAAAAAACAAAATTCTTTAATAATCTTGTAGGAAACATATACCAATATAAATGAAATGTAGTATAAATTATACCCTTATACCAAGTAACCTGATGCTCTTTGGATCTGCAGCTGGCAGGGGTGGATATTGAATGACAGTAGGAAAAGTATAAAACCTCCTGTAAGTCAGAGAAAATGACAAAGTGAATCTACTCCTCCATCTGCTCCTTCAGGTTCTAATGACAGCAATTTCTCTTCAATGCGCAGCCCCAAAAAGCTTGCCTAGTCATCAGAAGGCGAGACACGCCATTTTCTTTTTATAATAATGCAAGCCTTGGAGAGGTTACGGGTCCTTCGCTTTGTCTCGGTGCACTGCAGAAAAGTAATTTAGGAGAATTCCATGGAAGGAGGATCTGAACTTAAGGTACTATGCTACCCATTTGCTGTTGATGCTCTCTGCTGCTCTGGGCCACTTTAACAATTCATCATACCTAGAAAATCAATTATCTATATTTCAGATGCTTGATCCAAGAGAGAGTAGCTTATTTTTTATTTAGTTATTTACTAAGTTCCAGGAAAAAAGTGGAAGATGCAGAACAGTAGCTACTTTTGAATGAATGATGGAAGGAATGGGTGGGAGGTGAGCAGTGTTTATAAAGAGGATATGTTTACACTGTTTTTAAATGAATGTATACCATAGTTTTATTTATTCAGATATAGTGCTTAATTCGTTAATGGTGTTGACATGGGAAAATTATATTAAGAACATTTCTTTTGTCTGTAATTGTTGAATAACATCCGTCTTTTGAAATTGAGCAGTAATGTTTCAGCAAATAAAAGATTTTTTCCTCTCTTTCTCTTTGCCTGTATTCCAAAAGCTGGGGTTTTCAGCTCCAGGAAGCCAGTCTGATGCAGCTCTGTTGTTTACTGCTGGAAAAAGGCTGTTTGCCAAACCGCAGATAAAAATCACGTTGCATGCGTTGTGCATGCATTCCAAGAGCGAGGCACTGAGACGGTGGACGTGTGCTGCTTCCGTAGTCGATAAGGCCAGTGCGAATGTGTATTCGGTTGGATTTCTCATGATGCACGCCTGAATGGCCTGGGCTCTCTAATGGTATTTAGATGTACCAGGACACAGTAGCATGCCAGTTCTTGTTTGCAGAAAAATATTCAGAGGGACTGTGTGTCCAGGATTTAACCCTGGTGTATCCATGTAATAAAGGTAAATTCCACAGGAGGATTTTTGTTTTTTAACAATAAGTAGAAATGTAACTTTATCAAAATTATAATATGTCTGCTGTGCTGTACATACATGTTCCCCTTGGATTTAGAAAACAACAATATTTTAGAGAAAAGACAAACAAGAAATGTATATATCATATGCCATTGCATTCTCTATTTGTTGAGAAGCTTATGCAGAAATGATGGTAGATTATCAATAGATTTAATAAATTGGAAAATCAGTTATCCATTTACACAAATGAATTATCATGCAATCTGTGCAAAAATAGTTACACCTGAGGTCTGCTTCCTTTTCTGGCTACAAGACTGTTTAAATAGAGTATGTATGCTAACAAAACATGACAGGTGATGCACAAAGTTGGCCTGTCTTACTTAATACAGGGGTAAGTGTAGGTAAACCCCCTCCACACACACACGCTGAAGCTGCGTGTCCTGAGCGGGGTCGCAGCAAACTGGAACCTAGCCCAGCAACACAGGGCATAAGGCTGGAGGGGGATGGGACACACCCAGGACAGGATGCCAGTCCGTCACAAGGCACCCCATGCAGGACTCAAACCCCAGACCCGCTAGAAAGCAGGACCTGGCCAAGCCCGCTGCGCCACTCCACCACCACATCCTTGCACCCCCCTAAAACCTAACAACAAAATTGAATCATTTTCCAATACTTGTTGAAGGTATTGTTAAGTCTAATAATTCCTTCAGTTGGCAGCCTTTCGCTCTAAATTCTGAAAAGTAATATCTTGCTTATTTTAACTGACATGTCAAAAAGAAATGAAATCTGAATTAGAACACTGACTTTTGAACAGTGTTCCCACAAAACAATTAAAAATAAATAATATGGAATTAGTAAAGTGACCCTCTTCTGATCTCTCAGATTTGTGGAAGACCATGATAATAATTTTCTGCAAACACCTTGTGAGTGACTTGAAATAATGAACAAAACAAAAGGAAAGAAAGAAAACTGGGGCAAAATCTCAAGAGCTTGGACTATGTGAATAATTAAGGAGTTTTCCTTCAGTTGGATTACAATTGAAAACAAATGGAGTTTGTCTTGAAGTTGCATTTACCAGCTTCGGAGTGTCTAAATAATTTAGTGGAGCTGTGCATTTTTCTGCTGTTCAGTTACAGTACAGTTTAGAATTGTTACATATGTCATTTTTTAGAACAAAAGGAAAAAAAAAACTTTTAGCGCCCTTCAGAATATTTAGAGTATTATCTACTTACTCTGCTAGAAGGATTAGGAAAGAAAAGATTTATATTAGACCTTTCACTCAAAACCGATTCCTCTTGTTGGAAATATCGCATCAGAAATGTTATGAAGTGCTATTAAGAGTCTTGAAGGGACCTCTTCTTAGGTTTTCCAACAATAATACGCTGACAGTAACACAGTCTAGACCTTGGCGGTTGTCAAGTTCATACCATTTAATTACCTTAGAACACTTTTGACTGGCAGTCAAACAGTTCCCAACACAAGCAGTACACAGTCTACAGTTCTGACAGAAACCATCTCAAAAATTTGCTTAATGCTTAGTGTAAAGTGACATTCTGCATCCCATTAAAAACTTCCAAGGTCAGGTCACATAGTTGCATCTCAGACTTAACAGGGCAGGTGAAGGTCATAGACTGTTGGATGCCTGCGTGGCAGCTGTCATTAGACCCAAAGTGAAATTCAATACATCATTTATAGTGGCCTTGCACTGCCATAAACTGGTTGCCTAAGCAGGTCACGGTGATTTAGGGCTCCATAATGAGTTTTATTGGCCTTAAAAAAATCCTAAATATTTCCATAGTGTAAAGAGTTGGTATTTATGACTACAATATTTACAGACAATTTGCCTCCATTACCTGCTAAACTGGACTAGAATTTCAAAGTAGATGGCACCCCTCCATCAGCATCACCACCCCTCCCCATGTTCCTCCTCATCTACTGACAGCTCATGCTGCAGATTGGAAGACTGATGTGGAGGGATTGGCAAATCTGGCAAGATTTAATTGAGGTGGGCGAAAATAGATCAGAAGGTTTAGCTGTTTGTGTGTCTATATGCAGATTTTCTGAAGAGGATAATGTTAATCTGCACTGGATTAAAAAAGAAAAAAAAAATCCCAGAACGTGTCCCGAATTATAGACCGATAACAAGGAACTTGCCATTACCAAGAGAGCTTCAGGCCCCCATGACAGATGTATATTTTAAGAGTGCTTGAAATAGATAGGCTAAAACAGGCACGATGGCCACCGTGTTGAAGATAAAAAGTGACCCAGCAGCAGCTAAATTGGCATTCTGTGTTTTAAACAAAGAGCTTTAGAGAAGATGCTTGACTGCATTATTTACACTATTACTGGGGCACATTGCAGATGGCTAGCCATATGTACCCTGGCCCAAGTCGTATTTATTTGGATTTAGTTTGAGCAAGGCAATATTAAAGATGATCATTACGCCTTTCATGAATTTGCACCTCTCTGTTGTGAACAACAAAAGGATAAATTATTGCTTTCAGCATGTTTGTACAATTTCAAAACTGAACCCATCTCTCCATCACGTTGCTATTGTTATCCTCCCACTCTCCTGCATACCTGTGCTCAGAACTATTAGCCTTTTTCATCTGAATTTTTAAATGTATTTTAATAAACACCAAACCATTTAATGCACTCCCACTGCTACCCTCCTGGGTTTAAATGTCATTTACTCAGTGCAAGCACATGTTTGCATGAGACATATTCAGCTGAATAATCAAATTCAGTTCAGAAATAAATAAGCTGTGCAGCATGACTATGTCCACAGTGATCAATATTATACAGCTTGGTGCAACCAGAGTGCTGCATAATATGTGTTTAGAGTGCAACAGAAAATAACATTTGCAAGTGAATGTTTTTTTCTCCCAAAATGGCACTATCTTTGCATTTTTGTTGCTGAAGAGGAGTATACTGGAGATATTTAGTCTATCTAGCGTCTCTTCTTAGAGTTACAAGGAAGGAACAGATGGGCCTTTGATTATAGACCCATTCATTTCATGGTAAACTTCAGCAGTGAATAAGCCTATGAGAAGTTATGAATATTTAACAAAACATCCTTTATCCTCCAATCAATGTCTAATACTACATTTACTGCTAACAAGCTTTAATGAATACTTCATGTAAATACAATGGCCAGAGCAGGTTGTGTTTGGAAGTATTTCACACTAGTTTTTCGTGCACAATTGGAAAAAATTACTCTTTAAACTTAAAAAAAAGAAAATTTTTCCTTTGATTAAATTAATGAGCAAAAAGATGTAAGGTGTTAGAAACGGCAGCAGTTTTAAAAAGGTAAAATTAGGGGATTTTAGATGTGGGGTTAATATGAAAAAGTGCTCAGTTTCTCTTACTGTTTTTTGTGTTCTATTGTACTTTCCATTGAAAGTAACATGTGTGGGTCATTGTTTTTACATAGTACAAGTTCTGCAAATGTACAGTATACAAACTCCAACTTATTTTTGGAGAGAGTTGTTTGGTTGCCCTGAACTGCTTATTTCTCAAAATGAGGTAAAGGGTATGGCTGGAACAGGCAGCTCCAGATAAGCATCCCATTTCGGGGTAGGCAAACACCTGGAGGCGGCCACATCGGGGCCTGCTGCACCTCATGCATGTTTTAGTGGTGAGCACCCCTAGAGCCCTCGTCTGCCGCATCGTCCTATGATTCGATCTGGCAGCTGGGTGCCCGAGGAGTCCCATGAAGTCACCCGCCTGCTGGTATGGGGGGGGAGGAATGGGATCGGAGGATGGCAGTTTGCCAGAAACAGCACTTTTCTTGAAGAAATAATCCAGAATGTGCTAACCCTTGCTGATACTGGGCCAGTTTGTCATGCTGGAAATTAAAAAGAGGTCAACATTACTGATATCAAAGTCTGGGTGGCTATTCAGTATGCATCATAATAAATTAACTGGATATGCCTAATGTTTTTGCTTTTTAAATCTGTATTAATAAACACATCACATCACCCGAAACCGCTTGTCCCATACGGGGTCGCGGGGAGCCGGAGGCTAACCCAGCAACACAGGGCGTAAGGATGGAGGGGGAGGGGACACACCCAGGACGGGACGCCAGTCCATCGCAAGGCACCCCAAGCAGGACTCAAACCCCAGACCCACCGGAGAGCAGGACTCGGTCCAACCCACAGCACCACCACGCCCCCCTCGTATTAATAAACAGTCTGCTGTTTTTAAGTTCCATTATGTGGGCAGAAAAAAGAGTGGAAAAAGAAAAGAAAACACATGAGAGCATAACAGCTTGACTCAAATCCTTTGTAGTGGGGCAGAGTCAATAGCTTCCTCAGGCTAACTAAATCAGTGAGGTGCTCTCCATGTGTGACTACAGAGTCAAGGCCTCCCGAACAGATATTCTCAGCTTGGGGTGCAAGTCATTTCTCTATTGTCATTCATTAGTTTGCCTGTTGACAATACAATCCGGTTATCAAAAATCAGATAATTCTGTTTTCTTTTTTTTTTTTTTAGTTCTAATTGAAAAGCCTTATGTGTACTGCAATTCTGCACCACTATAAACAGGTGATACAGGAGATATAATAAAAGAAGGTAGGATAACAAGGCACACATAACCGAAAACTACCTGCACATCTCAACCTCACTCGTGCCAGAGGAGAGGTTGTTCTCAGTTGCCGCCATAAATGTAAACTGAATGCTTAAACACCTTCTACCTGACCATGGTGACACTCTCACTGCATATGTAATTTCTGGAAAAGGCCTGTTTATGATAACGAATTATTCCTGTTTATTTTTTTCAGTCATTGCTAAGTAGTATAACCAAGCCATGCAATAACTGTAAATGTTCTGTTTCATAGCAAGTTCATATTCCTCAAACTAAAGCTTTACAGAACTCTGCATGCGTGTTATTTTTGAAGTCTTAAAGTCTTTAGTACAGAATTTTGCTCAACACGAGCGATCTCAGAAATGTATATGATTCTCTGTAGCAGAACTGTCTGTACATCTTTTGCATGAGTCAAAATTTAATCTAGGCTTCGTTATGTGTACTGAATGGTGTCCTTTTTCGTAAGCCAGTTTTCTGATTTTTTTTTTTTTTTTTTTTACAGTTCATTTTGTTTTGTTGAAATCAGAACATGTTGCACGACATGGTGGTGAAGTGGTACTACTAATGCCTCACAGTGCTGCACCAGTGTGCCTGGGTGTGGATTGATGTCTGGCTCAGGTTGTGTGGAGTCAGTGTATTCTTCCTGTGTTCACAATCCAAAGAAATACGTAGGAAGAAAGCAATGCTAAAATGCTTTTGTATCCCCTCTTACCATGAAAAACATGAGAATGATTCATTATCGGTTGAGTTTGACATGATGGCTCTTAGATTTTTAAATAGTGTGTTTAAACTAGCATAAAAATTATATTACATTTGGGGTCATTGTGTAATGATTTCTGGGTTGGAACTGGACATCTTAGTCTTCGTCAGATGACATATTTACAATGTTTAGCCCATTCTTACTCTATCAATTTAAGGTAAGAATCTTGATCAAGGGAACTACAGCTGGGCTGGAGTTTAAATCTGGGTCTTCAGCTTGCAAGACAATGGTCCTTTAAGATTTCACCTTACTGGTATACTTTATCATTGTTAACTAGTTCTTAATAACCATTATAAATCTTAACTGACCAATTAAAATCTTCACTCATTATTATTCTGAAAAAACCCAGGCAAAGCTGATCATTGTGGACATCAATATGAAAAGCTAGTGCAGATTCTATTTGATTTAAAGTTGGATTTGCCACATTGATTCTTGTTAAAACATCACTAGCTGTTGAGGGTATCGAAAAAATGGCTGACTCCTTCAACACTTAATATTGTCCCAGCAAATTGTTGAATGCCCAGTTTGCTTCTAGTACCCCTAGTAGGCTGCTAATAGACAACCCAGTTTTAGAAGACTTGCTATAGGTACCATATGGACCTCATCAAAAAGATGGACTTTTACAGAATTATGTTGCTAGATTGAAGTTAACTGTCATACTACAAACTTATAATTCAGGTTGACCCAACATGTCTAATATGTCGACATCTGTGTCAGCAGAACATCTCCCTTACCCTCTGTAATTCCGGTTTCCATATCGACAATCCTGCATCTCAAAGTTTCAGTGAGAAATCTATTATGCTTGTGTTTGTGGAGTGGGATCCAACAGGGCTTCCCACTCTCCAGGTCTCTGCGTGATGCGGGTTTCCACTGCGAAGCTGGCCAAACCTGGTGGAAGATGCCAACAAAAGAGGTATGTTATCACACTGCTGCCACCCAGGGCAGCCTAGTCTTAACTAATTCCAGCAATTTGATGCAGAGTCCAGCACTGCGCTTTGAGCCTGCACATGGCATGCTGTGACCGAAATGATGAACATCAGTGGGCTGAATGAGGAACTTCCTGCTCTCACTGGGATGGAATTAACATGTTCTGATGTTTGACAAAGCCAGTAGAGGGCTAAGAAAATGAATGAGTGAATGTCATTTGGAAATGTGCAGAGGGGCTTTGGAAGTCTGTGGCTGAGTTTTTACATTTCATTCTAAGTAAACAGAGAAGACATATTAAAATTGTGATGATGGGAGGGATTCCAGCAGGTTCTTCCATTTTTCTGAACTGGAAGTGGTGGGTGATTAGATTGCTTTTCATTTGTCTTGTATCAAAATCTACTTGTGGAAGGAATGGCATTGCAGGCACGTTGATATCAGTCTCCAAGTTTCTGCTACAGCATTTCACTGACATTCAATGTTAATCTTCATATCAATTTACCATGGTAAAAACATTAACTTATATTTTTGTATTTTACCTTATAATTAATGTAAAAACATTAAAACATATATTTGACTGCTACATGTAAGGGGATGTGGCTGGCACAGCAGGTTTGGCTAGGTCTCCTTCTCTGGTGGCTCTGGGGTTCAAAGCCCTGCTTGGGGTGCCTTGAAATGGACTGGTGTCCTTTCCTGGGTGTGTATCCTCCCCCTCTAGCCCTGCACCCTCCGTTGCCAGGTTAGGCTCTGGCTTGCCGCGACCCTGCTTGGGACAAGCAATTTCAGACTGTGTGTGTATGTATATATATATGACCTCTATTTACAGTAATGACTAAAAATTAAACAGAACTAATTTCTTACCATATACTGCATATAATTTCGTGCCCAGCTTCTTAAAACACCTTGTAACTTTACCACATAGAACTTTGTATATTTTTCTTGGAGTGATTTGGGAGAAGAACCTTTCATGAACATACAACAACAAAGGTGAAATTTCAAGTTGGATGAGAATATCCATCCATCCATCCATCCATCCATCTTCCTCCGCTTTTATCCGGGGCCGGGTCGCGGGGGCAGCAGTCCGAGCAGAGTCCTCCAGACTTCCCTCTCCCCGCACACCTCCTCCAGTTCCTCTGGGGGAACCCCAAGGCGTTCCCAGGCCAGCTGGGAGACATAGTCTCTCCAACGTGTCCTGGGTCTGCCCTGAGGCCTCCTCCCAGTGGGACAAGCCCGGAACACCTCCCCAGGGAGGCGTCCAGGAGGCATCTGGAACAGATGCCCGAGCCACCTCAGCTGGCTCCTCTCGATGCGGAGGAGCAGCGGCTCTACTCCGAGCTCCTCCCGGGTGACTGAGCTCCTCACCCTATCCCTAAGGGTGCGCCCAGCCACTCTGCGGAGGAAACTCATTTCTGCCGCTTGTATCCGCGATCTCATTCTTTCGGTCATGATCCAGAGTTCATGACCATAGGTGAGGGTAGGAACGTAGATCGACCGGTAAATTGAGAGCTTCGCCTTACGACTCAGCTCCCTCTTCACCACAACAGACCGGTACAATGATCGCATTACTGCGGACGCCGCACCGATCCGTCTGTCAACCTGCTGCTCCATTTTTCCCTCACTCGTGAACAAGACCCCGAGATACTTAAACTCCTCCACTTGAGGGAGCAGCTCCCCCCTAACCCGGAGGGGGCAATCCACCTTTTTCCGACTGAGAACCATGGCCTCGGATTTGGAGGTGCTGATTCTCATCCCCGCCGCTTCGCACTCGGCTGCAAACCTCCCCAGTGCACGCTGCAAGTCTTGACTTGATGAAGCCAACAGGACCACATCGTCCGCAAAAAGCAGAGACGAGATCTCGCGGCCACCAAAACAGACACCCTCTGTTCCCTGACTGCGCCTAGAAATTCTGTCCATAAAGATAATGAACAGAATCGGTGACAAAGGGCAGCCCTGGCGGAGTCCAACATGCACCGGGAACAGGTCTGACTTACTGCCGGCAATGCGAACCAAGCTCCTGCTCCGGTCATACAGGGAACGAACAGCCCGTAGCAACGAACCCCGAACCCCATAATCCCGAAGTACCCCCCACAGGATGCCACGAGGGACACGGTCGAATGCCTTCTCCAGATCCACAAAACACATATGGACTGGTTGGGCAAACTCCCACGAACCCTCCAGCACCCTAGTGAGAGTATAGAGTTGGTCCAGTGTTCCACGGCCAGGGCGAAAACCGCATTGCTCCTCCTGAATCCGAGGTTCAACTATCGGTCGGATTCTCCTTTCCAGTACCCTGGCATAGACTTTCCCAGGGAGGCTAAGGAGTGTGATCCCCTGTAGTTGGAACACAATCTCCGGTCCCCCTTCTTAAAAAGAGGGACCACCACCCCGGTCTGCCAGTCCAGAGGCACCGTTCCCGAACTCCACGCGATGCTGCAGAGGCGTGTCAACCAAGACAGCCCCACAACATCCAGAGACTTGAGAAACTCGGGGCGGATCTCATCCACCCCCGGAGCCTTGCCACCGAGGAGTTTTTTGACTATCTCAGCAACTTCAGCCAGGGTAATGGACGAGTCCCCCTCCAAGTCCCCAGCCTCAGCTTCCTCTACGGAAGGCGTGTCGGAGGGATTGAGGAGATCCTCAAAGTACTCCTTCCACCGCCCGAGGACATCCTCAGTTGAGGTCAGCAGCGCACCACTTCCACTGTAAACTGTGTTCGTGGAACACCGCTTCCCCCCTCTGAGTCGCCGGACGGTTTGCCAGAATCTCTTTGAGGCCGACCGAAAGTCTTCCTCCATGGCCTCACCGAACTCCTCCCAAGCCCGAGTTTTTGCCGCGGCGACTGCCAGAGCCGCGCTCCGTTTGGCCCGTCGGTACCCGTCAGCTGCTTCAGGAGTCCCATGAGCCAGCCAGGCCCGATAGAACTCCTTCTTCAGCTTGACGGCATCCCTTACTTCCGGTGTCCACCACCGTGTTCGGGGATTGCCGCCGCGACAGGCACCGGAGACCTTATGGCCGCAGCGCCGAACAGCCGCACCGACAATGGAGGCGCGGAACATAGTCCATTCAGACTCAATGTCCCCCACCTCCCTCGGGACCTGGTTGAAGCTCTGTCGGAGGTGGGAGTTGAAGACCTCTCTGACAGGGGCCTCCGCCAAACGTTCCCAACAGACCCTCACTATGCGTTTGGGCCTGCCAGGTCTGTCCAGCTTTTTCCCCCGCCATCGAATCCAACTCACCACCAGGTGGTGATCAGTTGACAGCTCAGCCCCTCTCTTCACCCGAGTGTCCAAGACATATGGCCGAAGGTCAGAAGAAACGACTACAAAGTCGATCATTGACCTCCGACCTAGGGTGTCCTGGTGCCAAGTGCACTGATGGACACCCTTATGCATGAACATGGTGTTCGTTATGGATAAACCGCGACTAGCACAGAAATCCAATAACAACTCACCGCTCGGGTTCAGATCAGGGAGGCCGTTCCTCCCAATCACGCCCCTCCAGGTATCACTGTCGCTGCCCACGTGGGCGTTAAAGTCCCCCAGTAGAACGACAGAGTCCCCAGTGGGAGCGCTTTCCAGCACGCCCCCCAGGGACTCTAAAAAGGCCGGGTACTCTACACTGCCGCTAGGCGCATAAGCACAAATGACAGTGAGAGACCGTTCCCTGACCTGAAGGCGTAGGGAGACGACCCTCTCATTCACCGGGGTAGACTCCAACACATGGCGGCTGAACTGGGGGGCTATTAATAAGCCCACACCAGCCCACCGCCTCTCACCTTGGGCAACGCCAGAACAGTGGAAAGTCCACCCTCGATCGAGGAGAGTGGTTCCAGAACCCAAGCTGTGAGTGGAAGTGAGCCCGACTATATCTAGACGGTATCTCTCAACTTCCCGCACCAGCTCAGGCTCCTTCTCCGCCAGTGAGGTGACATTCCAAGTCCCAAAAACCAGAGTTGGCGCCCGAGGTTTGGGTCGGTCGGGCACTCGGCCCCGACCACCACCCAAATCACAATGCACCGGCCCCTTACGGTTTCTCCGGCAGGTGGTGAGCCCACCGAAGTGGATGAGAATATTCTTACTTAAAATCTTCCTTTTTCTGACTTTGTATTTACAGTTTACACTGCATGTCCAGTGTGTAAGTTTTCTTCAACGAAAGAATGAGAGACATGGAACAGAAATCCATGAAATGGTGAGGCAGGATTTGAACAATTCTGTGCCGAGTGGGTTATTTTCCTGCTTGCATTCAGCTTGTCATTAGTGGAAAGAGCTGCATAGATGGGAATATGAAACAACTTGGCTTTTGTGCCTGTGTGTTCAGGCCGATTGACCCTGCCTGGGTACTTCAGTTGACTTCAGTTCTTGGCTGCAGCATTACTGAGCAGCAGTGATTTTTTTTTTTTTCAGTTTGTTTTGGAGATTCCCAGTTTACTGCTTGAAGATGAAGACAGGAATAATAATATTCTAGGTCCTCCACTTAAAAACACATCTGGGACCAGAAGCCTTTTCAGACTACACTTTGTTCATAAATCATAAATACAACTACTCCGTTACAATCAATAAAAGCTTTGTGATATAGATGTCCCTCAATTTATTTATGGATTAGGTTTAGTGAAAGCCTCGGATAAAGCTGTAATAAAATTTGCTCTAAAATCTTTGTTTACTTATTTAATTTTCATCAACCACTTCTCCTATGTAGCTCTGCTGTGTTCCAGTGCCTATCCTGGAATTTCTGAGTGTGAAGTTGATAAAATCATGCATGGGGTGCCAGTCTGTGCCAGGATTTTTATTTTATGCCCTTTTATTAACTTGAAGCAACATGTGCAATCTTCATCAGTATCTGGTCATTTTCAGTTTGCTTTATCTATACATTGAATAGAAGTGCACGGAGAAGTATTAGAGTATCTTAATGCTCTGGCTTGATCCTGTAAAAGTTTCAGTCAAAGCTGTAAAAAATAAAAAAAAATATACTGTAAGATCTGTTTTAGCATTTTTATTCACTTTGAACCTATTAGAATTAAAATGATAAAAATAAAAACATGCTGTCTCCAAGAATTTCAATTTAACACCAAATGTTGACTGATTCATGCCGTAAACACCTGATCACCAACACTGACAAACACAAGACAGCAATTGTAAACACTGAAGCTGGTTGTACAGTATAATTCTATTTGCATGCCTTTTACTCCTAACATTGAAACCTGTCGAAACACAGGTGACTTTCATGCTGCAATAAACAAGTGTGTTAAGAGACAAATGAAGAAAAACTATTAAATATAAAGGGAAACTACATGAATGTACATTCAAAATTTTCTGACTTACATTTATAACATGAGGACTGAGTGTAAAATGACATGTAAAAAATGTACTAAAGTAAGTGTAATGCAAAATGTAAAAAGTATTTTACGAATTTAAGGCTTTTGTGCAAAAAAAAAAAAAACTGTGAAATTATGCCAAATTACCACTATTAATAAGGATTGATGAATTTAAAAGACATATCATGTTGCATTAGTTATAAGTGCTTGAAGAGTATGTTCTTGGTAGCCTTGGAACTGGAAGCTCATTTCTTCAGCATTTATGCTGCAACTGATAGGTAAACAGAAATATATAGTCCCTTCAGAAAATATTCCTTCCCCCCCTCCACTTTTTCCTCACTTTGTTGTGCTGTAGAAATTTTGAAATTAATTTCTTTCATCATTTTTTTCCATAAATTAACACACAATACCCCCATAATGAGAATGTGAAAGCACATTAAAAATAATAAAAAAAAATAATCCCCCATAAGTGTTTATACCCTTTATTAAGTACTTTGTAGAACCACCTTAAGCAGTGACTACAACTGCAAGTCTTCTTGGGTATGCTTCCACTAGCATTACAAACCTGGATTTGAGCCAGTTTCTTCCTCACAGATCCTCTCAAGCACTGTCAGATTGGATGGAGAGCATTAGTGGGCTTCAATCTTCATGTCTCTCCACAAATTTTCTATGAGGTTCAAGTCTCTGCTTTGGCTGGGCCACTCAAGGATATTCAGAGACTTGTTCTGAAGCCACTACAGCATTGTCTTGGCTGTGTTTTTGTCAGATTGTTGACATGCTAAAAGGTCAATTTTCACCTTAGTTCTCAGTTGTGTGGTCTGGAGGTTTTCTTCAAGGACCGCTTTGTATTTTGCTCCGCTCATCTCTCTCTCAATCCTAACTAGCCCCTCAATCCCTGGTGCTGAAAAGCATCCACACAGTATGGTGTTACTACCACCATGCTTCACCGCAGGGATGGTATTAGTCAAGTGTTTCACATAGCATTTGGCATTCAAACCAAATAGTTCAGTTAAGACCAGAGGATCTTTTCCCTCATGCTTTCAGAATCCGTAAAGTGCCGTTTGGCAAACTCCAGGAAGGCTGATTCATGCCGTTTACTAGAAGTGGATTCCATCTACCCCGTATAACATAGAGACCTGATTTGTGGAGTGCTGCGGAGATGGTTGTCGTTTTGCTAGGTTCTTCCATATGCACACAGGAACTCTGAAGCTGGATTAGAGACGCCATAGGCTTCTTGGTCAATTTTCTGACCATAGCCTTTTGCCGGAATACTCAGTTTGACTGGATGGCCATAGTCATAGTGGTTCCAGACTTCTTCCATTTGACAATGATAGAGTCCATTGCGCCCTTGGAAAACTTCAGTGGATTACCAATTTTTTATATCCCTTTCCAGATGCATGCATTGACACAATCCTATTTTTGGATGTCTGTGGAACATTCCTTGCACTTCATGGCTTGATTTTTACTCTGCCAAACACTGCTAACTGTAGGACCATCTACAGACATTTGTGTGCCTTTCTAAATCATGTCAAATACAGTGAATTTACCACAGGTGGACTAAAGACCTCTCAAAGAGGATTTAAATAAATCAGATGCATTTGAGCTCTGTCTGGAGTCTGTCTGAAAGGGTCTGAATATTTCTGGATATGAGTGAGTTCCTTTTTTAAAATTTTTTATAAATGTTTTAAAACTGTTTCCATGTCATCCTGGGATATTGTATTGACTGGTGGCAATACAGATTCAATTCAGTGCATTTTGCAGGAAGTCTACAACACAACAAAGTTTTGAAAAAGTGGAGGGGTCTAAATACTTTCTGAAAGCACTGGTTTCACTGAATAATTATTTTTAGACATTAAGTAATGTTTCAAATGTTTGTAGTATTATAAATGAGAGTGCTACCCTTTCATTTAGTTTAACTAAGAAAACTGAACCTTTTCTTCACTTCCTACCCATTTTATATCCAGATTTGCATAGTATATTTTAAGTTATGGTTGGTACTGTGTGGCTATGCAAAATCTGAGACAGGGGATTTATACAAGACCCATTAAGCCGTCTGCCTAACTAATGGATTTTTTTGTTTTTTGAGTTACAAAATGTTACAATTCTGCGCACAACTATGGTCGACCTGAAAAAAAGGAACCCCTCAAACTGCATCAGAAAAAATGCAGAAGAAAGAAAACTGTCTTGTTACCATAGCTGTATTAACCAGAGGGGGGAAAGTCTTACCATTTCCAAACTCCACGTTCCAAAGGCACCTTCCTCTATGGTGCAGTTGTCCCAGGAAATGTCATGTGCTGGGTGCAGTAAATTGGAGAAGTGATTTATCAGGAGAAATATCAGTTCATGAGACTCTTTCTGGGGAAACTACTTGAAGGTTTTAGTGTATCAGACTGATTGCACTGTTTTTTTATGGGTAAAAGGCATTATACAGTACATCGAGAGAGGTTAAGGTTCTTGAGTCACAAGTGGTGAGTCACTGATTATTGCCTGATATTCAAATCAAGTGGTCAGTAGTAAAGATGTCTATGTGCAGGAAGTGTATCTAGAAATTTACTGTAAGCAGAAGAATGGGGAGGGACTGTTTTAAAAGCAATTATTAAATGGATGGTCACTCACTCACGACAATTGTGAACTGCTTGTCCAAGTCAAGGTTGCAGAAGCACATGGTGTAAGGCTAAGCAGGGTACAACCCAGGTAGGGTGCCAGTCCTTTGTGGATTAAATAGACGCTTGAGTTTCTTATGATTTGTCTTGTAACCTGACTGGGTTATGGAATTCTGCGAACCATATCAGCTTTTGAAAGGCATCAGTCGGGTGGTGCAGACAGTTTGGCAGGCAGGAACGAATAGAAATGCTTTTACCTGCTTGACGTCAGATGTGTCAAGGTTTAAATGACAAAATTTAAATTGCAGGGGTGGTTGTCAAGGTTTCCTGTGGACAAAGCAAAGTTATAGATGGGAGAGAGAAGAAAGTACTTACCATTACTTTGCTCGGAAACAATTGTCAAAAGAATCATAAGAAATAACTGACAACTGAAAAGAAAGTGAAACCTAACATTCAAGTAAAAATGGCTGAGGCTTGATGGGTGCCATAGAATGATCATGTTGGACTTTTAAAAGCTGACTTTAAGCATTTATTTGGTCCGAGAAGGTTTTGAGTAAAAACTGAAAATACAGGACAGATTAACTATTCACTTACATCATGTTGGTTGCCTCACTGTTTTATGTGAGCTTCTCTGAAAGACTCTTATCTGAGGCTCATGGAAATTCCAGCAATTCTGTGTGGTGGTCTATTTCAGGCGACAATATGATGACGGCAGTATGAGAGACTGTTTCAGTTCTGCAGGCATACCCATGCGTGTTCCTCTGAGCCTTGGGCTTACAATGACTCACAAATGCCTTGGGTGTACCATTTGAAGTGCAGGGCGTGTGCTCTCTCACATTTTTGAGGAATGAGGAATAAATTGCTGTCAGGGCAGTTTGGTGCACTTGGGGATACCAAATTCTCAGTCTGGTGGTTGTTGTGACATGAGCCGTTGTATGGGGACCAAGCCAAAATATGCTCCCTGCATTGTATAGGAGCCTGTGAGACATATCTTAGTTAATTGCTAAATTACTCAGTCAACAGTGGGACAAGGACAAATAGCTGTAGCGTCCGGACGGGAGTCCGACACGGACGCGCGTTGCTATTACGTCCAAACACAGACGAAATATATAATGACTTCACGTGCAGTGTGAGGTTAGACGTGTACGGTGAGTATTGTAAGACACTCGGTGGAAGTGAAACAAGAAACACGAGACCAGGAAACACACACGGTGTTGGAACTACGGTGAACAGTGAAACGCTAATCTGTGAGTCTGACCGCAACCCTGAGACGTGACGAAATACCGGACAGGAACGATGGACCAGGACTGAAGAACAAGAGGCAGGAACTGACGGGACGGGCACTCGGGACTGGAACATGCACACCTAGGAAACAAACTGAGGGAACAAGAGACTACCAATCGCCAACGAAGCACAAGAGAACTGCTGATTAAGAATCCGCGACTAGTTCTGCTCCGCTGGCTCCTTTTATACCTCCATGTCCTACGAGACTGTGAGGTGATAGGTAAGCGTTAGCTAGCGGCACTGAGTGGCGCCGCCTCTGACCAGGAGGGGCAGTGACCCCGTGGGATGTGACAATAGCGCAGTTAGATTAATCATGTCTTCATTCTTGACTGTGGCAAGATGTCAAAGTGCTGCTTTCAGCCCATATTATTATTTCGTATTTTAATTTCAATTATATGAGCTCTCCATTCACATTACACAATAAATTCCTCCCCCAAAAAATCAAGAAATGTACATTTTAAATCTGATTTATGTAATTTGGTATTATTTTTGTTTCCAGAATAGTCATGTGATTTGTCTTTTTAAAGTTAAGAAGAAAAGCAGCACAAACAAGAGTACATATGGCATTTGCAAAATCAAATAAGACACCACCAGGAGTACATATTGCAATACAAATGCACATTATAAAAAAGGTTAAATAAAGTGCACAAAGACAAAGTAGGCATTAGTTTCATATTTTGACATTTTGAAATAGCTTGCAAATAGGTATTTACATCTATTTTTAAGTGCTCAAATGTAGGATGGGATTTGGCTTTTCCAGATATTTCGTTTAGGTATCGTTATTCCTCCACAATATTTTTCATCATTACACTCATGTTTAATTGCTGGTTAACTGCTTCTAAATGATCAGTAGAACCAGTATGCCACCCTTGGTAAATGTGTGGCTGACTAAAGTTTTTTATTTTCTCTCATCTGAAAAATTTTAATTTGATTTACATATCAATTCCAGTAAATTCTGGAGTACTTGGACATTCTTCTACGTTATCACAGGTATGATATACTGTAACCTTTTGACCTTGACCTTGCATTGATTTTTTAATTACTTTAAATACTTTCATTTAATACTGTAAATACTTATTTTTCCAGCATTTTTTGTTGTATACAGCTATGCTAGTGTTTTTTTTTTTTTCAAATAGTTTTATGACAGGGTCATAGCAACCTACAGGAAGAGATGGTAAACAGAAATTGCAAATGTGTATACATATTTAGTTATGAATGAAACAATTTATTACGAAATTACTGAAGTTACTGAAATTAGTCACAGTTATAGAAATATCCCTGTTCCTGTTTAACTTTAAAAAAATCATAAATACCAATTTCTCATTTAATAACAAATCAAAATACTTTTTTGTTTCATATTTTCAGACTCAGTTGTTTGTGATTGAGAGGGTCTGTTCATGCTTTGATCAGACCCCGAGTTCAGCAGAAGCAGGTCAGTCCACGTAGTGATTAGTGTCTCTATTCATGACAGATGCCTTCTTTGTTGACTGTGTCGGTAAAATATTATATCCCTCAATTAAGTGTTTTTTCTTTTTTTGGTTTCATGTCTGTTATGATCAAATAGTGATAAAACCCTTGTTAGATGTTCCCTGTATAAACATCAAGATCTAATTCTGTCATTCTCTTTATTAGTGTTGCTCTACAGACCAAACATGTACAGTAGTATATGCAAGGGGGCCTTCGATGCATCTTAATTGGGAAGGCTTTGAACATAATGCATAATGCATAACAAAGAACTGGAGCATATTTATGTTCCTCAGCAAAAGTGCTGTTTTCATTTAGCAGTGGGAAAGAAAAGCACGCAAATGTTTATTCGTGTTTGTTTTCTCCAAGCTGTAATTGGCTAGTCCATCTTGTTTTTATGTTATTACATGTGTCTATGCTGCTGCTTCCATAATGAGAAAGAGGTGATTTGAGAGCTGTTGGAGTTGGAAGCTAGCTGTCTTCAAACAAGATGGCAGAATTCACTTTCATTATTATCTGGCTCGATAAACTAACCCGCAACAAATGTCCAGTTTGTTACCATTTGCAAAAGACTTTCTGCACATCTTATTCTCACCATCCTCTGCCGCTACATCCCCCCACCTGAAGCCTGATAAAAAGTGTTCCAGCTATGTCTAGCACAATGTAATCACAGCTGTGATAATCACCTACCAATAATTTGTGTTCCTCTAGTTCCGTTTTTTTCTTCTCTCATTTCAATATCATTCTACCTTGTGTCCCAGTTTAATAATTAAAACAGATACTGTTGCTTGTTTATAAATATATTAAAACAGATTTCCATCTTTTTTGGTCTTGAAAGGATGGGGAAAAAAAAGAGCTGAAGTATAATTGAAACTGGATTCAAATATTGCACTTTTCTAAGGTACATTACTTGAGTTTGTTCCTGCAAATGGCCATTAGGCTGCATAATAAGTCCTGCTCCTGTTGGGGCAGTACTGAGCTGTTAGTACTACTATGCATTTATTATTTACACACGTTTTATTAGCAGTCTTTTACACTTGTGTAAATGTGATATTTCTGCAATCCTTGGTATTCCACTGTCTTTGGCTTGCGCTGTTTTCCATATGGTGCTCTAGCCTCATGCAGTTTCAGTAACATTTCTATTTATCTAGCAGTCTGTCTGTCTATTGGTTTGTCTGTCCATCCTCAGACACAGCTTCTTTTGTTAGTTGTTTTGTTCTTTTGTCTACAGTTTGTGTTCTGCAGAGAGCCAAGAAAGGAGTGAATGGCAAACAGAAGCGAGTCGTTGAGTTTGAGATTGTGGTTTTTCATGCCGGGCGAGTTCCTGGGGGTGTCTGTTCAACGCACTGAGACATGACAGACCTTACATGGCACAGGGCTGAAGGGAGACAGGATTCCAGTGTCACGGTGTAAATAACAGAAGAGTGTGAGCGACTGCTACTGGGAAGCTGTGCCTTTATTTGTAGATTTTCTGGAATAATCCTGTGGGGTTCAAAACCAGGAAAAAATGGAGGAGCGTGCAAAGAAAAGGTGTAAAAATACATCTTAAAAGGGCTGTGACAATCCCCAGTGTGCTGTAACATGCCCTGGTGGCTTGTCCCTTCCGATTTAAGGTCACCTGAATTGAACCATTGCTTCTGACGACACTTTGGGGCAACTGTGTCTGTCAGTGTGATTGTGTTCCACATGTAGTACTTGTTAGGGTGCTTAGTGGTAACTTAGTCAATATTTAGTCATTTAAAGGAACTAGTAAAAGAGCTGGAAATGAGACCAAAATTCAAATCCTGTAGGGGAAAATTCTTAATTCCTCTGGGGAATACATAATTCACTGTGATGTAATCTGGGTGTAATTGAATGCAATATTAAAAGGAAAAAAACCAAAATGTTGAATTTAATTACAGTCAAAAAAATTAGCATCATTTTCATTCGAGTTCTCTGCGATTTAGTCCACGGCCTTTGCGATCGCTCCACTTTTCTCTGCCGTCTTCCTCAGTCAGGGCTGCATAATGAAGTTCCTGGTCCCTATTAGGTGTGCGATTAACTTCTGTCTTCCTTCTCCACGGCACAGGACCTCATTCAGTCGCCTCAGTCAGCTGTAAATATTTGAAGGAGCGGTGTATTTTTCATCAGCCCTTGACACCAAGTGCTGCCGTGCCACTGAGCGAGACCGTAGGTCACCGTCTGCCGTTCTCGGCATCCATCGTTCATTCTTCCCAGCTGCATTTGCAGACGCTCAAGGCAGCAGCAGAGGGTTTCACACTCCTTTATTACATCTGACCTTCAGACAAACTGGTTCAGCACAAGTTGATCCCATTTTACTGCATTAAATATACAATTGAGGATTTTATTTTTGGGGCCCAGTGTCCTCAAGGCAACGGCCATATCCATGTTTCTGTGTGACACACTATCAATACTACATAGTCTTAATGGAAGTATCCCCAGGTCCCATGAAAATGACATATAATACCTTTATATCTTTGTTTTGTGTTGGGTGGACAAATAAGGAAGCATTTTATTTCACCTTTTGGACCATTTCACACCAGTTTGTAAAATACTTAAGATGCCCTTTATGGGGTTTTCATATGTGTTTCATATTTCATACTTATGAATTTAATTTGGACCAAGAGTTGGCTTGATACTTGAAAAGATCCTAAGTTGAATGTATCATGAAGTGGACAATGGGTTTATTGTCAATTCTATGTACAGGCTCTCTTGTTAATGCCAGAGCTGGGCAAGGGTGTTTATGCTCATATGCACCTCTGGGATCCCTTTTTTTATCTTACTTATGACATGAAATTCAGTAATGCCAAATTCAAGTGTAATAATAAGAGATAAAAGCATAATTTTAAGAAATATGGGCTGCTGCCAGCATAGTGGTAAGTGATGCTGGCTTTGGGCACGAAGGTCGCAGGTTTGCATCTCACCTCTGGCTGTTATACCCTTGAGCAAGGTGTTTACCCTGAATTGCTCTGGTAAAGATACCCAGCTGTATACATGGGTAATTAATTCTAAGTAGCTTAAAACTCTAAGCTGCTTTGGAGAGAAGTGTCAGCTAAATGAATAACTGTACATCTACCAAAACACAATTTAAGGTGTGTGTTGTTTAGCTTGCAACACAGACAACAACTGTGCATAAACTCTATGCAGGTAATTTTACATGGAGGTGCAGAATTGCCGAAGCACAGTGTTTCACCGACAGGCTCAAAGCTGGTGTATGAAGAAGTCATACAGTTATTTACAGCTTATTCATCTTCCGTTTGCCATGCTTACTGTTCTCAGTTGCTATCTGTCGATGCATCGGGTTAAGATTTGGCGTGCGATTTGAGTTGCTGGCTCTCTTTTGGAAATGTAAATATTAAATAGCTCTCAGAAAAGTTTGTAATGGCAAAAAGTTCATAAATCTTAAATTCACCAGTTAGGGACCACTGTATATGAAATTATATATTGTACATATAGATAGGGTACACCGTGGATATCCTGCTATACACATTCACACAAGTAAAGGCAATGTAGGGTCACCAGTAATGTATTTTTCTTTTTTTTGGGGGTGGGGTGAACTTTCTGATTAATGAATGTTAAACAAATATATCAGAAAACTATAAGTCATGACATGTTGTTAACCGCTAAAACTGAATTCTCAACAGAAACGGTACTCAGCAAAACATCAAACTAACTTTGTATGGCTGGCTGTTCAACAGAAACATTTGCTGTCATTGCCATTTAGTAATTTAGAGTTGTGGTTATAGTGCGTTCAGCTGCACAAGTCTCAGTGGATTGCCATCTGTGGCCTTCATCCTCACTCATTCCCACTCTCTCAGTATTGGAGCAGACACATACAAAATTATTTATTTCCAAGGAGTATGCTTATTTGTTTTTCTGCTCTTCTTTGAGACAGCAAGATAAAAGCTGCATGAAAATTTATTACTTGGCTCTCGAGGACATCTGCATGTGTCGCTATTTTTATGAAAACTAACATTTCCGTTACATATATGTGAACCCTGGTAACTTCTTAGAATGGGAGTCATTCTGGAAATTTGTAGGTCTGGGTTGCGACCGATTCCAGATAGATGGTACTTTGTTTTACACATTAACTGCTGTACATTAGCTTTGTCTAATATGAGTTAGATTGTTATTATTGTTCTACACAGATTCACTGGTCACAGTCTACAGTGGTACCCCACTGCTTTCTCCTTGCAATGATCAGCTCAAAGTCAGTTCCACATGCCCAGCTAAGTGTATTTTATTGTTTGGGGTTGCACGCTAACAGATGGCAAAAGCTACTTCCCCTGATATTAATGCCTAATTGCCTGTGTCCAATTGGTGTCATTATATGCGGAGGATAAAGAATGGAGTAGCAGTAATCAGAAGAGGGTGGAAACAAAGAGGCCCTCACTGTCTATAGTCTCAATCTGAGGGGACTTTGCTCTGCATGGTAGCCCTATCTTATCTGCTTGCATAAAGTAGATACTGCTGGTCTTGTCACTAAATACAGCCAGGATCGCTTTAATAAAAGTGCATTGAAGAAACAGTTAAGCTTCGGACCTCTGCTTATCGAATTTTCCATCAGTAGCTTCATGGTTCTTCCTTGTCTTGTGGAATGAAATGGCTCTTTGATTCTGCCAAAAACTGAATTAATTAATTTCCAATTTGAGAGCAAATGCATAATAAGTGGGCCTTCATTGACATGGACTGTATTTTAAAATGTACATATTTGTTCAGTGAAAGAGATTTGTAGCCTATTTTACACACATCTGGGTGACAGTGCTGTCATGTTTTAGAGGGACGTTATATTGTCTCTTTAAAACTTCAGTCAAACTATACCCAAGAAACTGAGAAGATGCTCACACACAAATATTTGCTCCTAACTCTTAAGGTGGGACTCACGGACACGGATATAGCGTTCTTCTCCACTTCAATCACTTTGAATGTAGATTCTCCACTGCAAACAGAATTTGTTCCAAGGGAAGGCTTTATCCTTGTTTTGGAAATTAGCCCCAAATGCATAATGTATTTTAATGTATTAGCATTTATATACAACTTTCAGATAATTTTGCATTTTTAATGAATTCTGGCATTTTTCTGTTAAACAAAGAAGGAAATTTTTCAATACAGAGACTAAATTCTCTGTCGTAATTATTACTGTCACTTTCAGTGAAATGTAGAAAAAGCATTTTATTTTGGATTGGCACTGAGAAATAAAATAACAATGGCTGGAAACCAAGATCACCATCAGCTTTGTTATTTTGACTGCAATGTATTACAGTGCCGATAAATTAATAAGGAGTGTGCACTGAACTGTTCAATTGATTGCCTGGTCCATGGCTTCTATCACGCTACATGATATCAGCTGATTTTTCTGTTGAAGGGATTCATGATTCTTACATCGATCCTTGAGTTAGCTAGAAATGGACATACCCACAGTGCCAGGCTAATCTGGGTAATTTTGCATACTTTATGGATTGCTTTATGGATTAGGCCCCTTGGTGGGAGCTGAAGATCCTGAGAAATGTAGAAGTGAAGTGCAAACGTTGAAAGCTTTCGGTGTCAAAGTGATCTGCTAAGCATGCCATCTGAAGCCGATTGCTACTTACTGTCATGATAGTGCTAATGCATGCATTTTAAAATCTTTTACAAAGTTAGCGAAACGTGCAAATGAGGGTTAATGGCCAGCTATCCATTCTGCAGGCAGCAAAATCGTTGATTTGGTCACCCATATGTTCCACGCTCTCTCGAAAATATAGTTAAAAGAATTTAATTGAGAAGGCAGATACACTGATACGCCGGATCCGAAATAAGTAGTAGAAGCTTAATTGCACTTGGTCCACAACCTTACTGTTTTAAATACAGTGTTTTAACTTCAGTTTCTAGATCGTTGATACCACTTAAATGTGCCAGCAACTAATTATGGTGAATAAATAGCCACAGTGAATTTTATAAAATGCTTTCTGAAATGGAGATATACCCAGGGGGCTATATCACTTAGATATTATTATATCAAGTAATTCAGTTGGAAAATCATGCCATTTGTTGTCAATGTTCTAATACATACAAACATGTACAGCTCTTTTGTGGAAATTTAGTGTTAAACAGATAACTAATAATTTCTAGACTTCCACATGCATGCTAGATGCATATTAAGAATTTGATTGTAGACCAAGGTTGGGAAAACCAGCCACAGCCATGCTGGTTTTTATTAAACTACATGCTAATGCAGTATTTTACTAATATTTCAAACAAAGAAATTTTAAGTTGAATCAGTAATCTGGTAAAAAGAAGCACTAGAACCCTCAGGACCTCGGCCCTTGTGAGTTGGATTTGCCCAGTACTGTGGTCAATCATCTCAAAGCTTTGTCCCCGTTATGTCCTGGTTGCTTTTTGAGCACCCTGTGGCCTGGCTGGCTCTTCCATCGTTCTCCTTGTCCAGAGACTTGCTCTGGACTGGGACCAGCAATTGGCTGGCAGCCCGGGAACAGCACCTGTGCAGCCTACGGCCAGCAGCCGCCCTACAAAAGATAGGTAAAGCACAAGGAGAGAACAGATTACCGGCCCCGCACAGGGGGGTGTTCACCAGGGTCAGCTGTGAGGGCTGGCACCTGGGCCAAAATTGGCTCATATAGCTCTCAAACCTTCATCCCAAGTATACCCTCTCTCAAAGGATGTCAGATCTGTTCCGTCATTTCTTCTCTTGCTGGTTGTCTGATCATATAAAGCAACAGCTAAGGAAAATATATATTTTTATATGGGAAAAATGTTTACAAAATTGTTTTGTCTGCCGTATTTACTTGTGACCTCATCCCATATGTATTTGACAAAATTACTGAAGGACAACAAATATCGTTATAATTCCAATCAAAGGTAAAAAAAAAAAAAAAAAAGTTTATTGAGTGAAAGCTGGTCAGAGTTCTGAAAGTGCTGCATCCTTTCTCATCAAAGAAAAGTAAGTAAAGAACACCTTGAGTTATTCATTATCACTGTGCTGTTTAAGGTTCAGTAAGTGTCATCTTAGCTCTTTCTTTTGGAAGCATCGACTTCTTGAACAATAACTCTGGAAAGGTTTGGTGAAGCAGCTGAGGACATCCTTTGCAGTGTATATAAGTTATTAGGTGGAAGCTGGCTTGCAGGACAAAGGTCCCTTCGCAATGTATCGGCATTATTTGGGTGGAGTGGTAATCTTAACGTGTATTGAATTTGGGAAGAGTGTGACCCAACAGGCTCGTTCTGAGGTGGCCTCATCCAAATTGCGAGCGCAGGGGTCGAGAAAATTCAAGTTCTCGGGGCACGGTACGGACTTGTAAAAACGGAGTATGTGACTGAGCAAAGAGGCGGGGGCCATAACCTGTATTTTTTAATCCACTTTTCATCTGATCTGTGCTGGAACACAGCTGCAGGGTGGAGAGAACAGTTGCGAGAGGAGTCCCAGCCTAGAGAGCTGTCCAATTTGTTTGCTGCGTTTTATTACTGTGCTGCAGCACCATGATCAAGAGCCATGTGAAGGTGTCATAAAAATAAATGGGGAAAAAAAAAAAAACTTCATTATTTGGACAACTATTCCAGGTGAAATTTAGCCTGTTAAGTTTTTATGGAAATCTGCACTACTCCTGTGCATTACTGCAAAGGGCCATTTTGAAATCAAATATTTAGGACTTAGAAAAGATTTCAATAGGAAAGATTAGGCATTTCCTTCTCATATTGTGATATGTGACCAGAAGCTGTGGGCTATTAAACAAAGAGTGGCTGGCTTTGGCATGCCAGGGTTAGGGTTAGGGAAAAGTAAATTCCGCGTGGTCTTCCGATTCAGCCTTCCCCTAAAGAAGAAAAAAAAATTGCAGAAAAGATATAGCGGACAAATTATTTCTTTCCGTTACTGCTATTAATAGCCATACCTTTGCATAATTTTGTTTTTTATTTCACCTTCCCAAAGACTGTAGGTTGTCACACATCCTTTAGGGTTACTGTTACATGCTTCATTTCAAGATGATATCTGCACAATGAAATCACGTGCCTTTTTCCTTTTCTTTCAGCTGCTGAATGCTGAATTATTATTCATTATGGATTATCATGCTATGAATTTTCTGGAGGGACAAAGGATTAGCTGATGTCAGTAAATCAATTAGTCAGCATGTGTGTAATTATAAACCTGTCTGATGGCAGAACTCAGTCGAAGACTATACCACTGATATATTATCGGGGTCTAATTATCTACTCGAGGAAGGTTGTGCTGACAGGATGGAAGGGATGTTGGAAATATTTACTATATTTCTTCCCTGACAATTACTTGATGTAATATTAAGAATAATGATAAGTTTTGCTTGACTCACAGTGCTGTATTATTTACCTGCACATTTGTATTTCATTCTTAAGGTGCTGTTATGAAATTGATTCATTATCTTCAGGGTTCAGATTCTGTTTACTGCTCATAAAAGTGACAGAAACCCACAGTCATTCATCATGACCACATAAGCTCTACTGATGAATTAAGAGGTCATTAATTCTTTCAGTGGTGTACTGGTTAAAAATCAAGTGTTTTTAAAAACAGCAGTTTGATGCTCAAACAGATACCAAGTGAGGAGTCAATTCAGCAGGGTGAATATAAGCCGGTGTGGCAGGAAGCTAGGGGGCAGATACATTTTTTACCTCGGAAGGAGGTACAACGGTGTCGGGAAGAAGAAAAAGCTGATGCTCACATTATCGCACCTCTGTGTGTCCCGTCTGCATCCCGCCCTTCTAGTACATGAAGGTGTCCACAGAGGGAAACTAAAGAAAGGGGACTAGTGTCGAACTGGACTGTCTGCCACATCAGCATGACAAACGCAGTGCAGGAGCCTGGTGCAACTAGCCGGCCGTCACGCAGTGTGGTCAGCTGTCAGAACCCCCATTAGCTACGCTCATCCTGCACTGTGAAAACTGCATTGTCAGTCCCATTTGTTGTGTAGTCCATTTAAAATGCAGGATGTATCGCATGTTCGTTGCATTTTCTAACGTAAAAGAAAAACATTACTAGAAGGCTCTCTCGGGCTAAGCTTTTATGAATAGCACTGTCTCTGTATGTTGTTCGATAATACCGACAATTAGATGGAATTCCTATGTGCAATTATCGAAGAGTCTCTATATGGTATTCCGCATAATTTGTTGCATGCAGTCTGTTCTGGTGTAACACCTTACCATGTAAGACTGTACAAAGGAAGGCATTGCACTGATACTATTACTTTCACAGTAACAAAATCGAATGACTGTTTTTTAGCTGAAAAATGGTATGTTTTCTATGGAAGATATGCTAAACTAAAAACATATCGGTGTAAAATATGCTTCCACTTTTAGAGTATTCTGCTGGTCAGTGTGAAAACTGAAAGTCAGTGGATACAGTATGTAAACCATTGGTACATTAGTTGATGGCTAAATATAGCTTCCACACATCAAAAGTTTTTCTCATGCAGGAATCACAGCTGAGTTTACTTATGAATCTCAGTTTGGTGTACTTGTGTAAGCTGTTCAGCTTCTAAGATAATAACAAATGCCAGATTTGCTTTTTTCAGTTTTTATTGGCTCAGCCTTTTACCTTTTGCCAGTGCATTTTTTTTTAACCATTTTTTCATCCATCTGTATATAATTTAAGTTTTATGTTAGAACTAATCCTTCTGTTTCCTATATGGCTGCTGCAAAGTGATGATGGAGGGTAATATAAACCACTGAATCTCAACATATTATGCAATGCATTAATGTTTTAAAGTAATGCAGTCATACACTATAGTTGCAGTTTGTAATATACAATTTGCAGTCATATTACAGTCTCCTGTCATATTTAGCTGTTAATAAGCCGGGGAGTTCTTTGCTTCTGTCTGCTTAGTTCATTGCATTTGCATTTGGAGGTCGTGTAAGACAACGTGTCGATGACTGCTCCAGCACTTCTGCTGCTTCTTTGTGAAATCAGTAAAATTGGAAAGTAGGTTCTTCACCTGGTCATCGTTACAAAATACACAGGGAGGTGAAAACGAAGGCAGTGCATGTGCTTGTCGCACCTCCGTTGTACAGTTGCCGAAGCTGAGCTTTAATACGGCCTTAGTTTGTTAAAAAAATGAGTAGGTTCAGTTTTAGCTGCGCTGTTTGCTTCTGGAGACAAAATGAGGTGTCAAATTACAGAAAAGTAAATATGTTGCCTATAAATTGTCTGACTGTACATCTCTAGTAAGGTAGTAAATCAGGTACAGGTGACCATGTGTTGCACATAAAATGCTGAGCAAGTGAAAAATTATTTTCTTATCTGACACCTTTATCCAAAGTCATTTTCAGTATCTGACGCCTTTCTATAGCTGGGTGTTCTTACTGCAGCAGTCCAGGCTAAATACCTTTCTCCAGAGTAATACCAGTGTCAGGGGGTATGCACTAAACAAACAATTTTCAGGTCACAGTGCATTTCCACACTATGTTCTCTGCTGTCTTTATAGTCCCTCATCAGGAACATGGAGATCTTGCAGGAAATTGCTGTAGACAAAACCAAATCTCCTATAATGGGCAACATGGTGGCACGGTGAGTAGCGCTGCGGTCTCAGAGCGCCTGGGTGGTGCGAGAGGACGGGGGTTTGATCCTTACTCAGTGTGGGTGGAGTTTGCATGCTCTCCCCTGTCTGCTCTGGTTTCCTCCCACAATCCAAAGACATGCTGTTCAGGTTCCCCGATAGTGTGAGTGACAGAGAGAGTGTGTTCCACTGATGTATGGATGAGTGACCCAGTTTAAGTAGTGTATCTAGCAGTGTAAGTCACCGCGGTGAATAAGGTGTGTTGGCTGAACACTACACAGAGTTCATTGGAAGTTGCTTTGGAGAAAAGCATAGACTAAATAAATAAATGTAAATGTATAATCATATCATTACTATTGTGATGTAGTAGACTCACCTCAACACCCATAATCTGTTTACTGCCTAGGCCCGGGTGAAATGTGAATCCTTTGTTTTCAGGTCTTTCACTGTTTGCGCTAACTAGACGCCTGTGCTGAAGTTTAAGTGTTTGTATTATACTGTCTTTAAAACTCTGCCCTTGACGAGTCCAGAGACTAAAATCTGATACTGTAAAAACTGAGCGAACGGGAGAATTTAATTTAAAAAATTCCCTCGGAGCTTTCACTGCACCTCGTGCACTTGAGCTGCTAACAGTGCTACCGCGTTACCTTAATTACAGCTCTCTAACTCTATGCTTAGATGTAAATAGAGTTCACTGGCCTTAGAAGGCAGTTCCCCCAAACTGTAATTGGTTTTATTGTTTGATTTTCCACCTTTATTCCTTGGCGTACAGTGAACGGCACATAAAGCCTTCCTGCGATGACTGGAAGATAAGTGAACAAGAAATTAAATTGGATAAGGCAGGATGAAAAAGTAGGGCAACAGAAAGGTATGCCATGGAACTGAAATGGTTAAACGTTTCTCATACTGTAAATGTCTTTGAATTTGAGCAACTCAAGTTGTTTTTGCCCCTACAAATATCTAGTTTTTCTGTATAGATTTGTTTTTATTTCTGCTTTTTTTCTTTTCTTTTTTTTGCTGCCGTCTCAGTTGAGCTTTTTACAGCAGGATAGCAAAACTAAAGCAGTTTAAGTACCTGGTTCGGCCTCTTCTTGGGTTTGAACCAGCAGCATTCAAGCTGTATGCCCATGTCCTTAACTGCTGTATCTGTCAACAAGGAGCCCTTGCTTGAATTGACTTCAGTTTTTCTGTTTCCAGAGCCAGGTGCAGCCAGGGAAGTTCATGCTGAAAAAAGACATGTCTTTCAAAAATGTCGGTGTACGAGGTGTTTTTTTTCCCCTATTTATTATATGTAATGTTGTCTGTCTAAATGGCTGACGGCGTCGCACCCTGACCGCACTTCACATCTCATCAATAATACAGAAGAGCTGAATTATTCACACAGCTCGCACTGGCGAGAAGGGACAAGTGAGGCTGCGACAGAGCGGCAGGACACAGTCGCTGTCACTCTGCGCTCGCGAGGCCGGGAACCTCGCACTCCGAGGGACTGGGAACCAGCGACCCGTGTGCCTTGCAGAAGATGTCCCAGTGGTACTGGGCCCGTTTTGGATCGCATCGGAACAGCACTGAGAGACCGAACCGTTCAAAGTCGCTTCCCATTTTCATAGCGTGCTTTTATTTGGTCACATGCGCTTGTGGGTTTTGGAGCACTGTCTCAAGTTGGGATTTGGAGAAAGTCACCGGTTCGCTCCGGATGTCGCCAGTCTTTTGGGCGCCTCACGCGTGCGCGAAGGCTGGGGGAGCCATCTCCTGGTTTGCTGAGTGTGTCTGTGCGCACCCATCTTAGGATGCTGTCGCTCGTGAGACAAATCACCACGGGGACCGACCTGGTGTGACTCGGTCCCAGGACTCCAGTCCTACTTCAGAAATAGGCCTGTGCATAATATAAAGGCACCGAGACATGGCGCTCCTGCCCTTCGGGCCAGGAGACCTCCTAGCGCGAATCGCAGCTAATTGCCAGTCTGCAGCCGCACTGAAACCCGAGGTCGGGGGGGTGCTGGGATGGGGGGGCGGGTGCTGTTTTCGCTCTTTCCCATTCTGTCTCGGTCTTTCCGCAGAGATAAAGACAGGCACACAGTTGTGGGAACGCACGCCGCCGTTTCCGTAGGAAGCACAGGGATTAGAACAGGATGTCAGAACTTTGCATAACAATTTCTTAACAAGGTTCCGTTTGTGTTTACGGTTTCCATGCGGAGCTTTTCATGTTTCCGTCCGGCGATCCGTACACCGATCGCGGGGCTAGTTCCAGCATTTAGAAAATGCTCTTTGAAAATTAACCGAATGCCGTCGTATTTTTTGTTTTTTTGTTCTCGTTTTGTTTGTATCGTCATACTTTTTTGCTACTTCTTAGAATTTCTACTGCAGTAATAGGTGCCGTGTTTGCAAATTCTTTACGCATCCTTCAGGTTGCTGGTAAACCAACAGAGAGGAGGAATAAGCAGAGACTCTTTGAGCCTGCGGGAGCTCCTGAGATCACACGCTCCGGCTAGCGAACTGGATGGTCGTATTAGTATGCTGCCAGTGTGCTGGAAAGGCTGTTCTGCTTACAGCAAGGAGAATCTTATCGCAGCGTCTGACTTTGTCGGCTGTATTAGATTTGGAAACCAGAGAGGGAGTTGGAGATTAATAACTTCCATGTACTGTTAAAAAAAAAAAAAAAAAGTTTCAAAAGTCTCAAATTTAATGAAATATTGGTTGGGCTGAATCATACCAACTGTTGTCAGCTATTCTGTAAAACGGGGATTTGTTTCATAATGCTGAGTAAGGTGTTGTGCTCCATTTCAAAGCCACGGAGGAAACAGTTGCTCCATATTTTCCCTGTTAGACGTTTGTAAAACTAATGTTCCTCAATCAGGTTTTCAGGCAATTTTCAGCAAAATCCCTTTATACACGGAAATAAATATCTAGAAACATCTGAATCATATACGCTTATTATTTAATGCAATAGCTTTCCGCACCTTTTACAAAAAGAGAGTTATTACGATGTAACAGTAGCGCTGTGCAGGGATTTGTCGTTCCAGCAGATATAATCACCCCATCTGAATGAAGTCCTGAATTATTTCTTCATGTGGTAGGTGCCCCGAGCAGAGTGCCTGTCCACTAGAGGCTGTCCCCCAGTGTGTCTCTAAGGGTTGTACTCATGACTTCTGACAGACACATACAACGCCCTGTGTCATTTGTCCAAAGTCTTATTCTTTGCATTTTTTTTTTTTTTTTCCTAGCACTGTAAGTCCAAATGTTGGTGAACTGGTAATCGGCGAATTATCCAACACCGTGTATTACAGATCGAATTTTACATTCAAAGTATAGGAATGCAATGCAAATGATCAAAATAAGTTTATCAAAAAATGTACTGCGTAACAAAAAATATTATTCGTGTTTTATATTCAGTATACAAACCTGCTCTATACAAATTACCTTGCCTTGGAAGCGAAGTGAATTTTTTAAGCTTTTCAGAAATGCAGTTGCTCCTTTAAACAGAATTTATAAATAACTTGAATATGAGGCATGTCCTAAAACAACCTCTACAGTGACTATAGAGCAAACCAAAAATCAAAGACTGAAGGATGGATGACACCAAAGAAAATGCCGTTGTTGCCTTGTTTGGGAGGTGTCAGAAAGCTCTGTCAAAATCCTGACGGCTCCACAGGAGAGGCCAGTACACAAGTGCATAAAATGTGGACTACTTATACTGCCTGTGTGAAATCATGTTTTGCTTCTTCCTTCTCCCTGGATAAAACCTGTCTAATCTGCTCATGTCTTTTCTTCTCTCTCTCTCCGTCTCTGTCTCTCTCGGTCTCTCTCTGCTCCTCCTTCTCTCTGGGATGCCCCCAGCGTCGGCAACAAAAAACAAAGTGAGAGGTGAGTGGTTCCCCTGGGTACCCCCTGGTCCGTGAGTCACGGTGGACACAGCCCCTGGTCAGAAATGTTCTGACAGGCCCCTGTATTCCACCTTCCCATGGACAGCGTACACTACATCTGCTGGAATCTGTCACACCCTCATCAGTTGCATTCCTCATCGGCTGCTTCTTGTTATTCTCCTTTTCCACTTTGAAAATATTCTTTTAAAAAAGCTTTAACCCTGACATGACAAGATGTCATATTAAATTTAGTATTTAAATTCTGCGTTATTATTTACTCAGTTATCCATTGCTAAAGCTGAAGGAGGTGTGGTAAAACTCCAAAAAATACAGTACTGCACACATTGTAGATGCAGACCATACTCTTAAATGAAAAATAATAGTTCTGGAAGGTCCTTGACACCAACATGGTGATGCCGCAGGTAGCGCTAGAGCCTCGCAGCACCTGGGCTGTGAGTTTGGACATGGGTTCAGTTTGTGAGGAGTTTATAAGTTCTGGGAGCAGACAGTGTAGTGATGAGAGCTACTTCCTTGAACTTGAAGGACCCAGGTTTGAATCCAGTCTTCTGCCCTTGAGCAAGGTACTTTCCCAAAAAAAAAAACCCCAGGTGCCTAAATGGGTAAATCAGAGTGAATCACATTCTAGAAAAAAAGTGTCAGCTGAATTATTAAGTGTAAATACGTTTACCTTGGTTTCCTCCTGGTGCTTTCATTCCCTTCCAGGAAAAAAAAGACTTGTTTTTCAGGAAAATTGGTGACTCTAAATTGCTTTTAGTGTATATATGCATGAGTGAACAAATGTGTGTGATTGTGAAGTGCTGTGCATGCATTCCATCTAGGATGCACCCTGCCTGACACCCTATATTTTTCAGACTCTGAACCACCGTGACCCCGATCTATTGATAACGCATAAGATAATAGCCAGTCTTATCATATCTCAGGTGAGGCATTTATTCAACATATTAATGCAGAAAAATTCTTGAAAGAAACTTTTAATTTCCATATTTACTGTATGGTACACCACAGGCATGTTATTGTGCATTTTCTAAGCCAGTATTAACATGCAAAATAGATTCAGAAATCACACAGTATCTGTGCTGAAGCACAAGTTATGAGATGAAGCTCTAGGATTAGCTGGCAAAATTAAAATTATCTTTCTGTCAGTCAAAACATGGGCAACCTGTACCTCTGATTCGGCTTCCTTTGGACACTTGGAGAATATTGATAATTACTGATCGACTGTATTTTGGCAGGAGAATGACAAAGGACAGAACATAAATATACATGAAACAGCTGCCTTCATATTTTATATGTTTGGATATCTTTTTAATAACGTACTGAAGCTTGTTGTTTTAATCAGTTTTTGATTATACTGAGATTGCACATTACATATTTATATATTCATCTATGATCAGCACTTTGACCTTCTTGTGATTCGTTCCCACCGGAGAACGAAGATCTGATTATTAGAGTCTGGTTGCAGGATTATAGTTTGGGTTTAGAAACCTTAATTTGACTGTAACTTGTAGTCATTGACTTTCCCAACTAACCTGATATTTATTAAAAATGCAAGAACCCAGCTGGGTTGAACAGCTGTCTGCTTTTGCAGAGTTATGGGGTGATTAAATCATTAGATATGCACATGTGCAGATAAAACTTTATGTAGGCTGCTGTTAACTAAAGAACTTCAATCCATGAGGAAACAGAGGACATCAGAGAACGTCTGCTGTTGCGCTTGTCCTCCTGAGCATGAGCTGTTCAACATGCAAAAGGACAGTGCCCTTCATTCTCACTGGCCTGGACTTTCAGGTGTAAAAGCCCAGGATGGGAACAAACAGAATGAACTAGTGGAAGAACCATGTTCCAACCACCATCATTACTGAAGTTACAGTAGGTTATCCATCCTGTCCAGGGTTACAATGGGTTGTTATTTTTTGGTAAATGCTGTAATGACAAAAATTGCTGCATTCCGCACGTTTTTTTTTTTTTTCAGAGCAGCACCGCTGAAATTACTGCACAGGCTCCAGCCGTGCATTGCAGAAGAAGGAGTGGAGCTGAGCTCAAAGGAATAAAAAAAAGGTTCAAAGGCTCTGTCTTCCTGTCTTCCCGAATGATTGAGAGCCGGACTGGTCGTGACACAAAAAAACACTCCATCAAGCTCCCATCGCCACAGCACCCTCTTGGCAGATGGAAGGCCTGCGATGATTACCCCTCTGGAGCGCTCTCGGTTGGATGAGGTTCCGGGGTCGGCACTCTGACGGCTGCTCGTGTGTCTGCCTCATCGAGCTTCGTGGGGCTGCACACTCCATATCCGACAGGCAGTTTTGTCCAACCCTGAAGTTTTCACGTGGCCATTAGTAGCCTATGAATTCCAACCGTAGCATGGCCTGATTTCCAATTCAGTTCAGCTTCATTCTCATTAAATAAATACAGCAAAATTTAACGTCTGCACCTCCACCGGTGTGATACACTGTAGAAATGCGGTGCAGAATACACAATACTGCAAAATACTCAATGCATAGTATCGCATGTATAAATAGAAGCAAATATAAGTGGAAATGAACACCGTCGTCTAAACAGTGCAGATTCCGAATAGCGCCAGCACTGGTTGCAAGGAACCTTCAGGAGAAGACCCATCCCATGAATAACTATCCATCAACCATCTACCTTGTGTTCTTCCACCTGATGGTTTTCACACCACTATATAGGAAATCTATACAGACCATAATGGGGAGAGTTGAGAGTTGATGTCCTTTTCTGCTTTTCCGCTATATAGCGAACGGTATTGGCAAAACACCAGGTCTGGGCCTATGCTGATCGCCACTCATCTGAAGGCATTTTGTGTACACAAGCGAAGAGGCAGCAAATGTTTTCATCACTGCCCTCCCTTTTCCCTTCTCATCGATTCCACAGGGAATACGCGAGAAAATTTTCCTGAATGTTTACGCTCACTTTCATTCTGCTGAGTCAAGGGCTTGTAGTTTCTTTGTATTTTTTTCCGCAGGCCTTTGAATTTAATCATTTCTATTTGAGTATCTTAATATTCTTGACACAGCGTTTCGAGTGTGTCCCAAAGTGTGAAGCACTGCTGGAGCTTTTAATAGCCTAGTGCTCCCCTTTATTTCCCAGGTGGGAAGCTGAAGCGAGGACCTTGCTTTCTGGAAAAGTTTAACACAATGTAATGTCACATTACATTAATTAGCTGTGTAGCAGACGCCTCTATCCCGAACAACTTACACAGATTTTTCTCTTTTTTTAACACTTTTTACAGTTGAACAAGTGATGGATCGTTCGGGTTAAGTACCTTGCTTGCAGCAGCAGATCCCCCACTAGGATTTGAACCTGCAACCTTTCCACTACACCACCCCTGCCATCTGTTTCCCCATGTGTTTATGAAACTCGAAATGGCCCCTCCGCAGGACAAGCAAATGAGCAGCAAGCATGGCGACACATTTACCGAGTTGCCGCGGGCTGACGTGTTATTAGTGTTCAAGTAAATGTGTTTCTTTGCGTGTGCGCTCATCGTTCCTGACGTGCGGCTTGTGCGACGTCACCTGTGGCCTCGCTCACGCTATACTCACCCCACTGCCTTCCACACAATAACAGTAATTATTCATTATCAGAAATAATCATTCATTAGCACAGGCATGGGAAGCAGGTGTGGGGATGATTATCAGCGTTTGGGTTGTAAAACACAGGTAATTAACTTGGGTGCCAGAGACGATTTTGGAGTAGCGCATGTCGTTGAAATAACACGCGCGCTTCAGAAGCCCACCGGTCGACCCGACAATCTAAACACGCAGCCGCTGCAGACAGGCAGGACTCCGAGGGAGAGGGGCCGTCAGGCAGGGGTGCCTTTACACACCTCCCATTCCTCACCCCCGAGGTCCTTCTCGCTGGCCTACAGCTGTATGAACCAGTTTTACCAGGAAGTGTGTGTGTGTGTGTGTGTGTGTGTGTGTGTTTGGAATGGTGATGGTCTCAACACCCCCATATGTGGAAATTTATCTTCATCTGGTCCTATGCACACCCTTGTTTCCAGCCTACACTATTTGTCAGAGCAGCAAACTCCCATACTCTCGCCGCTCCACTGTCGGAAGAGTGATTTGGGAAATAGATTATATAATGTCTGCACTGTGCCTGTCACAATGAGCTTATGTGAGGAAAGATTAATGTCAACGTTTAAGTTTAGGTGATGAACCACAGTGTTTATACTGTATACTGTGTAAACAAGTCCATATCAGTAGAAAACTGCTTTCTTTTCTAAAGGTTTTTAAATTTGGTACAAATAACAGCAGCAGCAACAACAATAATAATAACGATAATAAAAATAATAATGTTTCTGAAAAATCTGGCCAGATTGTATTTCCTTTTGGCCATTGTCCCAGTTGTCTCTGCAAAATCAGCAGTATAATGTTTGAAAAAATTAATGTTTTTTCATTGGAACACTGGAGCTGTGAGACAGCTGCTACCTTGAATAAATTCTGCAGACATAAAACTGCTCTGAGAAACACATACACACTGTCTGAACCGCTTGTTCCATACAGGGTCACGGGGAGCCGGAGCCTAATCCGGCAAGACAGGGCGCAAGGCTGGAGGGGGAGGGGACACACCCAGGACGGGGCGCCAGTCTGTCACAATGCACCCCAGGCCCACGAGAGAGTAGGCACAGGCCAAACCCGCTGTGCCACCTTGTCCCCTTAGAGAGAAACCACTGACACATAATAATAGAAGCATTATTATTATTATTATTATTATTATTTGCCTTTAAAACTAATGCAGAAAACCACAGGGGATGAACTGGAATTTTCTTATCTTACATAGACAGTTCTGTAAGACTAACCTTGGAGAAATATCACAACTAAGGTCAGCCTTTAAAAAAGAACAGTAAAAACTGTTCATCACATTTATAGTAGACTCCATATCGCCTCTTTGGGATTTGCCCTCCCAGAATGTCGTTGCACGGCTTCAATTTTAAATATAGTTTCAGAAGGGGCGGGGAGGGTGGGGTGCATGTTTGAACTATTAATTTGTTAAAGTTTATTTCATCGTAAAAGTGTGATCTGTCTGCCCTTGGCTTTGCATAGCAGAATGAGTTCTTAGTGCAATCTTCTAACCTTCCAGCTGCAGTAAGTGATGTGGGAGGCCTAGTCTCCAGGGATGTAAGTAGGACGGTAAGGGGAGGGTGTTTATCGATATTCAGATCTAGATAACCCCCTAAACATTGTTTAATTACTCCCACTTGAGGGGGCCTTAGATAAGGCTTACTTGGCATAATTTACTCTGTTGTTTACTTTGACATGGCAAACTGTGATCTGGAGACATATTTAATTACAGTTTTTTTTCTTGTCCTGTGGGCCAAAACTATTCTCACACAACAGCTTGATTATGCCCCTCTCCCCCCACCCCCACCCCCCCCGACCCCCCCAATTCGGTCATTGCTAATAAAATCATGCAATAATTTAATTTTTTTGCATTACCAATATTTGTTTACAATTAGTCAACATCTGTTGTCTGATCTAATGAGAAGGAAATTGCCTGGTCTGCATTTGTTGTTACATAATTAATTTCTGAAATCACAGCGATGTGGCCTGGACTAATGGGAGTATTTTCTAGTTTAATTTAATTAGAATGAAGTCCTTCCTGCACCTTACTGCACGTTATATTTCTTAGAAAAAGCATTAAAAATCTTTTGGCATCAACAAAAAGATGAAATGAAATCGTGTATACTTTAAAATTTCTCCTACTGGCCTCTTTATGTCAAAATATCTTCCTTGTTATATAATTGAATTCCTTTCATATAAATTAGCTTTGAAGAGAAATCTGAAAGCCGACATCAAAATAACATTAAACTTTCCGTGCGCTTGCATGTACAGCAGTCACTTGGGTCACATAAACTCGCTGTCGGGAGCCACTTGTGCAAAAGTTTTAATAGGTAGTTTGAGAGATTAACGCTCTCTTCCACTTGCAGCTGTCTACCAACTGCTGAAATGACATACATAGCTTTCCATCAAAACCCCGAAAGAAAATTGGTGCCTTATTTATAGGCAGTAAGCGGTGTTACGTGGTGTGGTGGTCGAGGACGTGAAGTTGTATCTTGTGGATTTTCAAATTATATTGCAGGAAGATCCCTGCTGACTTCTATAAGAAAGAGGAATTTAGCCAGAAAATTTATTATTATTATTATTATTATTATTATTATTATTATTTTACAGGTTACCCATTTCTTATTGCCATTTGTCTTTTCTATGTTGCGCATGAGGTCTACTAATTTAAATAGCGCTTTTGAGACACTAAAGAAGGTAAGATTTTTCACATGATGCCCTTGCCAGTTTTTCGGTGCCTCTTTTTGTGTTGCTGTGAACTTGTTCTGAACTCTCAATCAGTTGCTCCCAGCCAAGAGACCTAGTGGAAGCCATGTTGAGAGGAAAGGCAAACAGATGGGCATCTTTTTTTTTCAGCAGCCACCTGTTTACTACCACAGCGCCAGGCATGACATTGAGCCAAAACAGCAGCACACCCACAGCGCTGCCTCGCCTATAGCAAATCTCCCTCTTCTTTCACCATAGTCATTTCAGATGGAGCGCTGCGCGTGACCGTTTTCGCAGATGCTGACGATGCAGTGACACGATGGTGCCAGTTTAACCCTGATTAAAAGTAGGTTAAGGTGATCATGTAATGACAGATAGTGGTCGATGGCATTGATTTGTGACCTTACAGCCCTATAATTTTCCCTGCTAGTGCCCTTAAGTACCCTTGAATAAGATGCACATATACCTCCACTAACAACCTCAGTTAGCACCAGAAGTTGGTTCATATGTCAGAATTGTTTGTAAGTCCAATCCCTATCCCACAATCAATAAAAGCGTAGTAATATAGCTTAATCCCTTGATTCATTCACAGTTTAGGTTCTATTAAAACATCAGATGAAGCTGTAATGAACTTAAAATTTGCCATAAGACTTTTTCATTAACGGCTCATAAAGTGCTGGAAACACAAGGTGTGAAACACTGAGCACTGCAGGCTGAATGCCAGTGTAATATCTTGTTTTATTTGGAAGCAACAATGTTAAATCTACTTTAAAAAGACTGAAAATTGAGAAAAAGCACAATGTTCACCATCTCCCGCTCCGTGTGCTGTTTTGCTTTGCACACATAAGAAGATGATATGTTACCTCATATGGTACTTCTGTGCTTCAAGCACTGTAGGAGAAAGAAACTGGCTAGCTGAAAGGTGAGTGAGCTGGAGAAAGTATTAAATAAAAAGAGGTAAAATGTAAAAAGTGTTTCACTTTAAGAACCAGAATGTAATTGACTGGTCGACTGAACGTGTAAACTTTTTCCAGCACTTGGTTTTATTCTGCAATCAACTGATTTACAGGTGGTCCCCAACTTACGATGAGGTTATGTTCTTAGAAACCCATTGTAAGTCAAAAATATCGTAAGTCGAAAATGCATTTAATACACCTAACCTACCGAAGATCATGGCCTAGCATACGTTTGATGGCCATTACAGGCTTGCCGCCTTCATGCTGGGCTATTATCTTGAGTTTCTCTTCAAGAGTAATTGCCCACCTCTTCTTCTTCCCACCAGTAGCAGAAGACACAGATGGGTGTTTCTGTGACATTATAGATGCACAAAACATGATGTAGATATGGGGGGGGGGGGGGGTATCTGGATAGCGAAAGTGTGGCAGACTGGGAGATGCAGATCGGTGCTGCCCAGCATCGCAAGAAAGTATCGCACAGCATATCGCTGGCAAAAAAATCAAAATTTAAAATTCGAAGTACGGTTTCTACTGAATATGTATCGCCAGCTCATCATCGTAAAGTCAGAAAATCGTAAGTCGAACCATCTTAAGTCGAGGGGCAGCTGTAATGATAAATTTTTGTAAAATTTTTGAGTGTAGCTATAATAAATAAATTTTAAAAAGTGCGGATAAAATTTCTCCTACAGAACTTCGTGACACTCCTTTTTTCCTTGACCCGTTCATATCTTTGAAAACTTGTTACACAGGTGTTTGTAATATAAGATACAAGTGTACATAACCTTGCCTCCACTCAAATATGTAAAGAAGTGGTAATGTTATGTCCGAATAAAATGTCACGCTGGCAGACAGACAGATAAAATAATGACTTCAATTTTAACATATCTGTGTTTATTTTTTTAGGATACTTCTTGTGAAACACATGCAGAAAGCCCAATTTCCCAGTCTAATACAACAGAACATTGAAATTATGCAGCATATTATTCAGCTTCTTTTGTTAGGTGTTTGGGTTGATCTCTTATTAACTTATTTCGCCTTAACAAATGTTTTCTCAACAACGCAGCCAATAGTCTTAGGCTTGCATTTTGAACGCTTGCTTATACAACCTTTGATACACTGAGTCATCCCAAATTTCAAGATGTGCGATATCTAATAATCCCTGTCAAGCAGAGTCTCTTTGAAAAGCATGGGTTAGGTTTGCATACGCAGATGAAGGAAATACCTCCCCTGTGATCTTTCCAAAAGTGGATGGATATGAGAACTCAGCTGAGGTTTGCCGCACTCCTCTGAGAATAATCCTGTCAAGGTGTTTTTGCAAGCGATTGGTCTATAGCTGGAGATGAAATTCAGACCATCCTGCCTTTCAGGTGAGCTGCTGAAGAAAGTAGCCCTCATGGTATATTGCTATAAGTTTGGATTCCACCCAATGGTTTGTAGCCTCCACTTGGAGGTGAGAAGTTCAGCAGAAAAGAATGAGTGTCACATAGGCGTGAGCGAGCCAGGGGGCACAATTACTTCGACAGACGCAATTTGATTGAACAGAGGGAATTATGCATGTCTACCAAAGTGACAAGCTTGTATTCTCTTTGATTCGCTTTTATGGGAGCATAATAAGCAATGAAACGAGCCTGTAATGGGGGCTGTCGACACCACAGCCACCCTGTGACTCTGACGTGATCCACTGGTGTCTCGCAGGCTGCTCGGGTCTTTTGCCTCACTTCTAGAGGTTTTCCAGGGCTTGAGGAGAAATATGTGCATGTTTGTAGGGAGTTTACATTGGAACATTGACAGATGGGCCCCCCATGGTAATTTCCCTTTGTTTAATTATTTATAGGTAATGAACTGAGATGAAGATTTGTTCTCCGAATCATTGTTCCTTTTTTTTTCTCCTTGCCCCTGCCTGCAGTTTACCTGCTGTGGTTCTGTGACGCCCTCTCATCAAGAGGCTGCATCCCATTATTTGGTGCAGTCGACTGAAACGGGACTAACATCTGAGCCGTCCGTACCTCATTATATTCCCATCTAGATAAACAATACATTCAGCTTACTCCTGTCCTGTGCTTTAAAGAAAGCAGGGTGCCATGGGTGTGAGGATGCTATTCCTTCAACAATATAACCAATGGTGTTCTTTTTGAAAATGACTTCAAGCACATTGTGTGCCCTAAATGAGTGTGAGACATTCGTTACCCTTTGCCCCAACACACAAAGGGTGATCCAGATGAATTAAAAGCAATAATATACGAGTCATTTGAAACTTACTCTGATCTCCGTGTTTAATTGTTGGAAGTCGTCAAATGTGCCGGGAAAAAGCAATATGTACGCATTGTGAGGCTCACATGAATAATTCATGCTCCCTAGTCACAGTAATACAGATTAATTTCTTTATATTTGTTTTTCATTTTCAGCACACACTGTTAACTGTAGGATACTTTAATCAATATGATCCCAGATTCTCCCTTCGTGAGCCTCCTCAGACGCCGTCAAGCTGGGACAGATCCAGCATTGATTACAGCCGACCAGAAAGGCAGATGTTTCGCGAGGCTCGTGTTTGCCACCGTTTCCCGTTGACTCGCTGTCAAACCCGGAGCGTTCCAAACCTATCAATTAGCATCCTCCTGATTTGAAGGCATGGCCAATTCTGGGATTGCTCTGAACTCCAGTGCCGCTTGACAGCTGCGCAATGATTGGAGGGAGACTTTCCATTAATATTCATGGAGCCACTTTCAGAAATCCAGGCAGCATGTGTTTTAGACTATGGCAGCGTCTGCAGAAAGCTGCGTACGTCAGTTAAATGACACCCTTCAACAATGTGAACACTAGATATTTACAGTAAACTACGGGTAATGTTTGTACTTATACTGCGGATAAGTTTGAACAGTTGCAACCTTACGAGTATTTTTCATCAAATGCCCCGCTTGAGATTTTTTCCAGTGTATTCCGAGGTTTTGTATGAGGTTTGTAAAGCTCCCTCCAAAAAATACATGTGTTGCTTATATATATGTGCTATATAGAAGCAGTCTAGTGTCATATCTAATAGTACCATATACAGAATATGTATATAAAACATAGAGTACTGTACAGCGTCACAAGTATAACACTGGTATTAGTATTGACTGCAAAGTAAGTAAAACCTAAAAAAGGCAGAAAAAGTATTCTGCATTTCCATACGGGTTGTCTGCTTCCTCAAGCCCCAGAGGCCATCAGGAGGGAATACACTGTATATATACCATTCTAAAGCCTCAACAAGGCTTTGGTGCAGGTTCACTGTTCACGGAACTCATCTTTATGAAGTGCAGCTGGGGAGAATTTGAAGTCTGGCATGAAAAGAAGCCACATTTCTGTTATTTTTCACTACGGAAATAATAGAAGGTAAATAGGTAAAACAAAGAGGGGATGAAAGTCAGATGCAGGATTTTTTTGCTACATTTCATCTCATCTGACATTTTAAACCCTTAAAATAATACCTCAAACGTAATCCCTAGCCCTTAAAATAATACCTTGGGAAGCTGTTAATTATTTATAACTTCTTAGTGAGCGTAGGAAAAATTATGAAATGTAACATACCCTGTCATGTGGATGAAAACAGATTTTTTTCTTTGCACCTTCAGAATTTGACTTGTTTAACATTTGTAATTCATTAAAATCAGCCTTATGGATAAAGTGTATTAGTACCCTTCCAAGACTTCTGACTGATTCGTTTGCTAAGCTTTTGAAAAATGAAAACATTACAGGTCTGTGACTGGACACATAAATGGAAGTGCGAATATAAATCGATAGCACTTTCATGCACTAATACCAAACAGCTTTTACCGATGTGAAGCCAGCTATGTCTACGCTGTGGAAATGAAAGTGTACTATACGGTTTGGCAGCCAAGCCAGCAACAAACAAACAAATAAACCATAAATACTTACTCAACCATCCCAGAGTAAGCGAAGACATGTAATTCTGTCTTCGCATCACGGACCCGTTTCAAAGTGTGACATTTCGGTCCTTAAACCACAGGTTTGCGAATGCTGGGGATGTGCCTGCCGTTCAAGCGGCAATATTGATGGCTCTTAACCTCTCGTTACAAGGTTTGCTCTATCTCCCTCCCCTGGCGGTGCGACTCAACAAAGCACGCGCGTTAAACTGGAGACCCCCTGGCCCCCTGTGCAATCTCCATGTAATGTGAAAGTTGCTAATGTGGACTGGATCACCTTGTGTGCGAGCCACACACTCTCTCTCGCTCCCTCTCCCCTCTTCCAGGGCCTTGACCTGCCCAGCAGCAGGACGCCACATTTGAATCAGCTTCTCCCCAGAGTGTAGCCACAGCAGACTTGTGGGTGTCTCTACTGCCGTTTCTAGCCAGCACACGCTGTGAAGCTGCAGTCTCGCTCTCACAGCCTCAACTACGGGAAAGCTTGTGTGCTTTGGCTGTAGCCTCACAGATGGAATCTCTCCTCTCTAACAAGAAGAGAGGTGGCCTTTGTCTCCATACAGAACGTTATTAGATTTTCGTCTCATCATCGTTTTGACGAAAGACCGTTCTTTCATGAAAAGGGCATTGGGGTTTACTGAACCTGTGCGGAGGTGGCTGGTGGCATCATGGTTGGGGTGACTGCCTTTGGCTCTTAAACTTGCTGGGTTGATCCCCACCTCTGGCTGTAGTACCCTTGAGCAAGGTGCTTGCTCTGCTTCAGTACCTTTGCCCGGCTTTGTCCCTGGGTGACTAATTTAGCCCCACGATGGACTGGCATCTTGTCCAGGGTGTGCCCCCCACCCCTTCATACTTGCACCCAATGTCCCCATGTGATAGGCTCTGGCTCACTGCGACCCCACTCAGAACAAGCAGATATTGAACTTGGTTGAACCTGTGCATATCATCCCCACAAGCCCATTAAGGGTGTAAAGCTGGTTTTGCATTTATTCATTTAGCTGACACGTCTCTCAAAATCAACTTGGAATTATTTACCTGTTTACTCAGCTGAGTAATTTTAGGGTAAGGACATTGCTTAAGGGTACTACAGATTTTAACCTGTAACCTTAAGAGTCAAAGACTGCAGCTCTAGCAGGACACTCCCAGTTCAGATCAGGCATATCGTTTCAAGCAGGAAAGCAGTTTCTGTGCTTTATTGTGTCTTTGAGCTCCTTCAGTGCTATCCAGGTTTTACTCCAACCCAGAACTCACATGAGACCACTTGCGAATTTTTTCTTTTTTTTTCTTTTGCAATTGCTGCAACCGCTTGTCCCGGGGGCTCGCGGGGGTGCAGTGAGCCGGAGCCTACTCGGCAACGCAGGGTGCAAGGCCAAAGGAGGAGGGGACACACCCTGGACAGGACGCCAGTCCCCCCCAAGGTACCCCAAGCAGGGCTCAAACCCCAGACCCACCACACAGGTCAAACTCCACCCCCCCACTTTTGAATACTTTTCTCAGTTCAAAGCGTATCCAGCTGAAAGGGAGACAAACAAACTGCTATAATACCTTGAGTATAGTGAGTGACCAGTACTTTGATTTATATACATAAATACATAAGGTTTTTTCCTGATCAATAATGCCCCACCCCAAAAAAAAAAAAAAAAAAAAACATGAAGGAGAAGAAACACACACACATTTTCTGAACCACTTGTCCCATACGGGGTCACGGGGAACCAGAGCCTAACCCGGCAACTCAGGGCGTAAGGCCAGAGGGGGAGGGGACACGCTCAGGACGGGACACCAGTCCGTCGCAAGGCACCCCAAGCAGGACTCAAACCCCAAACCCACTGGAAAGCAGGACCCGGTCCAACCCACTGCGCCACCGCACCGGAGAAGAAACAACTGCTGAATATATCTATTTTATTGAAGTTATTTAACTTGCAGTGATCCTTTCAGGAGGAATTGGGTGGCATGGTGGCGCAGAGGCTTTAATGTGTTTCTGCTCTCTGGTGGGTTTGGGGTACCTTGTGACAGACTGGCAGACAAGTGGTTTCGATCAACGTGTATGTGTGATCTGTTCAGGGAAAAAAATTCCAGAGTAAATCAACTGGCATTTTACATCTCTGTTGAAGAATCAGAACACCTACAGCAATGAAGGACCCAAGCACCATGCAAGATCAGTGACCCAGAGTGCTGCAAACATTGAGCACATAGATCGAATCCAGGCATCCACTGGGCACTCTTTACTCCCTCAGAGTATGGATTTAGCATCTCCGGGCAGAAGCAGAGCTGAGTACAAATGCTCCAGTGTCACCATGATAGTCATAGGTAAAGAAACTTACGCTCTTCACAATTCCTCCTGGCTGGGCTTCGTGTTCTCAGAAGGCCACCATCTTTGTCTGCCTGGTTGAAACTTTCTAGGACAAACTTTAGTTCCTCTTTCTCTGCTTTTTGGCAAGACCTCATGCTGGGAAGGGGAAAAATGGTTGGCAAGCTGTTTTGGCATGGCTTGTAGAAATTAGCGATTTGTGTGAGCAGTGAAATATATTATTCATCACCATTTCCCATTTGTATCATTAGCCAAAGAGCAAAAAATTTGTATAGAGGTGATTTAACAAAAAAATAATGTTGAATTCTTTGTAGGGGAGCATGGTGGTGCAGTAGTGGCACAGTGGGTTGAATTGGGCCCTGCTCTCTGGTGGGTCTGGGGTTTGAGTCCCATTTGGGGTGCCTTGCGATGGACTGGCCTCCCATCCTGGGTGTGTCCCCTCCCCTTCCAGCCCTTCGCCCTGTGTTGCCGGGTTAGGCTCCGGCTCCCCACGACCCCGTATGGGACAAGCAGTTCCAGATGATGTGTGAGTGTGTGAATTTCTTGTAGTACAGGTGTATACTCTATGTATTACATATATGTACACCTGTCCATGATACTGCTACTATAAGCATTTTATTGTGTGCTCATCCCATGTGTTCATTTGCTTAATGTACAATATCAAATGGACAGTATGTTCCTTAGCCTTATTGCAGCTCATTTCATTACAGCTTATTATACTATTATACTATCATGTAAATGTAATTAGTATATGAAAACATTTTTCTTTTATGCTGCATCAAATCAATTTGCAACAAGGCAGGAAATAAGGAATATGTATCTCCTGCCAACGAAGGGTTTTTAATTAAAATGACTGTGAAAGGGAGATAGCCATATGTTGGTATCTGGCCTCAAGGTTGCTGACATGTGTTGGTGATTGTTGTGAGATGCTGGCCAATTGCAATGTCGGTTGGTGAGCAATCCAGACCTTACTGTGGAGGCAGTTTTGAGCCTGATGAGGTGCTAGTAGGGTGCACGTATGCGGAGGACCCTAATTGAGAATTTTACTTGCTCCTAATTATTCCCTAAACTGGTTTTGGCAATCTCTAAGAACTCCTCTTTACAATCAGTTATATCCCCATAGTGTTAAAAGTTGAATGCACCCTGCTGTCATCCCACAGGCCTTCAGTAAAACTAAATTAGTTTTTTCTTGCCCACACACAATGGCGTTGGAGTGCCGCAACAGCACCTCTGAAGTGTTAATATTTTTGCCCTACTGACAACAGGACCTCCTCACTATCGGAGAGAATGTCACACCTGCTGTCACCTGTGAAAACTTTGAAGCGTTCATTTTTTCCCGACTTCTCAGCAGCCTAATTGAAGACGCCCGACTCGCGCTCAGGAAATGCTGAATATACCGCCGACTGCGCGGAATTGGCTGTGGCGGGTTCGGCGGCGGCTCCCGGTGAAGGCACACCATGTCTAGGATTACGTGGCAATTTAGCGGCGAGGCCCAGCTGCAGACAGCCGGCAGCGGAGAGTAACTGCCGCTAATTGGGCCACGCCATCAGTTAGAGTCAGAGGAGGAAGTCGATGAGTGGGGGGTGGGGGTGCTTGCGGCATAAATGAGATCGACCACTGCTTATGTTGGATCCTACACTTGCAGCGCACCTCTGTCCTGATCCATTGCACCGTCCCCTCTTTTGTGGTGCGGGACTGGCCCCAGTTAATGTGTTGCGGAGGGCATGTCTTTCAAAAGACCTTGGGGTCATGGGTCACTGTGGCTGTGGTGGTTGAGGAGGTGCTCTTGATGACCAAAGATGCAGAAAGTTTAAGAAAACTGTTACTGCAACCCAACTGGTGTGCTCGAGCTGAACAATTTGGGTAAACACAAAGAAGCTATGAACAAGTATAAATAAGACAAAATGACTGCTGTATAATAATAGTAACAACTGAGCTGTAAGTCACCTTGACTAAACGCGCCTGCAAAACTGACAGTAGCTTTGGGACACCTTTTTCATTTCATACAAAAACTGCTCGCTTCTCTGTGGTAGTGAAGATTGTAGGAGATTTATTATTTTTGGATGTTTTTGGCAACGAAAGCATAAGGGAAATATACACTTGTAAGGCTCAGACCAAGGTGCAGAGGGGAAACGTGCCGCCAGGCAAGAGGGGGCAAAATAAAGGACAGAGGGAAGGGCCATGAAAATACTTCCTTATGTGAGTTGTGTCCCGTGTAACCCTTTCTCCTCACTTCCTCTCGCAGGTAGCCAGGTCCAGTTCCCCATCGCACACAATGTCACCGTGGCAGAGGGTGGAACGGCTAACATGACCTGCCGCGTGGAACACAATGACAACACCTCCCTCCAGTGGTCAAACCCCGCGCAGCAGACGCTCTTCTTCGGCGACAAGAAAGGTGAGTCCACGCGTGTTGTTTCTCTGGCGCCCGGCATCGGACCCTCTCTTGTTTTGCTCCATCGTATCGTGTCCCATGACAGCAACCAGGAGAACTTCCACAAGTCTGCACTAAGTCACAAGGAACGCAACAAGCCCTTTTGGGTCATATGAGGATTTTAATCCATCCTAATGACATATTCCCAAAGTTTCAGGTTCACTGTGAAGGGACTGGGGGTCTTGTGTTGGTGGTCCCTCCAATCCTTTGGCAAACGTCTTGAGATAGGCTTCCTGTCCTACAAACTGGGCTGTGTACTCGAGCTCTTGGGTACAATGAACGCCACAACCTCTGAGTCAAACCCTCTCTTTGGTTGGGCCTTCAGATTTTCCCAAAATCCGTACATCCTACTCGCCCCATGAGACCATGACGTTCGTATAAACCTCTATGGCTCTCGGGGAGGAGGCCACAGCCCCAACGGCTTCCTTGGAGAACCGAGTCAGAGTCACTTTTTAATGCAGAACAATGCTGTTCCCGTCTGACTGGAGGCAGTGGAGCTGCTCGCCGCACCAGACACCGTAGTCAGGTGAAAAACTGGCAACGCCAGTCATGCGGAAAACTCAGGTGCCCTGCACAAATTCAAATGCAGAATGTGCGGAATAATCCGCACATTGAGGCACAATTCCTTTGTGACATTTAACACGGGCACGCAGGCACACGCACACACACTTAAAAGAAATTGAAAGTAGGACATTAAAGTGATTAACACTCCCGGCGGTTCTGTCACACTGATTGGGGAGTGGGGGTGCAGGGTAGACCAGGTGACCAAAAAAAGCTCTTCTAGTTTGTTGCATCTTCCAAAGAGGAGTTCAAGCTAAGGACAACTTTGCATGAATTCTCACTTTCTTGCTCTGCTTTGTTTGCATCGCTTTGAAGATGTATCACAGGTCAGATGTTCTTTTACACTGCATTTTTGTTTTTTTTTTTTTTTTTTTTCAATGAGCATTCTTTGATTGCAAGGTAGTACGAAATGTGTCAGGAAGCTTTTGATTTTACGAAACATGCTGATGTGAATTTTCTGAGAGGTGGTTGAAATCACGTAGGATCTTGAGAAACAAGATCAGGTGGTGTTTGAGACAGGCTGCAAAACATCACTTTCTGTGCATCCTGTATACGCTTGTATGTACAGTATATAAGTATACATTTATACATGTTTGTAGATATATACTGTATATATATACATACATCAATTTATTCTGCGCTATAAGCAAAAACATTTCACAAATTCACACTTATTTATCAAATGCTTTTCTCCAAAGTGACTTCAAATGAACTCTCTGTAGTGTTATCAGCCCACACACCTTATTCACCATGGTGACTTACACTGCTAGGTACACAACTTACACTTGGTCACTCTTCCATTCATCAGTGGAACACACTTTATCTGTCACTCACACACTATGGGGGAACCTGAACAGCATGTCTTTGGACTGTGGGAGGAAACCCACACAGACACGGGAAGAACAGGCAAACTCCACACAGACTGAGCAGGGATTAAACCCATGTCTTCTCGCACCATCCAGGTGCTCTGAGGCAGCAGCACTACTCACTGTGCCACCAGATAACTAATGAACCCTGAATAACAAATAATATCCTGCAAATTAGAGCAACTGTCATCTGATTGAAATACATATACGAACTGAAACCACATCAGTGCTTCAGAGGTCACCTGTGGTACTGAATTGACTTCAGCTGAGTAATATAAGGTAACCTGCATTTACCGTGTTAATACATATAACCAGATGGACTAAATTCATAGGAACAGTATTGGAGTATTTCTTCTGAATGCTACCTGGGAAGTACAAAACAATGCAGTGATTCTGGGGGATAAATTTTGTAACTGTAAGCTGTTCTAATGTAAATCAAGATAATGTCCCTGGACCTCATTGTGCAATCTCTTCTTTATCTTTTAAAATATTAATTACAGTTATTAATTAACCTGGAGGTAATAAGACTGCGGGTAGCACAGCAGCTATAACATAGATAAGTAACCTGAGGGTTTCTGGTTCAAACCCTACATCTTGGTATTCATGCAGTGTACTTACAAAGATTTGCTTAACTAAATTGCCCAACTGTGTACATTGGTCTGATATTGTAGAGTGGCATTGGATACCAGTCTGGGCTAGCAATGAATTAATAATTAAAGTTGGTAGCACAGCCTTATCGCTAACAACCCCTGAACATCTGATTTGATTGAAAGTGTTTGAGGATGTAACTGTTATGTAAATTCACTTGAAGCATTGTGTCGATGACTTTTTTTGTAGACCTTGCTTGTTCCATGGATTTGCAAATGTTGTCTGAACAGCAGCAGTTTATTTACTGTATCTCATCACCATGTTGCATCCTTAACATGCGATCCCCCGTGAAACTTCAGTTGAGATATGCCTAACCTCTACGGCTCCACCAGAACATCATAACTTACTCACTCGAAGCCGCTCTGACACCTCATTCAGTTGATTATGATGCAGCTGTCTCAGCGGTGGAATGCAAACACCGCTTTGTTTGCTTTCAGATTTGCCTAAGTGTGCTCCTCGTATTTACCGTGCCTATTCACCGGAACATTCCGCTGATTGACAAAAGCAAACCTCATCGTGTTTAGGTCCAAGTAGCGCCATGACAGGAGAAACCTGAAATGAGTGTGATTATTAGCTTGTGGCATCAAATTGCTGTGCCCAGACAAACGGATGCTGAAAAATGTTTCCTGCTCTGCGGCTGATCTAATCAATCAGGGGCAATGTCTGTTTCCATGAGGTAAAAGAAGAAGAATATACCTTTCTTCTTTTTGATCCAGCCAGAGTTGTGTGGGAGGATGTTCAGTTACTGATATCCCATTAATATGTCATTAATATCTCAGATTCCACAGCTCTTTCCCTGGTAGTGAGCATACCTCCAGCTCACTCTTCCCAGAGGAGATTGAACTGGTGACACAGCCATTTCAAACGTGCCACCTTCACCACAATGACAATGGCTTCATGGGTAGCAAATTGATACGTGACGACTTCTCGACTGTGATTTCCTCCTTTCGCTTTGGTAATTGCATCCCCGCACACAGATGACATATCTGGTTGATATAGTGCCAGGCACGTCACAAAGTAAACGCTTTAATGAAAGTGGAGCCCCAGGACGCGACCCCCATCAATCTCAGGAGAGCAGAACCGCAGAGCGAAGGGGAACGGGCCCGAGCGAGCGACGCGTAAATCAGAGCGGGCGCTAGTCTAGGAGCCAAGGGCCTGCGAGGAGCAGCCATCTCGGGGGAGAGAGAGAGAGAGAAACGCTCTCTAAAAGATGAAAGTGGAGCCACACAGTTTTTTTTTTGTTTTGTTTTTTTAGTGCCGATTTTTTTTTTTTTTTTCTCCAGTTGGGATGGGGTGCTTGTGATGCCGAGCACATTCCTGGCCAAAGCTTGGAGCCGACTCAGCAGAGGCAAGTGAGACTGGGGGAAAATATGCTTGCAGTCCATTCCTGGAGAAAAGTTTTACTGCGTAAGCTAACACAGTTGTGCGAAAGGAGAACGAGTGTGGTGCTGTCACAATAATGAAGACCCCTGCTTTGGGACATGAGAAGCTTGGAGTAGTCAGAGAGTGGGCCGTTTCTAGAAAGATGTACACCTGTATGGATTCAGTGCTTAATGTTGTGGCAGAGAGCACCTCTGGCCCAGGGCACATCTCCATGCTGCTTTGAAGCAAGGTGCATTGCGCTCTTATATGGGTCAGGTGGTACTGCATGGTGCAATGTGTGTTCCGATATAACCTTCATGCACTGTTGCAAAGTTCATCCACCCATCAAGCAACTGAGCGAACATCCTTTGAAAAAGCTGTTATTGTTTTGGGGTCTTTTTTCTGCCCCTCTACCCCGACTGAGGGTATATATTTTTAGTCGGTCCCCATCAGAGCGGTCTAGCATGTTCGACCCCTTACAGAGAGATACAAGTGGGCCGTGAACAAAAGCAGACGGCCAGGGGTCCAGGGTGGAATTGAAAGCGTTGTCCTTTGTAAAGGTTGTATTTGCACTACAGATCTCCGGGACAGTAGGAGGGGGCATTCAGCTGTTTGGGCCTCCTAAGCAGTGACCCCTAGTATCAAACACCCCCTTGACCCCAGCGTTCTGCAGGAACAGATTCACCTGGAATCCTCTCAGGGTTGCACTCCATCAAACCTTTCATCTCTCCTGCATATTGCTCCAGGGACATATTTGCGAAACCCACTTTATTCCTTTATATTGTTAAAGATCTCATAAACGCTCACATAACAAGCTTCTACTTCTCTTCCTTAAAAAAAAAAAAACACATAAACATGTACACACACAAGAATGCGCCCAAAAATGCAAAAAAACACAAGTTGAGCAGTACTGTTGTTATGTAGTGATATTCAGATAGACCTATAGAACACAAGTTTTATGCAAGTGCTCATTGAAGTCATGTCGTAGGGATAAAATCAGATTTGGACCGCACTGGAAGATGAGGTCAGTTTAAGGCAACTCCTTGTCAACGTCTAGATGTTCCCAGAGCCAGACGACTCGGTACAGGTGATGATCTACGGTATCACCCCAGAGGCAGCGGCAAGAACAAAATGTAGCATAATAGTAATGCAACAAAATGCAGCAAAATACTCCCTCCATCCAGTGCACGAAAATTCTTGAATAATTATTCTGACATTGCGGTACGTGAGAACATTTTCAACGCAAACGTCTTCCGCAAACGCGATCATCATGGTGGTGCCTCCAGATCAGAAGTCTGAATCACTCTGGAACCACAACATTCGCACTGGAGTCTCATTGCATGTTTATTTTGCCTTTTTTTTTTGCCCTCTTGCGGTACTTCACCATGAGCAATCGTTTGCTAGGTTGTTTATCCCCCCACTATAATGAGGTGCAGGTGGGTGTGATTAGCTTGTTTGCTCAATGGGAAAAATCCAACCTGAGTCCAGTAGAAGTACTTGTTTACCAAATTTGTTGCTGATTCTGTCATTATTGTTGCATTGTAATTTTTTTTCCCCAGAGACACAGTTGGTTTCCTTTGCTTGCTTTCCAGCTGCTTTTCAGGCAAACTGCGAATTCCTCTTTTGTTTGGGGAATTTGCGCCTTTATTTTGTCCAGTCCAGCAGGGCCACAAGTTTTTGGCTTGGTTTACTCTCAAGCTTGGTTTCGGTGATCGCTTTCGTCGCTTATTTGTCTGATGCTCATCTGTTCTAGTCATTCACACATGTTGATGGGTGGGCCTTGCTTTGCAGCACCCCAGCCGACCCTCACTTTACTGCCTCTTTATGAAATCCGCAAATGAGCAGATGATGATGCGAGGCTCTATCGATTTTGTGTTTGTACGTGCTTCCAGGGACTTTTTTTATGGCGTCGGACTCCTCTGCTCAGCTCACTGGCTCTCGGTCTCCAGCTTCAATTGATTGTTGGGTTAAACCTCCATTTAAACTTGCGATTCCAGATCTGCATGTCCCCTCTAGCTTCCTCACGCTCGGCTCTCCTCATGATCCTTCCTCTCGAAAATGCTTCCTTATCTGTTGTACCTCTGTATCGATTATTGTGCTCTGAGTTAGTCCTTGAAGTTACTCTCTGTGAATCATCCCTGTGTAACCAAGAAGTGGTGTCAGCCTGACAATTTACACCATAAATCTATAAATGTGTATATATTTGCATATACATATATATATATATATATAGAGAGAGAGAGAGAGAGAGAGAGAGAGAGAGAGCGAGAGAGCAAGTTTCAAGGGTGCCATCTGGGGAAGTGTCCAGCTGTCAGCTTATACTGTTGACTTTGATTGACATTTAAGTGTGTGGAAAAGCAAGACAGCTGTCACTCAACCAATTTGTCCATTCTCCACTGTCTGAGGTTTTTCAGAGTAACTGATGGTGGGGCAAATGTCAAAAGGGCAGGAAGCGACACAACTGCTTCTAAAACCAGCTGACAAATATTGTACATTATAAGTCTTAGAATTTACTCAGTCACCCACTTTCCATAACCACTTGTGCTCGACAGGGTGGCAGTGGTCTGGAGCCTATCCTGGAACCATTGGGTGCAAGGCTAGGAGGGGTACACCCTGGATCAGACACTTGCACGCAGTGACACACCATGGGCAATTTAGTTCAATTAATTTCTCTTTAGACTATCGGAGGAACCAGAGCAACTGGGCCACAGGCACGTGGAAATCATGCAAACTCCACACAGACTGAACTAGCCCTCTGCAAGAATTCATATGAATTTAATTTGAGTTTAATTTAATTTATAAATATTGTAAATTAATTGCAATGTATATTTTATATATTATACATACACATTAGACAGATCTAAATTGGAGTGTGCACTCAGCAAAATAGTAAAAAATAGATATTGTTGAATCAGTTTAAAGAAATTCAAATGCATGCAGAAAGTGTATTTAACATAAATCTTAAATCCCATTTTATAAAATTTTAAAAACACTGTATATATAAATGATATTTTTAAACTCAACAAGGTTTTGCATTAGACATGTTTACATTTATTCATTTAACTGATGCTTTTCTCCGAAGAAACTTACAATGTTAAGTTGCTCACAATTCCTACTCATGGAGCCAGGGAATTTTTACTGGAAAAGTTTATGGTAAATACTTTGCTCAAGGTAGTACAGCTGGAAGTGAGACTCAAACCTACAACCTTTGTGTTAAAGGTAGCTGCTGTAACCACTACTACCAGCACAGCTGTGCGATGACAGAAAATTACCATATCATTAATATATTTTGCAATTTTAATAGAGCTAAGGTATCAAGTAGCTCAGAGTATAAAGAAAGTATAATGCAGACATTATGGTATAAGGAATACACACAAATAGCCAACAAAAAGTTAGAAGTTTTAGTCTTGATGCAGTGTTCATCTCAGGCATACTGTAATATTAGTTTTTTCACACTGTTTCTCTTTCTGCTATCTTTACCTGCTTATTCATGAAGAGCAAATAGGTAGGTTTCAGTACATATTTTTTATCAGAATATCTTCAAATGCCATATTTGGTAGTGAGAGAAATACCTTGGTAACTGAATTTTATGAGTTAAAAATGTTCTGCAGATCAATAGTGCGTGTCAATTCATTTTAAAGGACGTTTTTGTTAAATATTCATTTTCATAACTGATTTAAATGTTTCAAGAACAGATGAATCTTTACCATTTTTATAAGTTAAAAGTGAGAAATTGCAGTCATGTTTTTTTTAGATGAACAACATGCTTGATTTTTTATCTGACAGAAAAGACGATATCTTTGATAATTTTTTTTGAACAGTTGAAAAATATGTAATGTTTTTCATTGCCTTGTGAATCAGACAGATGGACATTCATTAATTTATTTATTTACATTTTTTGTTTGACAGACACTTTTCTCCAAAGCGACTCCCAATGAACTCTATGTAGTGTTATCAGCCTACATACCTTATTCACCAAGGTAACTTACACTGCTAGATACACTACTTACAATGGGTCACTCAACACACTCTCTCTGTCACTCACACACTATGGATAAATATGAACCGCATGTCCTTGGACTCATATCTGTCAGCAGTGTGTAGTTCTTGCCTTTTAAATGGTAGACCCTTATATTATGTTTTAAATAAAAATTATGTAATGAAAGTTCCTATGAGAGATGGAAGTTTGTTGCTAAAACACATCTATATTTTTTTCCACTTTTCCTCATTGTCAAACGAACTGTCCGTTACATCATAACAGCTGTCTTGGAGTTTCATTGCTTTGGGTCATTCTCGCCCTTTCTGGAAAACAGTAATAATCCACGCTGTTGCTTAGCTGATCAAACCCATTGCCTCATTATCTTTTTCTTTTCCTTTAAATGTTTGCCTTTGCATCTGTCCCCACTACGGTAGTGATGCCCTCTACCCCTAATGGTTATTGTGAAAGTCAACCTTTTTAAATCCTGGCACAGAACTTCTTGATTCTCATTCTTCTTTTATCATGTTTGGGACAGATTATAATAATTTTTGAATGTTAGTTTAAAGTGTTATCAGATTTTGATATCATTTCTTTTGTTGGCCAGACTGATGCTGCACCTTTTGTACTGCAGACCGGGTTAATGAGCTCATTCAGCCAAATGGTTCTTCTTTTTGGAACTGAGTTCTCTCAGCAAGCCTGGTACAAAGCCTGTAAGAATTACTCAGTTTTCTGAAAAGCCTCTGCCGTGGCCTCAGTGAAAAGGTTATCCTGTAGAGTCTCGATGCACCAGATGCTGTATAAAGTCTCAGGACTTGACACCTGGCTCCTTCTTCTCACAAAAGAAATCAGTGCCTCAAAAAGTCATTCGAGTTTTTCACAGAGAGACACTTGTGACGTGTTCTTCAGATCTCTTTGCTCTGGGTCTGTTAATTTTAGTACGCACTGCAGATATACCCACACAGCTGTCTGCTCAGGCCCATAAGCTCAGACTGACAGTTGTCGTTCGTAAGCACTTTAGCTTTGGAACCAATGTTTTATGAAAATATCTGATGGATGACAGCCAGTGTTTTTATTGCTGTAATTTTGATCTCTAGCAAACGCTTTTATGCAAAGACTTACATCACTTCCACAACAGGAGAATTACAGCAAGAACTTGAATCAACAACTTCTCGTACGGCAGTCATGACTCTGCACGAAAGAAGCTGAAACTTTTTTATATTATATCTTCTTCTATCTAAACAGGGCTGTGTGCATATTTATAGGCTGAACAAAATGCTCGTTTTTATTTTTGGGAAGCCGTATTTCCTGTCTTCATTAAAGCATTTGGTTTTTCTTCATGCCGGAGCCATTTAACATGTGAACCTCAAGGATCTGGCGTCATCAAAATATGGTTCTGAAATATGAGGCAAGTAAAAGCATTGCAATTAACTGAAAGAAGATGGCACGGAGTGTCACTTTCAATTTCACCATCCTTCCATCAAAGTACGCTTCTGCAACGTGAGCATTCAGAAAATTAAGTCCCTCATTTTAAAAACAAAATATAGTACCTACTAGGATTCAAATAATTTTCCAGCAGAAAAGATGGTTATTATATGAGCACGGGACGATTGATATTTCAGTAATGTAAAAATACACACATTATGTACAAGAGAAAACGAGGCTAAATATAATATAGCACTTTGTGACATTTTAACATCATTTTTTGTCTCAGTGGCAGACTACTTGTGAAAGAAAATGCATGAAATAAAATTCCAAGAAAGGAAATTCACAGTGTTTTAATCATAATCCAAATTATTTGTTTAGCTGCGTAGCTGACACTTAACCACAGCAGCCTAAAAATTTGACCTCTTGGGCAGCTTTATATTTTACTGAGGAATTCTGGTACCTTGCTCAAGGCTGCTACAGCAGAACTTGCAACCGTGCACAGCTTTAAGCTATTACGTGATCTGCATCTTGCTTTAAAATCAAAGAATAAAAGGAATACTCATGTTATTTTAAAAAATATATTTTTTCATAAATTGATTTCCTCAAAGGGGGCAAAGCAAACTTATTGAAGAGTTGTTTCAGTAAAGGGGGTACAGTGGTGTGGTGGGTTTGGCCTGTGCCTGCTGTCTGGCAGGGCTGGGGTTCGAGTCCTGCTTGGGGTGCATTGCAACGGACTAGTCTCCCGTCCTAGATGGGTCCCTTGCATCCTGTGTAGCTGAGTTGGCTCCTGTTCACCACGACCCTGCTCAGGATAAGCAGTGTGTGTTTCAGTAAGTCTTCTGACTCCAACATTACCATCTGAAGAATATGTCATTTAGCAGCTCTGCAGTCACTTTTGAAAGTAAAAAGGGGCAGTTGTCTTTTAGGTCTGTAATCGCTCAGGTATAGGGTTGCACTTATTAATTTTCATAACTGTAAGGCCTGGAACAGTTAGAGGAAAAAGAAGAAGAGGATGACCGGCAACCAGATGGACAGGCTTACTCACAATCATAATGGACTCAACCTTTCAAGCTTAAGTGGAAAAATGAACGTTCTGAAGGCAATCTGTCTATGTGCTTCCTAAGAGTCCACATTGATTCGACAGCACTTCACAACAACAATTAAAATGCAGCAAAATTAATTTTCTTTATTTCACAAAAAATATTCACCTGCAAGGCTTCAGAACTCTACCAAAAATATGGCATGAATTTCAGATGTATTATATTAAAACACAAAAGGCACTAAAATAGCAATTTTCCAAAAATGTTGTCACCATTTCTGCCTCTGTTTATAACATCAAGGACCTGCTATGTATTCCTGACTCATAGGCTTTATTGCCAAGAATTTCCTGTATCCTAGTGACAGGATATTTTCTGTAATGAGTACCTCTAAATATTTATCTATAGATCTTTTGAGGACAAGGCTGGCATCACCGCAAACACTCGCTCTTGTTGATGGCCATGAAATGGCTGAATAGGCATCCGTTGATACAGGTTTTTTTTATGCCGCTGGAAATATTTTTCATGGTGCAGAATTCTATTTAATGGGTGGGATCAGACGTCATGACTAGCAGCACGCACAGCGTGACATTCCTACAAGAGACCACAGTTCATTTCAGAAATCAAAGATTTCTAAGTAAGAGGTAGCGATAGGGAGCAGTGGGAACTTCACCGCGGGATAGATATTTGGAACTAAAAATGTGATTTTGTGATTTTAGAGAAATTAGCTGTGGGAATGGTAATTAATTGTATTGATTGTAATTAAGGTATTGGACAAAAAGCTGAGTTAATGGTTACTGATTAACATCACAACAAACCTCCTTCTTCTTACTCACGTTTCTCCAAAAACTCCCCATCCTAATTTGCAACATAGGGCAGACCTTCTAGTCATACCACTTCTAATGTTTATCCTGACTACATGAGGGTTGGTGTTTTTCAGTTTGGCCCCTATGTATTTTGATACCATTATATTTTGGAGATCAGAATATTCCAAATAGGTTTGTTGCGTATTCTATTCCACAATGGTAGGTTCCATCTTTGAAAATGAACCTGCAACCTTTTGGTTGTAAGTCTACCTGTTGACCACCTGACCTGTGACATACACGATGAGCTGAGTAAATGCTAAGACAACCTGTCATCAGTTAATTAGAAGGGACGGACTCTTGTTGCTAAAGGGTAGCATCGGTGAACAATATGCCCTCTGTTTAATTGAGTAATCATTTGTTGTAATGTACTGTAATTTAGTGCACGCTTATGAATAATAATATTTTAGGAGGACATATTAGATTGACTTGGGTGATATTCAACATAATTACTTGTCTTTTATCTTACCTGGGGGTGAAATTAATCAAATTTAAACATTCTTCCAGAAAATTAAGATGAGATTGTAGATGTCAGTATAAAATGAAGCACAATTTATTAACATTGTTTATCCAGAGTTAATTCCAGATTTAACAGTTTAATTGATTTTAAACATAACAAAAGAATACATATTAGAGATTCAGATTCAGTGATTTATGCACCTAACACCAACTGAGACAGTTAAAAGCAAATGAGGATTTTTATGAGGAAAATTGCATTTCTGTCAATAATTTACATTTGTCCTGATATGTTCTAATCATTTTATGTACTTATTTAGTCAGTTGAACCAAAGTTAATCTAACTGTACAAGTGATGCAATAATAGATGAGATCCAATCGCTTAAAATGACTTCTGTGAAAAATGTACTCCAAGCAATCATGAAGGTGTGTTTCATATCGCGTCTTCAGCAGGAAAACTCGAGTTCATTGTGTGTTTGTAAACAATTTTGGTTTCTGGTCATTGTTATTCCGTTTCATTGCAGCCTGTTTCGATCCTGTCAATGTGAGAATGTTCTGGACACTCTGGAATCCACGGTGCATATAGTTTGGGGAAGGGTCCCATTTCAGTTACATTTCTTTTGGTTTTAGTTATTTATTTTAACCACAGCACCAGCCACATTGAGAATGCGATGGCAGAGCTTTTTCACATGCAGTTTGACAACTGATCCTGGGGCACACCAACAAGGCCCGCTTCTTGGAATCTGTCGAGGTGATTTGTTATACCTCAGGAAGTGCGGACACCATACCAGAGGAATCAAGCTGAATTCCATCCTCCTTCTCTTTTCCAGCACATGAGAATGTCAAGAATGAAGACATAGTTGGAGGTCGGGAGGTGGAGGGACTTGCTCCTGCAATGGAGGTTCAGTCATTCTAACGGAGCCCCATCTGTTCCCTCATTAGTTGAGAAAAAGGTCGTGGTTAAAGTCCTTTATGGAACTGGGCTATTGTACCTTTGAGAAAGACACTCAGTATGACCCGCTGCAATAAAATAATAAGAAATAGGAAAAAGGCTAAAATTTAATTTCTGTTTCACTTTATATAGAAGTGTCTGAAAAAAACTAAGACTATATTAATACCTCAATACTGTATGTCTAAGTATAGCTCCTGGTTCTTCTGGATCAATTTCCATGAGGAGCTGAGTTGAGCTACATGGAACATGATCAGGTTTTTTTTTTACTCACCGAGATCAGCCAGTGCCCTAGGTTTGACATGCTGTAAATAACTGGTGAACAGCGCTGCTTTCTGACTGCCAGTACATTGACCATATCACTAAGGCTGCATTTTGCAGAAATTGTGATAGGGTTATGATTGACAGCTCAACAGCATCTTCATGGTCATAAATAAACGTAAATGCTTTTAAGTACATTTTTGGACCAAACTCTAACTTGAAGTACAGGATTCTTTGTCAGTGTAATCCACTGAAACTTGACAGTTTTTTTTTTTTTTTTTTTCCAATTATCCAGCTCGATATTTACTATAGCAGCTCAAGAGTGTTTGTCTTAGGGGCACTACGTCTTGCTTCAGCCCCCACTCTCGTCACAAGTCCAGATCTTAATCAAGTGTGCTTCTCTGTTCCACTTTGAATGCCGTTTTTTTTTTTTTTCTGAACACTGTTAAAGCAAGCCTTTCATAAGTGTTTTATTTACTCTCCACAGTTGCCAGGTTCCTCAATTCTGCATTCAACCATGAGAAGACAAGTAGAAATGAGTTCCTTACAGTTCAGCTGGTTTCAGCTCCCTTGCATATATATCAGTCATGTCAGACAAAATAAATATTTTTCTCCTAAAGGATTTTTAATTGCGATACAGCACCTGCAGCGAAATATCCTCATAACATACAACTGATAGCACCTAATGAAGTTGTCCAGGTCTTTGTGCTCCTGCCTCGGTATGACTCAGCTCTTTTGATATAACACAGGCAAATAAAACCTTTTTTTTGGGATCTTGGATAAGCAAATATGAAACCACTCACACATTCATTAGATATTCTGCAGTGGTCGTTTTTGAGACCTTCCACAAGTGCATAAATGAATCAGTGAAGTCTTTGATGTTTCCAGAAGTTGTTTCACTTGAAAAATGTCTGAGGGCACTTCCAAACTGTCAATGAATAAAAAGAAAATGAAAGCTCTACACCTTAAATCTGAAGGATGAGTGGCCAATAATCTCTGTTAAAGAAAAAAAAAAGCTAAAAACAAAAACATAAAACGTTTTGTTGAGAAATCTGGGGTCATTTTGTCAATCTTTGAGGAGGAAAATATGTTGCTTGGACAACATTTAATAAGCGATTGAAAAATTCCTTGCAACACTTTTCTATGCAGAAGAGAGGACATTTTTGTCTGTCATGGCACTTTATTGATCTCATTGACAGCCATGTATAATGCATTTTGGTCAGCTGACCTCCCCTACCCAGGAAAGACCTAAAGCACCCCACCCTCAAAGGGTTTTGGACAGATAGTGCAGCCCATCCACAGAATGATGTTTCCGCTGCTCATGGCTGTGCTAACCAGGCCTGCTGCCAGACGTAGGGCACATGCGAGAGCAGTTCCCCTTTGAAGGAATATGGTTCTGAAGCCAGATGTTTCTTGCCAGAATGCGCCGATTCTCAGGCGTAAGGTTTTGTGCGTGTGGATAAATAAATAAACAAATGTATCGTAATTGAAGATGAAAAGCTACAAACATCTGCTGGTGTTCAATAGAACCACAACTGCCTTTCCAACTAGCACCTGGGGAAGCAAAGCCTCATGGGACACGACCAATAAATATGTATGGCAGGCCGGCCGGGAGCCTGTAGACATGTGCCTAGTCTTGTTGTCTTTGTCATCCTTGGCAGTGAGGCACTGCTTACATCCCCACAGGGCCCGGGTCTCTGCCGGAGCACCTGCTGCCGCTCACCGTACCCAATGTCTTTACCAATCACCCCCCCACACGCGCACACACACAGTTCACCTCAACCTGCATGCAAGTACACAGTGTATGGCAGAAACAGGAAAAGACCAGCAAAGGCAACTTAGTTTTAAATGTGTACAAGCTCAGTGCTCTTACCCCTGCTTAGCATTTTTAATTCATTTGTACCTGCCAATTTAATCTGGAACATAACATTTTGGCCCTCAACGCTCTGATGCAGTGTCTGTCTCTGTGGGCAGGGGTCCTGAACATTTACATTTATTTACGTTTATTTATTTAGCAGATGCTTTTCTCCAAAACAAAGGCCAATGAACTCTATGTAGTGTTATCAGCCCACACACCTTATTCACCGTGGTGATTTACACTGCTAGATACACTACTTACACTGGGTCACTCATCCATACATCAGTGGAACACACTCTCTCTGTCACTCACATACTATGGAGGAACCTGAACAGCATGTCTTTGGACTGTGGGAGGAAACCAGAGCACCCAGAGGAAACCCACACAGACTCGAGGAGAACATGCAAACTCCACACTGAACACAACTGCGGGCACGTTTTATTAGCAGCGGAGAGTGACCAGACCCCCCTCCGGCACTTGCAAAGTGGCGAAAAAGTCAGTGCCTCTTCCCTTGATCTCCTTCTCATCCACTTCACTTTAGTCTCCTCAGAGAGCGGCCAAGAGTAAAAAAAAAACAATCAATGAAGACCTTGCGGCAGGACGTAAATCCTTTAAAATTATGCAAACTGGGCTCTTTACGTATAATCGCAGTAAAAGTATCTAGAGCAGCGTCTTGCCTATTTATTGGTTACTTCTTAGTCCAAGTAAATACTATGTCATTTACCAAGTACTTCAAAATATTAATAATTTCCATCATAGTGCAGTATGTATGAATGCTCCATTCTGGTGTGATAAGCAGTTGTTTCACTTGCTGGTCTATTGTTTTTTTTTTTCTGCTGGAAGAATCCTGTTCTAACAAATATTCTTAACACACCATTTCATTTCAGTTAATGAAGAATTATGTTTATTTTGTTTTCTTCAGATTATTCTTTCCAAATGGAAGGGCATGGCAATTACTTGGGAATAAATGTGCTGTATTGCACAACGAGGGGTTATTTAATAGTTTGTCTGTAGAGTACAGATAAATTGTTCTATGGAAATAGCTGATTTATAGTCATGGGTGTTGCTGGTGTTTGTGTGTAAACATGTGCTTTGCAAGAAATATGAGACTAAAGTCCACACCATTGTCTTCTGTTGTAAATTGCTAAAGGAATTGCACAAAATAAATATGCTTAATGAGATATTGTAATGAAAGCCATTAGCCTTTTTACCATTGCTCATGTATATCAGTAGGTCATAAATTATAGAATTTTACATGGATAGTTAGGTAAGCTCACTGGCTATTGTTATTTTCAATAAACATCAATGAGACGGTTACAATTTCTGACATTTAAGGCTTGTTATTAATTACCGTATTTCAATGAGGAAGTTGTTCGTCTGTGCGACTCATTGGCATTTCTTTGTAAATGTTACTGACCTTCCTGGGCAGTTTTCAGGAATGGCCTCCTTAATGAATTGCATTAGTCTAACAACATTGGCTTCTTGTTTTGCAAAATCCATTTATAGCTGAAGCGTAATGCTCTTCCCCTAAAAAAAAAAAAAAAAAAAAAAAAAATCCATTTGAGATGCAGCCTGACATCATTTCCTGATTATCACAATTAACTTTTTTAAAAACATTTCTGTGCCAAAGTAATAGGTTAGTCTTCGTGGTTTTTACTCTTCTATACCGTGTACGTTTTCCTGAATGAATACAGCCTCCGTTGCTTGCTCAAGATCCAGCAGCAGAGCCACTTCACAACTTCAGCCTTAAAAACAAGGATACACACACACACACACACATTTTCGGAACCGCTTGTCCCATATGGGGTCGTGGGGAACCAAAGCCTACCTGGAAACACAGGGCGTAAGGCCGGAGCGGGAGGGGACACACCCAGGACGGGGACAAGGATACATTCTCTCCTATAAAATTATAACCATGCCTTTTTGTGTATTTTCCAAGGTATATTTTACATCGTAGGCAAATCCTACATAAACATTTTTTTACTAATGATGAGTGCCATTGTATGTATGTAAGCCAGTGTGTGTATACATGTGTAGACCTACAGTTCATGATGAAGAAATCACTGCTGTCCTCTTTTACTGCAGTCTTGGCTGAGTTAGCTTGTGGAAACAAGCTCATTACTGTGTGTTCACTTATTTCACAAACGGTGTTGTCCCAGAGGAATTTAAGCAGGAGGAGCTGGGGGATCTGGCTGAAAATCTGTGAACATTTTCACTTCTCATCTGGTGGTCTGCTTTTGGTGATCTGAATATTCTGGGTTTCCATTGGGTCTTAAGCTGGTGAAGCTGAGCTGAAAACAACATCATCTGACTCGGGACTGTAAGCTTTTCTTGGGTGGCATGGTGGTGCGGTGAGTAGCGGTCCTATCTCACAGTACCTGGGTGGTGCAAGAGGATGTGGGTTGACCTGCTGAGAGAGAATGTATGTGTGTGTGTTCCACTGATATATAGATGAGTGACCCATTGTAAGTAGTGTATCTAGCAGTGTAAGTCACCTTGATGAATAAGGTGTGTGGGCTCATAACACTACATAGAGTTCATTGGAAGTCACTTTGGAGAAAAGCATCTGCTAAATAGAAATGTAACATCTTTTTTAATGGATCAGCAAGAAAGCACAAGAATGAGGAGTAGATTTCTGCTGGTTGATGAATCAAGTGGGTGCTGATTCCATTAACTCAACTCATATTCATGTTTCTGTAATGGGCAAACAATGATTTTTGTTTGTTTACTTATTTCTTTGTTTAAAATATAGCATATGTTTTATCAGTAGTCTGGTACATGTAAATTACTTGGAAAAAAATTCAATAAATAGTGAGCATGCAGTCCCTAGGGTAGTGAGATTTGTTAAAGTAAACTTCTTAATGCTGAGTAATGGATTTCTATTTTCAAGGGGTCATAGCAAATATGTTTACAGTGTTACATAGTGTAAAGTACCCTATCTGCAGGCAGCTTTTTCATGTCTAAATGCACACATGTTAAAACACATTCAGCCTGTTAAATATGGAAAATTATTCAACAATGCAGAAATGAAATAAGATGAAATACCAAGGACCCAAAAAGTAGTTTTTAATGTTGTCATATGCACATATGTCATATTTGTGTTGACATTTTACAGCTGTGATATGGTTCCAGTAGATCCAGTTGTAAAATTTGGGTTCCACATCAGCAGTGGTGTGCAGAACAAGGTTTCAAGGTAATTTGAGGCACAGCTGAGCCGTTGAAGGAAACTTCAGCTCTTGTCTGAGCTGTTCGCGTATGCAGTGCACGGCGGTCAGAGTGACCGTCCTTGCGTTGATGGCTGACGCATCTTCTCCCCTTACAGCGCTGAGGGACAACCGGATTGAGCTGGTGCGTGCCTCCTGGCAGGAGTTGGCCATCAGCATCAGCGAGGTGACGTTGTCTGACGAGGGCCAGTACACCTGCTCACTCTTCACCATGCCTGTCAAGACGGCCAAGGCCTTCCTTACAGTCTTAGGTGAGTAATGTCTTCCACACTACTGTCCAATCACAGAGCTCTCAGCCATTCACTACTTGTAACTCTGCATACCTTAGCTGCATTACCACCAAGCTTGTATCTAATAGCTGACAATGAATTATAATTAAACTGAACATATGTGTACATAATGGGGGGTGCGCAGCAGGTTTAGCCAGGTCCTGCTCTCTGGTGGGTCTGGGGTTCGAGTCCTGCTTGGGGTGCCATGCAATGGACTGGTGTCCCATCCTGGGTGTGTCCCCTCCCCCTCCAGCCTTGCGCTCTGCTGTGCCAGGTTAGGCTCTGGTTTGCTGTGACCCTGCTCAGGACAAGCAGCTTCAGACTGTGTGCGTGTGTCTGATATAAATATATATATATATATATCCACATTTGCATACACACACGCATATATATACACACACATAAATACAGTGTATATATATACTGAATGTGCATATACATACACACTGTATGTATATATATATATACACACCTCTTATTATTGTTGTTTTATTTTTTCTCATACATGTAATTTCTTTTTACTGAAGAGCAGCTGTTTTCAAGACAGCCAAAGAAAAAGCGTTACAATATTTTGTAATACTCACAACACACAGAAATATTGCAGCAATAAATCAACGTCTTTCAAAATGAAACACACACACACACACACACACATACAGACACACTGACAGACAAGGAAAATTTAATCTCGACATCATCACAGAAACCAGCTGAAGTAATGAAGTTAGCATATTTTTTAGGGGAGAATGCATCTTTTTCCTTTTTTCATTTGATGTCTTTCTGTGAATATGACTGATTCATCTGCTGGCATATTAGAAAAGACAACTGTAAGGCACTTAAAAAGAAGTTATTTATATTGTTTCACTTGTTTCGGTTTTAAGTCATGGAAATATCTCAGCACCCCAGGAAACATGGTGTCATATTACCATATTGTTATGGATGTGGCAACATGCATACAAATAAGCTAAAGGTATCCAGAATGAAAAGACTATAACATAATTTAGACTAAATTGTATGTCAGAAGCTGCAAAGATGAGGTGATACAAACTCCAGCAAATGGGCTGCCAACCCAATTGGGGTGCAGTAGAACAGTGGATTTAGCTAGTGCTTGCAGAGTGGTGGGTGTGGGGTTCAAGCCCTGCTTAGGGTGCCTTATAGAGGACTGGTGTCCTATCCAGGGTGTTTCCTTGCACCTTGTGAGGTTCTGGCTTGCTGCAACCCTGCTTAGGACAAGCAGTTGTAGCTGTTGATTTAACAACCCTCTGTAATTTCTCTTACTCACTGACTTTTGTGAATCGCTTGTCCTTACCATGTTTGTGGAAGATTCCGGAATCACTTACACTAGTCTAGGAGATGGGGCGGGACGTCAGTCCAACTCAGGGTCATTATAATATTATTATTGTTAATTTATATTTAGCTAAAGGTGATATTTCATGGTAAAATGTTTGACGGAGTACTCTAATCTCCTTACAGTATCCTTTTGCAAGAGCACACACGAAAAGGCTGGTCAGAGTCACCAGTTTAATTGAGACAGAGGTCTTTGGACTGAGGGGTGCAGTGGTACAGCAGGTTAGACTGGGTCCTGCTCTCCAGTGGGTCTGCGGTTCAAGTCCTGCTTGGGGTGCTTTGTGATAGACTGGCGTTCCATCCTGGGTGTGTCCCTTCTGCCTTGAGCCCTGTGTTGCTGGGTTAGGCTCTGGCTTACTGCAAGCCCCCTTGGGACAAGTGGTTTCAGACTCTGTCTGTCTTCTGACTGTAAGAGGAAATCAGAGCACCTGATGGAAACCCATGTGAACACAAGGAGACTGTGCAAACTCCATACAGACAGAGATGGATTTAAATCCATGTCTGAACCTAGAGCTCAGCCTGCTGAGCATACATTACTAATCTCTCAGTGGAAAAAAACTTGTTTTGTGCTGCATGTGTAACTTTCTTTTGGTATTGGGCAGCATGATGGCATAGCAAGTAGCGCTGCTGTCTCACAGCACCTGGGTGGTGTGAGAAGGACGTGGGTTTGATACCCGCTCAGTCTGCGTGGAATTTGCATGTTCTCCCTGTGTTTGTGTGGGTTTCCTCTGGGTGCTCTGGTTTCCTCCCACAGTCCAAAGACATGCTGTTCAGGTTCACCCATAGTGTGTGAGTGACAGAGAGAGTGTGTTCCACTGATTTACAGATGAGTGACCCAGCACAAGTAGTGTATCTAGCAGTGTAAGTCACCGTGGTGAATAAGGTGTTGACTCATAACACTACATAGAGTTCATTGGAAGTCGCTTTGGGAAAAGCATCTGCTGAATACATAAATGTAAATGTATTGCAATTCTGATGCCATGTATCTATATTTGTTACAAGTGAGGTCATTATTATTTATGACGCTGTATTGTTTTAAGTGTTCACTTGTATTTGTACTTGTTTATTTGTACTCACAGGGGTTCCAGAGAAACCTAAGATTGGTGGACTGACAAAGCCGGCCATGGAAGGGGACCAGATCACCCTGACCTGCGTGTCCTCGGGGAGCAAGCCAGCAGCTGAGATCCGGTGGTTCCGCAATGAAAAGGAGATCCAAGGTATCCGATGTTCACGGCAGCCCGGCAGTGCGATCCCTTTGAACACGGAAGCGAATGTCATGCAATACCGCACTTCTGATTCTTTCAGAAAGCCCTTTTCATTTGGAGAAATGCTTAAAAATGATTTGCAGTGTAACTAGTTTTTTCAATGTTGCTTTACACTTTAAAAGCCCCAAAAGCATGCACGATAACTCCCCATATTTAAACTGTATCTGAATGTGTTGCGCACTACTTTGCGAAAGAGATTCTACCCTGTTACCAAGAAAAATCTTTGCCAGGAGACATCATGCTGAAGATAATGATAGATTTTCAAGGCTTAGCTGTTCTGTTTTGTTTCTTCAACAATTTCAGTAGTACTCACACACTTTCATGGGTAACTCTGGCTATGAAATAACTGGGCAGATGTGAGCAACAACTATAAGCAATTGTGTTGTTTCTTTCAACATAGTCTGCTTTTACCATATTGCTGTTAATGGTCTGTTCTCAGAGTTTTGGCCTAACACTGATCTGTTCAGTGATCCCATGCCAGTTATTTTCAGTCAAAATGCCACTTTCCTGCCAAGAGAACAGATGGTTTCAGCTAATTTCCTGTCCACTTTACAGTGGTTTGCATTTATGAAAGGAAAATGTGGTAACGCGGTTTTAACAGCAGATGATGACAGGTTTGCAGAGTAATTGGAAACGACATTTAAAATTAACTTTTACATACTTTTAAAGTATGCTTGGCGGTCTGAAAGTAGCAGTCTCCACAGATAGATTTTCTTTGATGAAAGCTTGGTGGGCTGGTACATTTATAGTGCCATGTAAATGTCTTTTTAACCTTTCCTGACAAAAGGGGGTCGACGATGAGGTGTGTGGTTTGGGGAAGGTGATTTTATTGCCTTTTTCGAACTGCCAGAGGAATGTACTTTATGTCTCATCTGACTAATCACCTTGGAGAGCCTTCCTGCCTGATGCGATTTTTCGAGGTGTTTATCCCTCTATGATGAGAGTGAATTTGACATTTGCTCTTTATTGAGGATTTGTCCTGGAGAAGTCTTCCAGGTGGCTAAGTGTGCTCTGATAGGTGGGCATGATTGATGGGGCCACGCTCTCTCTTGTTGGAATGAGGTGCACGTAGCAGGCTGCAAAAGGCTAGCGACGAGCTCATACAAGCCATCATGGCCTGCCCCTCTGTCGGAACAGGTAGAGAAGGCAATCTCTCTGCAAGATCAGGTCCCATGTTACGGAGAGAAATTTGCATTTTAAAGTTGAATGTTTAAGAATTCGATATATTGCATGAGTCACAAAAACTGACAGATATGAGGACCTGAAAGTATACAAAATGACAACATTGATTTTTCCTGGGATGGATCTCCATTACTGAGTGGAAAAATTCACCTCGAAGTAGATCTTAAATAGAATATTTAGATTATTTTAAAGTTTTGTCCAATTCAAGAGATTTTGAAGTACTTAAATTAGTCGTGTGTGGCTTTTCTTGCCTCTACAAATTTATTGCCCTGATACCATTAACATAGTTGATTTGAGTCATTATTAAAGCACCATGGTGGCACAGCGCATAGGGGGTGGTGTGAGGCAACGTGGGTTCAACCCCTGCTCAGTCTTTGTGGAGTTTGCATGTTCCCCCCTGCGTCTGCATGGGTTTCCTCCGGGTGCTCTGGTTTCCTCCCACAATCCAAAGACATGCTGTTCAGGTTCACACATAGTGTGTGAGTGACAGAGAGAGCGTGTTCCACTGATGTATGGATGAGTGACCCATTGTAAGTAGTGTATCTAACAGTGTAAGTCACCATGGTGAATAAGGTTTGTGTGCTGATAACACTACATAGACTTCCTTGAAATTTGCTTTGGAGAAAAGCATCTGTTAAATAAGTAAAGCAGAAACACACGCTTGATTTCAATAGCCTCCATTTGCCATGCCTTGGTCAAATGTGTGACAATACTACGAAAGCCTATTTGCAGGTCTTAAAGTTTTGATGCATTCGTTTGCTCAAAGGTTGCAGAGAATGTAGCTGTTTGAGGACACCAGCTGAACGTCAGCTCATGCTAAACCCGCTACATGGGCTCAAGAACACTGCGCTTACGTGAAGTGAATCGATGCACGTTTCTCTCAGAAAAACTTCTTAGATCATTCCCTTAAAAACGTGTCGTGTTTTCAAGCCGAATAAACTGAAACGACACAGTGCGGAAAAAAAAAATAAATATTGAGTCGTATGCCAGGTTTATGCGTCCGCTCTCCTGCCAGCGCAGACATACATTTCTGTTTCGGCAAATAACAAGGTTTGATGCAGACTTCCAAGTGAGCGGATTTTCTTTTCATTGCTTTGAAAAGTATGGTCACAGATTTGGGGGGCAGAAGCCTATAAAGACTATTACTTGCCTGTTAGTTCCATCCAGCACTGCTCCATCTCTGTTGCCCCTCCTATATATCACTTGCCCCATGTCATTAACTGTTTTATATGAAAAGAGCCTGCTGCGGACGACTGTGCCAGTTGCTGATTTGCCTCTTGCTCCAACGTGCTGTCTTTTCTGTGTTTGACAATGGCAGGTGGCTCTATTGAACTACCACGATGGCCTCCCCTTTTCTTGTAGTTTGCGAATCTACGCTGTTTGAGGTGGAAATGAGCATGCTCACACTGAGCTGCTGTTTGAATGAAATGTTAATCATTTTCGCTCAGCCTCAACGAACACAGCCGCTATCAAGACGCACCAGGAGAGCAAACCAATTTTAGGAACTCAAAGAATCATACCCCAAACCCTGAAATTAAGATTGTTAAAGAGTACTTTTATTTGCACCAAATTATGTCCTGCTATGAATGTAATTATTATAAGGCTGTGTGTGTGATAAAGATTAGGATTTGGGTTTTCCCCTGTGTCCCATTGTGCTGCTACTGCATATAAGTAATACTGCACACGGTCATTTTCTAAAATGTTTGCCTTCATCAATATTAATATCACACATTTGTTCTCTACTTCATTTTGCTTTCTACAATGTCAACAATTTTCAGATGTCAACAATTGTGCTGAACTGGTGAAGAAACCAAAAGGATGTAAAAGTATTTTTAGAAAAACTTACCAATGACCAAAATCAATTTGTATTTCTCAAACACACACAAAAAAAAAACAAGTACACACACACAGTCTGAAGTCACATGTCATGAGCAGGGTCATGGTGAGCCGGAGCCTAACCCGGCAACACAGGGCGCAGGGCTGGAGGGGGAGAGGACACACCTAGGACTAGATGCCAGTCCGTCCCAAGGCACCCCAAGCAAGACTTGAACCCTAGACTTACCAGAGAGCGGGACCCAACCAAACCCGCTGCACCACCACACCCCCCAAGTGATAAGCAGCATTTGTTTATTTATAGTTCTGAGTTATAGTTAACTCCCATCTGAATGATATGGTGTCTGCATCTTACTGTAGAATGTCGCATGTTATTTCCTTTTTGTCCCTCTCCAACATATCCTGACCAGTCCACTTTATTTTTCACACTAGGAATCATCATTCGCCCACTGGGTTATACTCAACTCTCACCCTTGACAATCCCATACCCTCAAGCAACTCTACAGTAGTATGCTGAAACATCACAGCTAATATACACTCTGTCTGCAGAACCGCACCCCATTTACTACCCTGCTGTCTATTTTCAGTACATCTGAGGCTGCTGTAGAAAAAAAACAAAAAAAAAAAGATAATTAGCAATTGTTAAAATCATACCATATAATGTTTATGATTTGAGTAATGAAAATAAAGCATTTAAAAATAATCCAGTGAGGATTATGTTCAAATCTAATAATCTAGTCCTCAAATGCACAAGCTGTCCCAATTTTTTTATGATGTACTTATGCACATATTGTTCATGCTGTGTTCAATAATAGTTCCGAAAATTGCACAAAATTTCAGGATAAAGAAAAACAATGAAAACGTTTTCTACATCCTATCTCCCCTGACGTTACCGTCAGCTACAGACATTTGTGAATCTCTGAGTTGTCATTTTCTGTCTTGTATTAGAGGGGGGGAAGGGGATGTGGCTTGAGATTCTCACCAAAGTGAAAGTAAAATTGAAGAGCAGAGGTAGATATTGACAGGATCCATCTCAGCATGCAGCATTGTAGCTTGTCTTCAGGGACACCCTCAATGCTTCCTTTTTTGTTTTCTCTAAATCACAGCTGTTTCTGCTTCCCAGATAAACCGGGATTGTCAGAGCAAGCTCAGTGACCACAATACATCACAAAAGCTGCATGTCAGTCAGCAAAAGTCATTCCAGGCCTTGGATCAATACAAAAAAATTTCCTCAGTGAGAACAAGCAAGATTCCATCCAGTCTGTGGACCCATTGTTGGGTCCTTACAATGTGTTCTTTGAATAGTAGAAAATGGATTTTTTACAATTGCTTTAGAATGGAATCTGAACGTTATGAATATGGTAAAACTTAAGCCAGAGTAAGTACTAGAAACATGTTCCAGCCACTCTGCAAGGCTCAGCAGTCATGAACCAGAATAGCTTTGGGTAAATATAACTTGCAAGTCATGGCTTGCTATCTGACTCTTTGTTACATGGCGGAGAATTCTAAAACCATCTGTGTGAAACCTGGTTTGCTCCTGCATACTTATTCGGTTGCGTTTTCCCGGCTTACAGGCATTGTCATTCTTCTCTTAAGCTTTTCTGGTCTTCTCTATCATAGTTCTGCATGCTAAGGTTGTCACAGAGGAATTGCAAGTCTGAGGCTTTGGTGCAGATGATGCAGCAAAGGAAATGAAAAGAAGGGAGCACTTTCTAATAGTGCCATGTCTGTCACCTTGAATTCATTCTTTAATTAATGAATTAATTCAATAATTCAAGTCAATAATTAGTTCTTCTGGCAAATTAAACTGTTCGATTTTTTTGCGTAGAATCTTTATAGAGCAAACGACAGTCAGAAAGGCCTTATGGCAATAATTTGACAATTTGATGATTGTCACATACTACTGATTAACCATGTGGTACCCAAGAACTTGGAGAATGTAACCAGATGTAAAAAAGTGCTCGACAATACTGTGAAACTTGGTGCATTTAAATCATGCTCTCGAGCTACATGTGAAGATAATTTTCTTATTTTGAGTGTATGAGTAATTTAGACCTGGGGTATGAAAATGAAATAAAGGCTCATGTTAGTCATTGTTCCTGTTATCTGAATCTGTCTAAAGTTTTGCTTTACACTGAATGTAGGGATTTCTTGAGCATTGTTGTTCTTGCCTTCAGCATACCTTGTTAGATGCTACGGCTTGACAGTTGATAATATTCGGCATTTGAATTGCACTTTGATTTTTATCACTGAGTAACATTCAGACTTCAGCATCTTAGTTCCACGAAACCCTTTGCAGCCCTGGGTGGCTAAAAGCATATTGCCAAAAAGTTCTCTATTGTGAAATCTGAATAATCGATTAATTTTTTGTGTCCAGCATCCCAGGGGAAGTGCAAAACATTTTGACTGATGTGATTTCGTGTAGTGCAGTTTGATCTCCTTTAATATTTCATGGGGTTTAAAATTTCGCACATCTAAATTGTCAGTTACCCAGGGACTGGTTCCAAGATCTTATTTTATAATCATTTGTGTTTTCCACCACAGATCACAGTTAATGTTTCCTTCACATCTTTGATATGGGGTTAAATAGTGTAAAATGCACTTTAAACAGAAAGATAGACGGATAAGCGTATGAAACACGAGTTTGTTTTGTCAGTGCTGTAATAATGGTGAAATTTATGTGCAACACATCCTTAGAAATCGGAGCAGTCAGTGAGTTCTACCCTCCTTTATTAACTTGGTTCCTGTTTTTCCTTTAAGCCATATGTGGTTAGAAGTTACGATCCCCCAATAGGTTTTAATATTGGATCAATTTAGGCACCAAAAGTCGCTGGTGCAACAGTAAACTACCACTCCAGTAAGCGCAGAATACAACAAAAGGGTGGAGTAAACAAGAAAAATCAATAAAAATACAGTCAGCCGTTGTTTTGAGAGAAATGTGCAGAGTGAAGAAGTATAATTCAGTTATGCTGAAGCGTGAAGCACTGCAGAGCTGGCAGACTGCATGCTGAGTGCTGGGGTCCACATTAGCTGCAGAGCGTATGCACAGATGTGTGCGCCGATCTGCTCCAGCGGTACCCAAGGCGGTGGGCAGTGACTCGGGCGTTCGGCCAAGCACGCCGTGTCACAGTTGGCAGGCGCGGGTATTTCTCCTCTAATCCTCGGCAACGGGGGGTTTTCCATAAACAGTTTGAAAGTTTCTGCTGCGTTCCCCTGACAGAGAAGCGTGATGGAATGTTTTGCTTTACACTCCATGGATAGCGGAAAAAAGGACAAGTAAGCACCTTATTCAAGGGTAAGAGAAGCAAGGGTGGATCAATGGCTTGAACCAGCAATCACCAGCTAACACAGTAGCTGGAGTTTGCAAATCACATCTTAAATTTGCAAGGACATCTATAGATTGACATGCACATGGACCTTGCTGTGAATATCACCATCCATCAAACCCACCGGACTGTCTCTGTTCCTGGCACACTGCAGCGGGCTCCAAGGAGGTGAACGCCACGGGGAAGACGTTCACGGTCAGCAGCGCCTTGCGGCTGCAGGTGGACCGCAGCGATGATGGCGTGGCCTACACCTGCCGGGTGGAGCATGTGGCACTTCCCGCCTCGGCACAGCAGGCTACCGAGGTGCTGGAGGTGCACTGTGAGTACTCTGACAAACATTAGGAGGAAGTGATCAAAGTGAAAGTGTTTGTAGAAAAGCTATGACTGTGCCCAGCAGTGTTAGTTATCTGCAAAGGAATCAAAGGAATTCCGCAGAAATCCTGCTAAAATAATTACTCGAGGACCTGTGCTTTTCATCTAGGCATTGTTAGAAGGCAACTAGAGCTGTGCCGAAGCTGCCTTCCCTCTTTGTGCTGTCCAGCGGCTGCTGGAGCGTTCTCATTTAGGCCGCAGTAAAGTAGGCTGCTTTCCATGGTGCTGAACCCACTTCTGGAGAACAGGGTGCTGTTGCTGTCCAGCCAGCTGTCTACCCTGCCTTCACGATGGAGACTGTTCAAGGACAGTTCTTGGGTTCCAAACCATGGCTTTGAAGATGTTGACTGTTAACTCTAGTAATTTACTGCAGTTGTTTCTTCCTCCTTCTCTGTGCCATCCTGCAGATGCACCCCGTGTAGAGATCTTGCCCTCTCAGACTTTGCCACAGGAGGGACAGTACTTAAAACTGGATTGTATTTCCAAAGGAAATCCACTGTAAGTTACATGTCCCCACTGTAGCTCAAAATTTTGCACCTTATCTGTTTCGAACAGACTAAGATACAGAGACACTTAGCAAAAGGTCCATAGGTTTATTTAATGCACCTGTCATATGTCACAATATACTGGTTAATACGAACACTGTAAAAAGGTAACAGATAGGGCTGTAGCCAAGCAGAACACGCTCATTCAAATGTGAAACATCTTGTGTGGGTGAGAATCCACAAGTGGGATTTAGTGCATCTGGCCAAGTTTGATCATGAATTCTTGAGGGTATTCTATAATCTGGCCCTAAATAACAAAGATAAATCATATCTTAATGTTTGAAAGGATTTTAGTGCACCATATAATTACAGAGACACTGTAATTCATGATGTTAAATGACCACTTTGACCTTTCTGAAGAAGAATGCTGGAATACATTAAATAAAACTTCTTCCCAGTCAGATAATGGGGGAAAAGTTAGAGAGTGGTTTTGTTTCAAAGTTTTAAAACTAATTACCAGACAAAACCTAAGTTTAAATCGAATGGGAATATCACACAATAATCTTAGCTGGCCTTCAAAGTGATAACAGCACCTAAAGAACTTGACAGCCCAAACAGATAGAAGATGATACCAGGTATATGCAGGTTTTACTTGTGATTAATTGAATCCCCTGAAGACTGTGGGTTATCACAGTTTCAGTCTTTCAGTGTTCTAAGCATTGACAATAGATCGAAAACTCAAGGTATGTGCCCCACATTGTCAAAACAAAGGGAGAAATTCTAACTTTTATGTAGCAGTCTTCTTAAAATCATTGTAAAAATTGATTCAAAAAACATCACTGAAAAAAATTGCTTTTAACATGTGATACGAATCAGGAGATTTCATTAGTCTTGAGTTAAAAAAGGGTACTGTTAGTTGTCATAGCTGCAAGGGATGAAAACGAGCTATATCAGCTTATTCATGACACGAACCGTGGACTTTATATTTCCCACAATGTGTCCCTTTTACAGACCTGACTCCGTGCTGTGGACAAAAGATGGAGGAGAGCTGCCTGATGTTGATCGGATGATTGTTGAAGGCAGAGAGCTGACCATAACGTCCCTGAACAAGACAGACAACGGCACATACCGCTGTGAGGCCAGAAACCACCTGGGCACCAGCAGCGCGGAGTATGTGCTCTTTGTGTACGGTGAGTTCTCCTCCTCATCCCGCTAGGTTGCCAGATGCATGATCTGAGCATGAGCACCTCAGGCGAAGCCTACTAATGGCCTTCACCCAAGTCAAACGACTTTCAAACAAACGTCAAACATACATGAGAGAAACTTTCAATTTCTACATGCGTGTGTGAGCCTCTTCGCAAGCCCCAAATCCAGCCGTAGTTCTACCATGGTTTTTTTTTTTTTTTTTTCTCAGAACAAATTTTTTTCTTTAAACATCTTTTCAAATCGTGTTGGGACAAATGCCGTAGGTTAGGATTATTCCGCAAAAGTTGGAGAGCTTGAAAGAGAAACGGGAAGGAAACAGGTCATGAGGGGTTTCGTTTCAGCGGCACGCTGCGTTCATTAAAAGCTGCTACACCAAAAATGGAATTTGAGACACATTTCATGCTGGGAGCAAACAAGCACACGCAAGAAAAGGTTTGTATGGGTGAAATTCAGCCCCAGCTCACAGAAAGCAGTAATTGTTCCAATCTAGAATGAAACATTGCCTTTAATAGTTTTTTAGACAACAGCGGGCTGAGAAAAAGAACACTCTTGCGAATGCTAGAAATCTGAGTGGAAGTTCATGACCTAGGTGTCTTTTGTCTTTTTACCCCCTTCTTCCTCAATTTATCCTTTCCCAGTCAACCGATTCTTACATTATTTCTCCACTTCAAATCACAGCAGCCATACCAGGAGTGGAAATCACAGACACTGCTACATGCTATGAGCCATCCTGTATTTTCAGTCTGTGGCCACCAGTTTCACCAGAAAATCTAGACCCCACATTGAGGTTCACCTCTGTCTAGCTGTAGTGTACTAGGTTCTGAGCTGACCTTAGCGGTCACTGAGAGCAATGTGGTAGACAGAACCCTAACTATTGCACACACCCAAAAGAAAACAGAACGGTTTGTGTTACAAGTGTTTCCGTGCCACCCAAGATCAGTGTTTCGACTGGCAGTTTACCAGTTCACCAACAGGAAGGTGTTTCTGGGCTTTTGTCAAGTTCTTCATTTGATAGTCGCAGTTCAGTATGTCGCAATTGCAACCTTGTTCAAGTCTTTTTTGGCACCCTTGCATGTGAAACGAATAGAGTTTAACTGAATTAATATTGCCCATGTATATGTTATTAATAACCACTTGTCCAGTGTAGGGCAACCTATCCCAGAAGTATAGCGGATGAGGCAAGGTACAACTTGGATGGGACACCAATCAATCACAAGATAATAACACACAGACTTTCTCTCCTACATACACAGACTACAGGATAATTTATTGTGACTGATTCACCTGAAACACATGGACATGGGCTGTGGGACAAAACCAGAGTACCCATCATGTGAAGAACAAGCCCAATCTGCTCAGACTGAGCCAGATTTGAACCCACATCTGAACCCACACCCTAGGAGGTAGAAGGCACCCGCACTACCTTCTCATTAGCATATATTCAGAGTGTGGACATTTTTATCATCCACTCATTATCTGTGAATGAGTTCTGAAATGCATTACAGCCTCAGACCTGGTGTACCTGGTCCGCTGGTAAACAGAAATCTCAGTTTGATGTATGCATAATTTAAATTCTGCGAATTCCTCATTCCTTATTACCTGGCATTTCTTTGTCTAGAAAATCAGGAAGGAAACGTAGCTGAGGGATCCAAAGTTTCAAGCTGAGAATTGGGAAGTTTGTTACCTTCTGTTTCATGGGTACTTTAGACCACCTGTGTTGTTCACAGGCAATGGTATATTCCACAACTTTCCAAAACTTTTTTTGATTGCATTCTTTTGACATCCTTTTGCAGGTGAATATCCTTGGTGCATTTAATTAGCACTTATATTGTTTGGGCACCGCATCTCAGAAATAAAGTTTTCTTGGGCAAAAGAAGAAGAAAGAAAATCCTAAATGATAGTGACAAATTTTCTGTGACAAAAGACAGTTTCGGTGTTGCTGAGGGAGTTCAGTACCTGACTTCATTACTGTCTCGTCACTGATGATCACAAGTCCATCTATCACTTTATATGTTTCCCTCTGTTTTCATTGCTGCACATTTAATTATGTTGTTCATTTTATGCATTCAGTTCTTACTTTAATTTGCAATTAACTGTTTTGCTTGAAAAGCTGTGTTGATAATCACTGGTGCCTTATTATAATTGTAATTACTTAAAAAAAGGTTTTTAAATAACTGTTCTAGGATGCAGCAGAACATTCTCTCAAAGTTTTTGCTGCAGCTAAATTTATAGCCTTGGAACAAGAGAAAAGAAATAAGATTGGGGATCAGGCTTTCTTGTTCTCAAAAATTTACCCTCAACCATATTGAAGTCATGTGATTTGTCATCTGGACTCACCTTTTTACAAAGAAATAAAATCTATGTGTTAATTTTATGCTATATTATTTCCCAGTCTCCCTCTTCTCTGAAGGGAAAAATGAGTGATTAACAGTTTTTCTGAAGAATGGTGGTTTCTGGAGTCCATAATGTCTCATCTGCTATTCGATGAGTTGCAACCCTTGCACTTAAAATTCATCGAAGCTGACTGTATTTTAAAATTTATAAGACTAGGTTGAATCTTTATATACTGAGGGAAAACTGTTCCAAACAACCTACAACGCCTGGCTAAAAGGAGGTGCCTTCATTCATCTGAATACAGACCCAGCTGATTGTTCAGTACACTCAGTCCCCACACCTTCTGCACATTTTACAGGGAAGACATATTGACCCCAACACTGAAGAGCTTTGTACAACTTTTGTAAGCAATGCATGTCTTCACAAATGCTTATATAACTTGAAACTTACAGGAACAAGCTGTGCTGTGCCACCTCTCAAGCAGTAAATGTCATTATCATCAGAGAACACATCAAGTTACTATATTAAAGCTTTCTTTATTCATATTTTTGTACTTACATTTAAGTTTTCATTGAGTGTTTTTTTTTTTTTTTTTTTTTTTTTCAAATTTTGCCTATTTGTTTCCTGTTTGTTTTTGTCATTTTCGGTTTCACTCACCAGACACAGCCACCGTGTTCCCTTCTTCAGTTACTTCATGTCAACTCACGTCCTTAAACACCCCGAAACCCCTAGAGAGCAGAACCTCCACAGCCCCAGCTGTTGACTTCTCTCAAGGTAAAATCCTACACTGTTGTGCCTGCTACTCTTGCTGCCATCTTTTCTCAGGTCTGTTACAGTGACCGCATTGGTTTACCATGGACACTGTCCATGTGACCTTCACAATCAAGTGCACAATCCACAATCATCTCCTCTTCAGAATTTTTTTTTTCTGTTGTCCGAATTCAATAATTTTTCTAGGTGTTTCCAAAAATACATTTTAATATATATTCAGTTGACCTCTTGTCTACTATTTTTTGTGACTAGTGGGTTTTTTTTATGATTTTAATGTAGCTAAACTCCTCAGATTAAAAATAGATACATTTCTCTGCAGCAGGGACATTTTGTTAAGTCATATTAACAGTTTTATGCAGGTGTATATTGTTATTCAGTGTAATTTGTTAGCAATAAAACATCGTGACTATGACAGATGCTATGATATATTGCCACCTGATTTCCACATTAGGACCTGGGGTCAGTAGCCACTTGGCAACACATACCGTATAACACACTGAGAAGATGAGTGTTGGAAAAGATGAGGCAGCTCTTGGCTGTCAATGGCGCGACTGATATGATGCTTTCACATTCAAGTCTCGCCAGGCCCTGATGGGACTGACTTTAGACAACAATCATAGGGTTCTCCTCTGGGGTACAGTTGGATTTTAACATGGTCCAGGTTCTCCAGATATTTATCACCAAGACAGGGTCATTGGCAAAACAATGCAAATGTCCTTGTATGAAGGAGAAAAAAGGGGGGTTTGCCAGTGTTTAAAATCTTACATAACTATATAACTTAACAAAAAAGAGTTAATTCATCCAGCCCTTTGTGTTGAGGATAAGTACAATATAATGCAGGTTATTCTGTACTATGCATGGCAACAAAAACCTTAAAACAAGCACTCCGTTTTTTGGGATCACAAAGAGTCATTCTATTCGTTCTATCACTGAAACTTAATTTTTTTAAAAATTCTTGTATAGTAAGTCATAGGAAGTATGGCCTAACTCAAGGTTGAGTAATGGTTGAATAAAATATCACGGGCCATGGATGCCCTGAGATTTAAAATGTATACTGCATATTTTCCATTATGAAGTGGAACTGAATTCAGGCCTCCAGCAAAGAGTACACAGGAGGTATATGAAGATATACACTGTGTATACATACATAGTATATCATAGTTAAGCCAGAAGTCAATAACTCAGCTCCAAACGGTTTCTCCAGAGGATGGAGATTAGGTGGAAAAGAAAAAATGTTCAGATTATGTGCCAGATAATTGATGAGTTACTGTACATTCCAGCAGCAGCTGGCTGTGCTTTAGCCCATTGGTTCTGAAAAGCAGGGGGTATAAAAGCTGTATCTCCCAATACTTTTTTCATGTTTTTTTTTTTTTTTTTTTTTAAATAGCCATCAGCCCTTCCTTAACAATGACCTCAAGACACCTGGGTAGAAGAACCTCAGAATCTGCCTAGCTCTATGGTCTAAACCCCATATCCTCCTTTAAAGGGTTCAGAAGGTACCCTTAATAATTTGTTTTCTGTTAATGAGGCACACTTGAGGAACTGTCTCATGCAAGCACAGTAAACCAGCTTTCTTCAGGGGCTTCCATCCAGGGGGCAGATGCTGATTTCACTATATTATTAAAGAGAAGCTCTGCTCTGGAAAACTCTGCAAGCAACATAAACTAAAGATGTTTTTAATGTATTTTCCCCTCCTCTCTGTTCCCAGAGGTCTAAGTGGTTTCAACTGTAAAGGTTTTTGAATGGTTATAAACAAATGGTAAGTGCAGTCCAATCCCCTCACCCCAAGGATGTACTTTGCCTCCAGCTGGAGAGGGAAAAAACTGGGCTACCTGTCATGAGTTGAATGAAGCCTGTTCACTGCTAAGTTTTATGTTACACCGGACGTCTTTGATCGCAGACACAGTTTTGCCAGGAGGAGGCTGCATTTCTGAAAGCTTTTGCCCATCAGCCCATCTCATCAGAAAGACAGAAAGGAGATGGCACACTCAGGCTTTTGGGAGATGCTGGTGGTACTTAACATCACATCCTAGGGATCTTGGGCTTGCTCAAGTTCTGTCGCCCTGAGCGACAAGCTGACCCTCTTCACAGATACCGAGACCTAGTAAGAGGAGTCTGCAGAGAAAGCATCACGAGTATGCAAGTTCTGATGTTTTCCTCTTTTACAGCATGACATGCTTGCTTACTCTCCCCAGCCCAATCTGTTAACATGAGCACAGCTTCTGTTGTGGCTGGGGTGTGAACGAGAATCCACAGCCCCACTTCTAACCGTTTGCTTGATCTTCTGGTCCACAGATTCCAAGCTCACAGTTTGCTGACTGAGCTATTGAAGGTTTATCAAATTCTAAGCATGCTAAGTCTTCCCTTTTTTGGGGTCTTCATGATGTGCCCTTTTTTATCTGTGATGTTGTTCCTCCTCCGTCTTTGTCCCACTCCCTCTGCCCGCAGCCATGGCAACCGCCAAAGACTTACCCAAGCCTACAACAGGTAATTAACCCTTTGCCCGCCCCAGTCCCCATCACAGATGGGCTAGTGTGGCGCAGAGCAGGCCCCACTGCTGGCTCAGCACAGCATGCACCAGGTCGTTGCCTTTGCATGGACACAAGGCCACACCCCCCCACTGGACGAGCAGCCAACAAAACGTTGACCCCTGCCCACCCACCAATGTTGCCTTTCCTCTGCATTGCTTTACACGCAGCACAACTGAGAGAAATAATGGCATTAGAATTCTGACTTGCATATTTTCAGTGTATTGTATTATACACGTGGGTCAACGTTTTGAGGTGGTAACACATTACATCAGTTTAGATGCCATTCTGCAAATGTGCTACACCATGCTACCTCTACAGTCATGTTTTCACTTCCCATAGAATGGTTTCGTCATTATTTTCTTTTGGCTCACAGCTAATATCCTCACATATGATTAGCTTGGAGAAAAAGAATGCCACATGAGCTTTTGTCATGTACGCAGGATTAAAGAACATGACTTATTTTAAAGTATTTATTTCATTACCCAATAGTAAAGTTAAATGTCTACTTTACACTGCTTACTGAATTTTCCATTTACAGATATGGGAATTGAATTTAGTAAACCATTTACGAACAAGTGTAAATCTACAACAGGAGTCCTGACTTAAGAGTTTAACCTTGCAGCATTTTGGTCCAGCTTAGTTTAATAAAAAACAAGGTAGAATGTTTTTATTGTTCTCAAAAGGTTTTGTGCTGTCTATAAAAGCACAAAGGCATTCCCTTGAAAAGTGAAGGAATTTAGGAATTAGTATTGATCATAGCTTAATCAATAGGAGGGCCTGGCAAAGGGCTGTAATTAGAGGCTGTAATTAGCTGACAAAAGGGAACATGAGGAGACTCTAAAGGGGTGGAAAAACAAGCTCGTCTTTCCCTGTCTAAGAAAGCAGACAAAAAAGGAGTTAAGAGGAATTAAAAACTTAACACAGATTTTTTTCTTGTTCTGTCGTGAAGAGGATGATTTATCCCAGCCTCACACTGGGACTCTTCGGAGAAGAATTACCACACTGCTTCCAATTTGGGACGCAATGGAAGCTCTTTAAAAAATCTCATGGAATAGAAGCCCACAGTGGTCTTTTGTTTGTTTTATTTTCCTCTGTCACCAATTCATTGGATGTGGTGATTTAATCCCTTTGTGGATGTACTGAACCCTGGGAAGCTATCGTTATTAGCTTTACTCTACCAGTGCGGTTTTTGCAATTACCGGTGCTATGTGTATGTGCCACAAAGTGGCTGGCAGCCATGTTTGTTTAATGTTAAATAATTTAGCTTCTCCACGGGACCTCATTATATCCCACCAGACTACTTTTTTTTCTTAAACAATTAGAAGCAGTAATTTGTTTTTGGAACCTAATTAAATCACAGTGACCTGCACTGTATTCCTCAGCGAATTACACGTTAAATCAGTCCCAAGTGTCCGAAGTATGCAAATAAATTCATTATTCACGCAGTTCTGTGAGGTGGTTTGCTATAGAGGGAACCTTTAAGCTTTTCATAGTAATAATGTTAATATGAGATAACGAATTACGTTTTCCTTCCACTTTTGATTTTTCTTAAATAATAATTCTGACATGGTCTCTCAGCACAGAGGCTACATACATCTTCCCTTTTGTCCTAGCAATTGTATTTTTCTAAATAAGCAGACTTTCAGCATAGCTGATTTTAGTAGTGGATGGTTAAAACAGATCACGAGACTGCCTTGTCCAAGAGTAAGACCCCAGACTTGCAGTGTCATTGTACTTGCAGCTTACAGTATGGAGACCTCTCAATTGCATGAATATGAACAATAAATGCAACTAAAGAAACAGTGCATTGGAATCTCTAGTACTCTAATCATATTCCACAGATATGCCCAAGTGCATTGCAACACTGAAGTTGACCATCAGGAGTTCTCTGGCATAAACCAGACTCAGTGTGTTGTTTCAGAGACTAACAGCAACAGGTGTTTAAAAATATTAAGAAAACGTTGTCATCATTAAGTCATTAAACATTCCTGCAGTATATGCACAATCAGTGCACTTAAATGGACAATCTTTTTGATAGTGTATTATGTCATTTTGAGTACACACTTCTCATCAGTAATAAAACAACAGACAGGAGCAGCTCATCTATTTGGATTTAATACTTTTAGGTTTAATGAAAATGCTGAATATCAGCAGTTTCCATGCTTTCAGTAATTTGAGCTATAAAAACAGTAGTAAATAGTAGTAATGGGGTAACAGGGACTTCCAAACACTGACAAGGGATGGGTTTGAAATCACAGCTGATATTGATGTTTACGTGTCTCTCTCTGATTATATATTTTTTTCTGCTGTCACACAAGATAATTCTGGGTTTTGTTCCATTCATGCTCTATTGCAGTCTTGATTATTAAAAGTACTTTTAGGGTATGAGAGCAGTATTCTGTATTGTGAGGTATCTGAATGCATTTCAGAAGCAGAATGAGATTATACGTGCAGGATAACAGCACCATGCATGAATGACTGCAGGCCTGGTAGCCAAAGTGTATTCATGAGGTGAGAGCACAGTCACACTTCTTTTGCTTGCTGCACAGAAAAAGTGATATGACAGGCTGTTTGCATCTCTTTGCTTCCAACATGCGACTGCCCTTTGGTGAGATTTTATCATTGGCACTTTTTAATGAGATCATTTACTTTCAAGTTCAGTTCAGAGCACAACTTGGGAAACAGGACAATCATTTTATCATTAGTTTTTTTTTTTAAATTTTGTTTTTTATATTTATTTTGTCTAGTCAAATCAACTTTTAAACCAAGATATTTAAAATTAGAACCCCTGAAAGCCTCATTGCACAAAGACTTAGGACTCACCCCAGAACATGTAGAGAATAAATTATTCTTTTAAATATTTATAACTGTCATCATGGAAGTGGAGTACATGAAATCTTGTTTTGTCATACCTATCTCTTTTCTTGGTTTTGTCAGAATTTTAATATGAGAGATGTAAAATAACTGGGCATAGAATAGGTAGCAAATATGCTGAAATTCTGTCTGTCAGGGACACAAGTGCAGGAGACAGGTGGTAGGACCCAAGGGTGGGATTGTTTATTATGTGTCCGAAGGGCAAGGCAAGAATCGTGGCAGGGGACAGGCGTAGTTCAATTAATCAATGAACAAACATTGTGCCAAGGGATGATCCAAGGTTGTGGTTGAAGGATGAAGCCGTGGTCAAGGTCAGGACATCAGGACTTGGGGTGATAAAATGGGGCAAGGGGTAATGAGGAAGGAACACATGGCGAAGGGCGAGAGATGCAGGGTGTGAATGCAGAGGGGACAGTTGTGTCAGAGAGATTCTGCAACCTGGAAGCGGTGGCGTGGCTTCTTTTACATTCAACCTCGTTAATTCCTGCCAGGTGCAGTTGACTCCAGTGTATTTGAGTGACAGTACCCCCCCACCCAATGGGCAGTTTTCACTGCCCTGTGACCCCTGGAAGAGGGGTGCCCTCTAGGATGAGGCACCGGCTGGTTTGGATGGTCCCTGTGAAAGTTATACATTACAGAGGGGTCAAGGATGTCATGTGCGAGGACCCAGCTGCACTCCTCCAGCCCATACCCTTCCTAGTCTACCAGGTAGAACAAGCCCCCTCAAGTCTGCTGTGAATCCAGAAAGGTACAGACCATGTCAGCCGAAGAACTATCCACCTCCAATCGGAGAAGGAAGTGTGATCACTCTGGGAGCATGAAGGAGTGAAGTACAATAGAGCTTGAGCAAAGACACATGGAATGTGGGACTGATATGGAAATTTGAAGGCAGTTGCAATCAGTAGGACACTGGGGTGATTCACCTGATGATCTTGATGTACCTGGGACTGAGTTTCTGGGATGGAAATTTCAATTTAATGTCCCTGGTAGACAACCAGACTTTCTGTCCTGACTGGAACAGCATGGTGTGGTGTCACTTATCGACCTGCTGTTTGTACTGCTGGCTCTTCTAATTCAGATGTTCTTCTACTGCACACCAGACCTCCCTGTTCTTGTTGATAACAGGTGTGCACTGCAAGAATCTCACTGGGGCTTGGGTGCCAGGGGACCAGAGGTGGCTGGTAACCTAAAAGACATTGGAACAGTGACAGTCCTGATGAAAAATGGAGAAGAATGTTATGGGCATATTCGGCCCATGGCAGGTACCTTGACCGAGTGTTCTGCTCTTGCCAGCAATAGCTGCACAAGAAGAGTCTCAGGTCCTGGTTCAGATGCTCCACCTGCTCGTTTGCCTGTGGGAGACACCCTGAGGTTAGGTTGACTGCCACTCCTAGTCTCTGTCAAAATGCACACCACACTCAAGATGTGAACTGAGGCCCTCAATCATATCCGATGTCCTCGGGCAGACTGTAGAGCTTAAATGCCTGTTGAAATAGCAGTTTGGTGGTGTCCGAGACTGAAGGAAGTTGGGCAATTGGAATAAGCCAACATGCTTTCATGAACCGATTGATGACTACAAGGAGAGTGGTTTTACCTTCGGATAAGGGAAGGTCAAGTATGAAGTCAATGACTACATGGGACCATAGCGAGGAGGGCACTGGCAGCAGTTCCAGCAGTGCTGCAGGTCTCTGGCATGGGCACATACCTCACATGCATCCACGAATTCTTGGACGTCCTTATGGAGAGAAGGTCATCAGAACCTCTTCTGAATCAAGGAGAGGGTCTTGCAATCATTTGGATTTCCTGCTGCCAGGAAGTCGTGCATCCAATGAAGCAAGGAGTAGTGAAGCCATGCTGGGACGTAGTTGCTTTCCTCGGTCCGGTTAGCAAGACCTGGTTCCTCCTCTTGGGCTGCTGGAAGATCCTGTTGAAACTATCATTGCATGGGCACAATAAAACAGGAGTCTGACAAGATGGGTTCAAGGGTGATTGACTCGGAATCTCTGTTTTGTAATCTGGATAAGGCTACGGTGAACTAAAAGCGGATAAAAAACAATGCCCAGCATCCTTGTCTGGGATTTTACCTTTTTCAGGTATTCTAGGTTGCAATGGTCAGTAAGGACCAGAAAAGGGTAAGCGGCCCCCTCGAGCCAATGCCTCCATTCCTCTAAGGCTAACTTCACAGCTGACAACTCCCAGTTCCTAATGTCATAAATGCATTTAGCCAGGGACAACTTACATGAGAAATAGGCACACAGGTTGAAGTGGTGATCGCTGTTGCTGGGATAGCACGGCCTCTACCCCTACCATGGAGGCATCAACCTCCACCATGAAAGGGAGTTTGGGGTCTGAATGCCATAGTACTGGTGAACCTTCCCATTAGCACTCAAAAGGTGTCTACACCCTCTGGCAACCAGGTGAGCCAGGTTCCCGTCCCTTGCAACAAGGAGGTGAGGGGAGTTGTAATATCACTGAACCTCCGGATGTAGCGACGATAAAAATTTGCAAACCCCAGGAACCATTGTAGAGCTTTAACCACAAGGAGTCACGACTACTCAGGTACTACACTCACTTTCTTGGGGTCCATTTCTACCCTATTTCGGGATGAAGCCCAGGAACGAAATGTGCTCCTGGTGAAACAGGCATTTCTCACCTTTCACGCATAGGTTATTAGCCAACAAGACCTAGTGAACGTGTCTTAAATGTTTGCATTCTGCCCTAGAAAATATCAAGATGTCGTCTAGATATACCAGGACACACTTGTTTATGAGATTCCTCAAAACATGGTTAATAAAGGCCTAGAAAACTGAAGGCGAGTTCGTTAAACCCAAAGGCATCACAAGAGATTCCTAATGACCTAATGATGTGCTGAACACAGTCTTCCTCTCATCCTTCTCCCAGATTTGGACCAAGTTATACATGCTACGCAGGTTGAGTTTTGTAAATTCGGTTGCACCATGCACCTGCTCCGAAGCAGCTGTGATGCGGGGCAGAGAGTGAGGGTATTTGAGCGTGATCTCATTGAGCCATTAGTATTCCATACACAGGCGTAAACTCCATACTTTTTCTCTATGAAGAAACCCCACGGAGGCCATGGAAGTCGAGGGCTGGAAGGTTTTGGAGGCCAAGGCCTCCGAAATGCATTCTTCCATGGCCTTCTGTTCGGGCAGGGATACACAATATCTCCCGCATTGACGTGGACAAGTGCTGGAGGGTTTGCTCATGCAAGCCCAGCAAAACCCCCTGGCTGGTGACGCTATTTCAAAGTTTCTCAGTCTCCGCTGGGACCATGTTAGAATTTTCTATCAGGGGCACAAGTGTAGGAGGCAGGTGGTAGGACTCAAGTGCGGGATTGTTTATTACTTGTCTGAAGGGCAAGACAAGAATTGTAGTTGGGGACAGGCGTAAGCCAATGAATGAAATAACATCATACTAAGGGATGATGAAAGGTCATGGTTGATGGATGAAATTGTGGTTGAGGTCAGGATCTCAGGACTTGGGGTGAGGAGATGGGACTGGAGCAACAAGGTGGGAACACAAGGCAAAGGACGAGAGATGCAGGTTGTGAGTACAGAAAGGACAGTTAGAGAGATTCTGCAACCTGGGAGTAATGCTGTGGCTTCTTTTATATTCAACTCCGCTGATTCCTACAAGGTGCGGTACACTGCAGTGTGGTCAGGAACGTGACAGTGTTAAAGTGTTTACATAGACATACCCCTTCATGAATCAGAATTTTGAAATTTCCTCTTATATACCCGCAAAACAAAGCAATGTTCAAAATTTATATGACTTAAAACATGAAAGAACCTCCATATGTAACACAAAAAAAAAATCCAGACTATAGCAAAAACACAGTGGATCCAGCTGTTTGTCAGTAGTGTTTTCAGAACATAGTTCACAGAATCACAGTGTTACCGATCATAAGTATTGAAAGAGAGTTATATCTTACATTCCAGGATTATATCAAAAGAAGTGAAGAAAATACATGGTCCTGTTGTCTTCTCAGGGCTCTGCTGGTGAATTCTGCTAACAACTCACACACACATTTCAGAACCACTTGTCCTATACAGGGTCATGGGGAACCAGAGCTTACCTGGCAACACAGGGCATAAGGCCAGAGGACACACCCAGGACAGGATGCTAGTCTGCTGCAAGGCACCCCAAGGGGGACTTGAACCCCAGACCCACCTGAGAGGAGGACCCACTCAACCCACTGCACCACCTTCTCCACAAACAACTTTTGGATGAAATTAAAACATTAAACTGCATATATTAATTCTCATTTAGTCTGGGAAATAGCATTTGCACTGGGTTTGGTTTAAAGATCAGAAATCAGTGCATTTGCATTTGATAAGGTGGGAGTGTTGTTCTCATTGTCTGATTGTAAGATCATTCTTAATAGAATATATTTTGCTTCTTTCAATGCAAAAACATACAGTGCTGCTTGAAATGTCAATCCAATAGGGATGGTTAATATTGTATAAAATATTAAAATTAACTTAAACCTTAAAATAAAATTATAAAATTTAAAAATGATTGGTTTACACACCTATTTGGTTTAACCAATGCAACTTGGGCATCACTTCTTTTTGCACCAGCACTCCTCATGGTTTTTTTTTAACTACACACATAATTTCCTCTAAAGCAACATGTGGAATTAGTCATTACACATCTATCAAAGGAGAAAGACTGCTGCTCATTTAATAACCTTTTTGTGGTAAAACTAAGGGACATAAGGGGTGTACATACTTTCAAGCAGCACTGTAGATGAAAATCTGGAAAACATACAGAGTGGAAATGTATGACAATATAGGACCTCATTGAATTATTAGCAAAAACAGGCATCATCTGTAAAGATTTATTCCTGTGACTCACCTTGAGAATCAGTTTATTTAAAGAAATGTCCTGGGACATCTAAATTAGGGAAATTATCTCTCATGTCAAGAAAATGCATAACATGGAGAAAAATACATTCAAGTAAATTAAACAGCACTATTTACATAAACCTTTACAGCCATTAGCATTTAAGAATTGAAGAGAAACAGTCGAGAAGAAATCTTATTCCTTTTACTTCCCTGTATTTACTCATGCAAAGTCTGTTCAAAACTAAATGAGATTCTTGTACACTTCTCAAACTTTGCTCCTGAGAAATAATCATGTTTAATCTCAAACTTCTCTCTGAATAAAATAAGACTCTCGGAAGAGTAAAGTCTAAATTATCTTTAAAGAAGTCTAATTTTAACTCTCCTCAATACAAATAAAAAATATCAGTAAGATATTGAAAAAGTGTTTAATGACTTTATGCTCATCTGAAATCCACTTGATTTGCTTTATGAAGTATCAAACCTTTCTTCTCTTTTATTTTTCCCTTAAGGAGAAATAACTCAGACATTTAAAAAGTGTACTGTGATTCACAAATGAGAAAACCCCTATTTCGCATGAGCTTGAAAATCTATCACAGCAACAATTTTTTTTTTTTTTTCCTTTGGGTTCTGCTTTTAAGTTGTCTGAAATATTTGTCCATGCTTGCTGGTAAAATAATAAAGCAACTAGGCAGGCATGGTGCTTAAAGACAGAAAATAACTCTACTGGTTAAAAAGCATTTTTGCAGCTTTCCCCTATGAAAGCATTCAGCACTAGGTTAAATACTGTAGTGGTGAACCTAAAATGAACATTATGTATTCAGCTTGAAATGAGGGAGTTTCACTGTAAGACAAGATTTTTCTATGTGAAACACCTAACTAGAAATTATCTGTTGTACATAAAAAATACTAATATTTAATTACTTACATCAATATTAATTTTGTGTTTTTAATGCTGTCTTGTATGTTCCTCTATAGATATATTTTTTCAGTTAAGAAGCAGTAATTGCAGGGGACAGCTCAACAGTTTAGTAGTGTTCTTTACCCCATCATTGCTGCTTTGTGCTGGAGGAAACTTGGATGGTGAAATAATCAATGGTGTACAACACAATGTGGAGAAAGTGTCTCAGCTGATCATCAACTAATAGCCTTCTGTGTTTCCTTCTTCTGTTTCCTTCTCCAGATCCTAATGCCCTGGAGCAGAATGGACCAGATCATGCACTTATTGGAGGAGTGGTCGCAGTTGTTGTCTTCATCACTCTGTGCTTGATAATCGTGTTAGGACGATACCTCGCTAGACATAAAGGTAGTGCTTATTACTACAGTTTTCCAGCATGAATTCCACACATATTCCCTCATTTTAACATCTCTGATGACATAAAAGTCTATAGCTTCATTTAGTTTGTCCCAGTCTACCACATGTAACTCAATAGGCAGCACGGTGATTAAATTCTGGACTTGTAACCCATAACTTGTTAGTTCAGGTCAATGACTAGCTTTTAATAAAAACATCTACATAACAAAAAACATTATGTCATAATACCAGTCATAAATCAAGCAGCTGTTAGTTGCAGTTGCACCAGGTAATTCCACCATTTTAAGTACAAGAAATATCCCTGACAATTTACCTCATGTCATGTTTTGATTTGTCTTTGTCCTGTGTGTTGGTGTGTATGTGTGCACATGTATGCTTGTGCATTATGTTGGCTGGCATGAGCAGGGACATACCTGACACACGAGGCCAAAGGTGCAGATGATGCCCCAGATGCAGACACGGCCATCATCAATGCAGAAGGGAACCAGGCCCATGCCGAGGAGAAGAAGGAGTACTTCATCTAGACGTGGTCCCAGCATCCTGTCCGTACATCTTCCACCCCGTTGTCCCTCTGCCAAGTGTGTCTTGTGAGACCTGGCCGCCAGCAAATGCTCACTCTTACCCAAGTTCCCTTAGCGCTGGCCTAGTCTTTCTCCGTACTTTCCTCCTTCTCTTTCCTTTCCCTTTCACTTTGCTGATCCACTTCTGTTTCAGTAGCCACTTTTTGAAAATAATCAGCTAATGAAGATACCAACTTTTTGTACGCTCATCCCTTCAGAACCATTGACTCCCTCCCGTTCCTCCCCCCTTGAGTTACTTTCATAGTGCCTAAATTTACAGACATCCATTTCACTTGAGTCAATGTCTCATGGAACTGATGTAAAAAGCTTAGTTTATTACGACAATGAAAATGACTGATAGAGATGAAAAGATTGCTTTTTTTTTCAGGTCTGATGTGATGTAATATTTTGGACAACAGACAAAACTGTTCATAATACTTAGATGGGGAATTGTTTTAACCAATATCAAAAGTTTCCCAGCTGTTGAACTGAGAAGTTTTATTGATTTAAAATGTATTGGTCTGAAATGCTGTTTGCTGATGCATTTCTGAAGAGGAAAGGTTTTTTCCCAAGAAACATGGATCTTCTTAGCTCAAAAAACCTCACACACAAAACAGTTTAGCTTTAAAAGGAAAATATGTATAAAATAATATACAAATATGTGAATTGTATAGGTGTTATAGATGTTTAACTAAAAAATGTGGTACTGGATGTAAATGGCATATGTGTTTTTAAAAAACATGAGTCAAATCATTCAATGGGGGATCTGTAAAATACAGTAGTTTGGATCTGATCTCAAGCTCAATCCAAATCTGCAGAAAATATTAATATAAATGTAAATATCTCCTCACCAACAAAACAAAGACACATGAAAGCACACAAATTCTTTATCCTTATATTATTCATTGGGATCAGGGAATGAACGCATCGTAACTTTCCCACTTTTGTCTGTATATTTCTGTATTTATGTTTCACTGAGCTGTGATGCTCAATGTTTGATGAAAACAGTAACAGTCTGCATAAAGAAGCACAAATTTAGTGTGGAAACTGTAACACTCTACCATATACTGGACTGTGTCAGGTGTCAAAATGCATACATTACATGATTTGAAACTGGCTTTCCCCAGCCTTCCGTGACTCAGTGCAGACAAACTTAATTGGATTAATGATTTATTTCTGAAATAAACTGATGAGCAAAACAGAATGAAAACGTTTAGTTTTAATTCTGTAATCTGTAAAAGGCTGTATATTACATTTGCTAAATGTGGTTATTAGTGAAATTGTTGTTAGACTTCAGAATCCCTCATACCCGGAAATTTGTATATTAGCCAGTTTATATATTGATAACATTGTATTCTGTAAATCTTTTTTTCATTTTCATCATATTTAGAAAAACCATGCTGGTTAATCTGCATCTGTAGTCTAACAAGTTGATTCTAATCGGAGGTACAGAATATATATGATATTGTGTTCATACACGGAAATTTAGGAACACAGTTGGCATGAAAGAGTGACTATAAGGACCTGGGTGAAGATAAAACGAAGCTTTATAGCTTCTGTTTTTTCACTGGAATAGAACCGATGACTTTGTTACCACACAAAGCATGTAGTACATTTACTGTTTTAAGTCAACAACACTTATTTCTTATTTTACATTGTATTGTTCAATTATTTGTGGTTGCACTGTCATTGGCTGGCTGTTATTGCTACTAGTTATTACTGAACAAAAATTGAAAAAACGGGTACATAAAATATCTTTGTCTCTTCAAGGAAATGTACATACATGTGGTATGCGAGTGGGTTTTTCAAATCAAGGAAGAGAGCAACTCATAAACTTCAAGAAGCAGATTCTGGATGGTTGTAGGTCACTGAAAATCTATATGATCTGCATGTATGATGCTATTTGCCTAACAGCAGTATTTTATGCCTATAAGCCATTTTTGATCTCAAATCATTCTAATGTCACTTGTAAAAATTATGTTTGACTTGGTCATAATACAAAGTATGTTGCGGTAAAAACACTGAGTTTATGCTGTATTATTATCAATAGGGTTTTTATTTTATTATTATTGTGGGGGGGCGTGGTGGCGCAGTGGGTTGGACCAGGTCCTGCTCTCTGGTGGGTCTGGGGTTCGAGTCCTGCTTGGGGTGCCTTGCGATGGACTGGCGTCCCATCCTGGGTGTGTCCCCTCCCCCTCCGGCCTTACGCCCTGTGTTGCCGGGTAGGCTCCGGTTCCCCGCAACCCTGTTGGGACAAGTGGTTCAGAAAATGTGTGTATTATTATTGTTGCTATTTGTTTAGCAAACAGGTACATAAAATCATAAATGTTTTTTTTTTTTTTCTTTTTTGCATTCACCTTTCCATTTGCGTTATCATCACTAGTGTCTCATTCAGAATTAGTTAGGAGAAATTTAATCCTTTAAATAAGTTAACTGCTGTTGATTTATGAGTTATGAATTTACTTAATGGCAAAAAAAACAGCAGATATTGAATTGTTGTTCATAAGAAAAAAATGGAGAAAGGTAAACCCAAGATATTTTGTATGGTTTCTATAGTTCATTGAAGAATTGGCAGTGTTAAATGAACTCCAAGATGGCTGAATCAGGTTTGAGTGATGTTTATTCAGCAATCTAGGAATCAGGTAAAAACTCTGTTGATTTTACTATGTACCCTGAAATACAGATTTTTTTTTAGAATGATCATCGTTAGCCGCATCAGATGTAATTCACCAAAGCCATGTGACTCCAGTTAATCTGTTGTTTCTTCAGAGCTTGCTTGGTTCCTGTGCACTTTAAATACATGGTAAATAATTAAACTCTCCAGTTGTGCTCAGTAGAGACAACCTTGGCTACACCCTGGCTGCAATTTAAAGTGAATTTTCTGTTTTCTTTGAAGAGGTCAATGGCAAAGAGCAGATGATTCTACATCCTGAACTTGCATTGTGGTATGAATTAGAACCCATGGAATATATATTTTTTGGGTGAAGTCATGTATCACTTAGAAGTCTGAAGTTGAATCAGATCCAATTCACTGGTGTGTTATATCAAGGCCTTAGGGCTCAGTCTGCTACACCGTAAGGTTGGGTTATTGAAGGATGCATGTCCAGATCGATCACATTGCTTCTTTATAGCCTTCACCAGGATTGCCTTTGCGTTCACATACAACTATGAAAACAGCACATCGTGCAGTGGGTCCTGAAGGAGGGGATAGGAAATCTCCACCCTGCATGGTTGAAGATGTCACAACAGAGCACGCCAAGCTCCGGGCACCTGTCAGATACTTCTTTTACTCCTGGGCCTTTGTTTTCTACTCTTTGCTTTTATACAGAAACATGTCATTCTCTATATTTTTTTCCTTTTTTCATCCTTGACAAACATGAGAGGTCTGCCTTCAGTTTTTAAATTACTTTTTTTTTTCTCTGTCTCTTTTCAAACCTTTGGACTGCAGTTCAGGGGAAAAGATGGACAAGAACCACTGAGTGAAATGCACACAATAGACACAATATATCCTGTCCTGTCGTGTATATGCAAATGTTACCTTTATGTGTTGGCTAGTCAGCGTGTACAGATACAGGACAGCGGTCAAAACATGTCAGTCACAGAAGTGTGCATGGCAGCCTGTTTGTGTTTTCATCCCTCCGGTGGTCTTTTGTGCTTGCTGGAAGAGGGTGAGTCATGGAAACCGTTTAATCCAGGCTTTACATTTTGCTTTGCAGTTTGCCAGGGAGGAGGGCAGGTCAGGTTTCGGGGGCTATGGTTATATACAGTACTCACAATACTCCTCCAAGGTCTGAATGATGCAGGTTCAGTTGAAAATGCTGACCTGAAAGAATATGCTTTTAACTCTGGTGAAAGAAACAGCGGCTTTGTGACACGACCACATTGTATTGCATTGTACCGAGTTCTTTGTTTTTGCTCATTTCTTTCAGTGGTCAACTACACACGTGTGATATGTTTATAAATCAAGCTGTTTTCCAGAATTTGGGGTAGTTTAATACTCGCCGCATCCCATGAAGCATCCGTGGCAAAGGTGAAACTGGCCACAGTTTGCAAAGTCTTCTCAGGTTAACAGTAACTTGGGAGGCCTGTTTAATGCAGCATTTGAAAAAGACCAGACGTAATATAATTTAGCTACTGTCGGCCAGACAGCAAAGAAATCTCTCTTTGTCAGCCACCAAAGACTAAATTATATTGCAGAAGTCATTTTAGGGGTATAATACCATCTTAGAGTAGTAATCACAGTTGACCCTTGAACAACACGAGTCTGAACTGCGGGGGTTCGCTTATGCGTGGATCTTTCTATATAAATATATTGAAATTTAAATTTTTTGGGATATTTGTGACAATTTGAAAAAACTCACAGAGGAATCGCATAGCCTAGAAATATCAAAAAAATTAAGAAAAAGTTAGGCATGTCATGAATGCATAAAATATATGTAGATACTTCTCTATTTTATAATTTACTATCATAAAATACACACATAATACGTATGTAACATCTACAGTTTTTATACCATATAAGACAATATTGATGTAGGTAATGACAGACAGATTCATCTTGTAAACAGACAACATAAACTTACGGTATCGATAAATACAATACAGTACTGTAAATGTATTCTCTCATGATTTTCTTAATAACATTTTTTTCTATAGCTTTCTTTATTGTCACAATACAGCATATTGTACGTTGTACATATAACATACAAAATACAGTATGTGTTAATCGACTGTTTATGTTATCGGTAAGGCTTCCAGTCAACAGTAGGCTATTAGTAGTTAAGTTTTGGGCAGTCAAATGTTATACGCGGATTTCTGACTGTGCAGGGGGTCTGCGCCCATTTGCCTGCATTGTTCAAGGGTCAACTGTAATTTGTATTCCTACTGTTATTATCATAATACAAAATAAGCAAATTTGGCTAGTATTTTGTACATGCTGAAAAGTCTTGCCACCAGACTGCAGACAGCTAAACCAACTGTTTTATCCAATAATGAGTTTAAAGATTGTATAGATTTACACATGTCTTGTTTTGGTGAGTTTCTTCAGGCTGAACACATTCTGGATTTGATTTCAAAATTGTGCAATGTGATGCGGTGCAATGGCATATTGTGTTATGTATTCTCTATGATCACTTTAGAAAGGACATTTTCACACTTCAGCAGTCAGAACCGGTGCTGCTATCTATAAAGTGAGTTATACGGTTTCACCTAGCACCTCACAGTTTCACATTGTGAAGTCTGACATTAAGAATACATAAGTGGTTTAACTTCAGAACTGGCACCTACAACTTCAGTATATCTGTAAAAGTTTTCTGAGTCCTTAAATCTGTTATGTTAGAACCTGTAGAGTTTTACAATAAATATTATTGCCCAATATTACTGTATTTTAGTTTCATTAAGCACACACACACCCATACACACAGTGCTATTTGAAAGGATGGGAACCATTGTGTCCTTTAGTTTTACCAGAAAATGTTTATTAAATAAGAAGCAGTCTTTCTCATCTGACACAATATGTGCTTAATGACCAATTCTATATGTTGCTTTGGAGGAAATCATGTGTGTAGGAGAAAAACAGAAGTAGTGCAGGTACAAAAATAAGTGAACCCCAAGTTGCCGTGGTTAAGCCAAGTAGGTAAGTAGAATCAGGTTTGTAGATCATAGTCATTTATTCATTTTATGAGTTTATTTTAATATTTTATACAAGAATAATCATATCAATATGGTTTACATCCTTTCAAACAGCACTGTATACGTATATAAAATTTTGGCATGAGTTACTAAATGAATAAACCATGTCAGTGTATTATATTATTTATTAATTTATTTTATTCCTGGAAAGTTCTCATTCAATCAGTGAATTCCCCTAGTATAATAGATGCCAAGTATTTAATGCCTAGGGGGGCGCGGTGGCGCAGTGGGTTGGACCTCGGTCCTGCTTTCTGGTGGGTCTGGGGTTCGAGTCCCGCTTGGGGTGCCTTGCGATGGACTGGCGTCCCGTCCTGGGTGTGTCCCCTCCCCCTCCGGCCTTGCGCCCTGTGTTGCCGGGTGGGCTCCGGTTCCCCGCGACCCCGTATGGGACAAGCGGTTCTGAAAATGTGTGTGTGTGTGTGTATTTAATGCCTTCCTTAACATTATGATATGCATGACTGCATATGTTTTTTATTTACTAATTTCTTTTTTTAAAGTAGATTTCACAGATATTATTGCAATCCAAGTCATGTCAAAAGAATACTGGTGTTTTGTAAAAACATTCATTTCCTTGAAGTGCATTGTTGTAAATCATTTTGTAACAATTTCTGGCAACTCTATGATGTTAACACTTTGTGAAATATGAATACATTTTCACAGCATTTTCCTTCAGCGAGACAGCAAGATATGTCATAATGCCAAATAACGGCAAATATTAGGCAACTATAAGGATGTCAGGAGGCTTTGTATAGCCATTATGGACACACAGATAACTGCTTAAAACTACACACATCAGGCATTTTATTTGTATTATTAGTTTTGCTGTTTAAGCATTAATGTGTATTTATGGATAATGGATGCCTAAACTTACATGTTTTCAGTTGAACTATTATATCAGAATGAGTGTTTTTCTATTGACCAGCTGTTTGTATTGGCTGCAAGCTTATTGTAATGTGAGAAAACATTTTAAATAACATGACTCGCAAGAGAAAGCTTTAACATGCAGCACTCCAGAGTCTTTCCTTGTTGGCAGTTTAATTGATTTATTTATTTTGATACAGTAGTCGGTCGGTACTGTACACACAAATGGCTATGGAATATGTTGGGATCTGTGCTTCTTGTAGTAAGCTGAAGTGAGTGTGTTTCTGAAGTACCTACAAGGTTCGAAAGTCAGTTTTAATTTTCACCTGTATGGAATGGAAGTACTCGACAAATAAATACCAGTTTACTGGTAATAAACTTTTCAGCTTTATTGTTTTCATTTTTGAATATTTGCTACTTCTGTTTGGAATACAGTCTAAGTTGTCTATTAATTGAATTTTATGCCAACTTTATACAATGATCTACTGAAAAAAATTAGATTTTAGCTCATGCTTACAGCATACGAACACTACATCAGACAACTTATTAAATTTTCCTTTACTTTCCAAACATTTTACTTTCCCAGCACTTTATTTTTCATTTTCCTTCTACTCAGTTATAACTACTGACCTTTAAAAAGTGAGATTTTATTTCTGATTTCTTCATCCTTCTGGAGTGGTCATCCAGCATATTGAAAAAGAAACGACATCTTTTGTGCCTCAGAGACTCCAGATAGGTTTTTCCCCCCTTCTTCTCCAGTAACTGAAAGACTTTGTCAAAGGCTGGCATGACATAGGGACTATCTGCTTGTGTTACACACTGGATTCTGGCGTGCAAATCACGCTCCTCAATGTCTTCCAGAACTTTGGTATCTCTTGACACAGTAGACTGCATGTTCCAAAGGTCTCAGAAGCTACTCAAATTATTCTGCTCCTTTGTGGCAGACTGATCCATGTAGATCTCCTGGAGAAGTGAACTTTCTACCCCTCCAAGCAATTTCAATGGTGTACCGCATAGCTCTCCATCTTCAGCATTTGTCTGTGTACAGCCAGTCCCTTGACCCTTGTACCATCACAGTCCTTACTTTTCAAACTGCTGTTACACTCTACTGTTCACAGAAATGTCAGCATGTATCCTAAATGACAGTGCATTGGCTTGAGAAAACGCTCTGCAAAGGCCTTGGCCAAGCTTTATAATTACTATTGCTTCAATACCAACAGCAGATATTAGGCATTTTCTATGCCATAAATCTCTTTCCACTGTCATGGAAAAAAGCTGAATCTTTGGGGGGGGGGGGGTCCTGTCATGGTAAAAATAAACCTTCACAGGACTTTATTAACTGGCTGTCCCACTTGAAATTTGTATATTACAAGATGCTTAAATGAAAAAGTTCATGGTTATTCTTTCCCTATATTCTGAGTGATGAACGTTCTACAGAATATAGAGTGATTCCTATTTCCCGAAACAGCTGTCCGTCTTCAGCTTTTCTAAAAGAAATTACTCAGGTCAGTGGTTTTTAAAAAAAGCGTGAGAAGAGGTGGAGAATTGCTTATAAGCTCCAGAGGTTCATGGTGTAAAAAAACTTCAAAGAGTTTGATTGTGTAATGTTCGTAGCCCTTGCTGGAGAGAAAAGAACACCATTAGTTGAGCTGACAAAGTGCAAACAGCTGCCACAGACAATTTTACATAGCTATGGCTATATTGTTGTTGTTCTTATTGTTATTATTGTGTTGATGTTTAAAAATATACAGCTGAAAAATGGATATATATGCCTGATGTTCTCAGATTGGCCACCTCCCCAGATACGCAGCAAAAAGCAGAACTTGACCATAGCCAGCAAAATGGGTAAATTAGTATTTACTGTGCAATCATTTGCTGGCTTAGTTACACGTCTAAGCGGGTGTGGTCACTCGGCAGCATGGCGGTTTCAGCCGGTGCCCATCGTGTGGCGGGTCTGGAGTTTGAGCTCTGCTTGGGGTGCCTTGCGACGGACTGGCATCCAGTCCTGGGTGTGTGTCCCACCCTGTGGCCTTGTGCCCTGTGTTGCCAGGTTAGGTTCCGGCTCGCCGTGACCTCACTTGGGAAAAGCGGTTGTTGATGATGGATGGATGGATGGATGGATGGATGGATGGATGGATGGATGGATGGATACACATCTTTTAAATATCCAGTAAACCGTTTAGAAATTTTCACAGAAAGCACCTAAGAGAGAGCAGGATGGATTTTTGATAACATGTCTGCACCTATACAACATAACACCAATTGCCTGCAGAAAGCAATATAAAGCTTTCCTGCTGCAGAGTTAATTGATTTGCTTGCAGTTGTGCACTCTAATTAAATCTGATTGCAGTAAAGGATTCCAACAGTTTTTCTGTGCCGGAAGTGCAAAGCCAGTGACCTGTATTCAGTATGCTCATATTGATGGATTAAGAAGTTAAATGCCATGTTATTTTAAGGAGTGTTTGTCAGTTATCTGGAGATCTAGTTAACTGTCCCAGCTTTGGACAGTGATTGGTGTGCGTGTCCATAAGGAGACCTGACAACAGGATTCACATGTGTAGGTCCTGTTTGCTTTGTTTATTGGTATTTCTGTAAACCATAAACCATATGGTAATAAGGTGTTAGCATGTGAATAGTACTTTGATTTGTTTATGGTTATGGCCTTGTCACAGCTCTTTTTTTAAATGTATTTAGATTTGTCAACAGCTTCAGCTCATTTCCGCTCCTCATCCAGATGCCATGTTTCATCATCAGTCAAGGTGCAAGAAAGCAAGAAGTTTGAGTATTCAGCAAATATTACGACACATAGTTAGGAATTTGTTACCAAAACAGCTCATAACCCTTTTTATATCAAATCACTTGTTCTTCACTACTTCCTGCAAAGTCTGAGCAAAATTAATTTCATCCAACTGTCTTCATGTGACTTTTGTCTTGTTGATCTAAATGTTGTTTCTTTTTGTTTGTTTCCCTTCTCTGCCGTGTTCTCGGTATGTTGACCAAACGAGCTTAACGATCCAATTTTTCAAACTCACAAAAGATGAAAGATGACGCCTCCCACTGGCTCAGCGCTTGAGGTACCTGTGTCCTCACTTGAATCCTCCCAAGTGTACCCTTTCATGTACAACAATGAGGTACGCGTGGGCTTCTGGTCTTCCGGGGGGGATCTCACACTTATCAGCTTGCAAACAGAAGGGACAGAGGTGGGAACATGCCTCAGCCATGCACAGCTTGCATCCCGACTGAAAATGATGTGATAAAGTAAAGAGAAGCTGTGACTAAATCCACGAATCCCCGTGTAGAGCTTCCCGAAACTGTCTCTGCTGGTGGGTTGGAGGGGGGAAAACAAAAGGACCATGTTGGTGCATGGCTAATTGTACCTCCAACATGACGCGAATGGATGTCCACTTTCCATCTGGAGAACTTCAGTCAACTCATCAAAAAAGTTTTACTGCATTTCCATCCTGTATAAAGGGGCAAACTGTTGATGCCTGGCCTGCCTAGGAAATTAGGCCAGATTGGCCAGGTCTGTTTGTCTGGCTACCTGACGTTAAAAACCTGCAGTAGACTGACTAGTCAAATATGATCATGCAAACAACACTCTTGCAACCATTTCAGTCATTTTGCCATAGTAGAGGGAAGCAGGTCCTAGAAGTGGACGCAGCAGACATGTCTAGTCAAGAATCAGTAGCAATTTAATAGCTGTTTCCAAGCCTTTAAACTGAAAAGTAGTACCTCACAGGGCCTGGATTGTAAGGATGTAGGTTAAATTCACCTTCATATATATTATAATAGCGTGCTGTTCTCACCGGACTGACACATGGCTCAGTCATTGAGAAGTCTGCATGCCATTTGTGTGGGGTTCCTCCCACAGTCCAAAGACATGTACAGAAGGCAAAACCATGCAAGAGGTCACCATGTAACATATTTGATACAATGGTGTTTGCCATCAGAACCATGGCTAGATTACTTAACAGCAGTAGTGATTCTAGGGGACCACACTTGGAGAGAGCCCCCCCCCCCACACTGAAGCCACTTGTCCTGAGTGGGGTTACAGTAAGCCAGAGCCTAACCAAGCACCACAGCACGCAAGGCTGGAGAGGGAAGGGACACAACCAGGATGGGTCACCAGTCCACCGCAGGGCACCCCAGGCAGGACTCAAACCCCAGACCCACCAGAAAGCAGGCACAGGCCAAACCCACTGTGCCACCACACCCCCCTGAGAAAGCCCACAGATTTATTTTATTCGATGAGACGGACAGAGCAATATTCTTTCAAGGGGGCCAGAATTCCAAGGTATGCCCCAGCTTACCCTACCAAGGCCCTTACACTAAGCCTCATGCACATGACTGAAAGACCTGTATCTGTCCACTGAGAAATTTCATTAGAACATTTTCAAAGCTTACCATAAGTTCCCTTGCTAGCTATCTGGACAGTTTGTGTATCTTTCAATAACAGAGCTGACCAAGTGAACCCATAATTACCAGGGACAGCTAGTAGTACAGTGGTTCCTTTTATTTCCTTTGGCTCTAAAGGTGGCAGGTTCAATACCCCCTTCTGGCTGTAGTACCCTTGAGCAAGGTACTTACCCTAAATTGTTCTGACAGAATTACCCAACTGTATAAATGGGTGAATAATTGTGACATTAACATTGTAAGTTGCTTTAGAGAAAAGCATCAGTTAAATGTAAACAACATTGTTAATATTGCTGCTTATTATTTACTTGAAGCCTTTATTCACACCAGTTTACAACTTACTGCACCATGTTTTTGTATAATCATTGCTGCATGAAAAACAGTGATGCGGCATTTACCACACAGAACAATGGCACCTGGCAGCTACTTATATTACGTGGAAGATTCTCTAACTTTTCACATAGACCATATATGTAACGCTGGCTCAATATAATCTTAACTTTGAAATACCCTTGACAGAACAGCAAAGGCTGTGTCATGTGTGGAAGAATAAAAAAGATGGTCTGTTTCTGAAAGCTCTGAAAGGTAAAAAGGTTAGTTAAAAAGACATGGGTCAGCGTTTGAGAACATTTACTGTGACATACAGACCCATCTCTGAACGATGCTCCTCACTTGGTATGCTGGCCCCCACAGTGTCAGTATCTGTTTTCAGGAATAAACTCTTCATCTTTTTGTAGATCCAATCTAGATAGTCAAATACTTAAACCACAGCAATGTCAAAGTGCAAAATGCTTCTTTAAAACTCTCTTTTCAGAGAAATGTGCTGCTTTAAAGGATATCCAAGTGTAAATAAAAATAAACTGTAGGTTGGAGATCGTGTAAAGGTTTAATGTGAATTCATGTGCACGCTAATCTTCTCTTAAGTATCACATATTAATTAATATGTGCCTATATTGTTGCGATGAGGAAAATTCAAGTGGTTCCTCAAGGGGCTAAATACTGCTATTATACTATTTCCATACATTGAAGGCACTTAGTTTCTTACATTTACATTTATTCATTTAGCAGACGGTTTTCTCCAAAGTGACGTACATCTCACAGAAAAATACAATGAGTGCATTGCATCAACAGAAAGAGTGACATGGATGCAGGAATGTCATTCTAAAGCACCGTTAATTTGTTACATTCGAAAATTTGAACTGGAAGGATTTCAAGAAAATTTGTTGTATTTAATAGATTTTAAGTTAGTTTTGACTCTTAGGGACAACATATATGTTGCCCCTTCAGAATGTTCTACCTTGGATTCTTAGGCCTGAAAATTATTATTAACTTAATATCTCAGATCAGCTCCATCTTTCTTTGCCCCCTCCAACATGCAGAGGAAGGACCTGGCAACCCACTCTGTGCCTCTCTTGACTTGCCAAGTGGTCGCTATGAGTCAGGTTTGACTCGGAACCTTGCATGCATGCATGACACAATACGTGGTTTTGATTTCTTTTGTTTAACTTCTGAGGTTTTGGGTCATTGATTTATTTTGTTAATAATGTACGGTAATGGACTTGTCTGTTGTGACAGGCTAATTATTGTGTTCTGTTTGCATCTAAAAAGATGTACATTTTGTTCATCAGGATGGACATTATCCTCCCTGAGTGAATCATTCCCAAAACATCTCCATTGTTTTTTTCTTTGGTGGCAGGTTCTTCAGGCTCTCAGCTGAGCCATCACTCTTGAGTACATATCTTTCTCCAAAGAAGGTCACAAGTGGGCTCACCCTGTCAGCCATCTGGCTGGTACTCTTATGCGCTCAAACTTTTAGTGAAAACCATTCCCACCATCATAATAGTCCTCAACAAGTGCATTCTCATCAACTCTACTCCATTACTCAAATAATGTTCTTGCATGCATCTGTAGTTGGATCAAATCACACTGGTCATCCCTACAGCCAGCAGTACCCTCACAACTCCTCTTCACCTGCCATTCAACTAAAGTGTTTCCTCTTCATGTTCAGTATTGCTACAGATCACCATTTTCCTGCCAATGACACCATCAGACTAATATAACTCTTGTAAATATGTGGTAGAATTAGTTTACTCGTTGAAATGTGTATTCAAGGACAAAACAGAACAAAAAAATATTGCAGTGTGTTTTAAATGTAACCCACAAAGACACAAGGATTAAACTGAAATAGGTCTGGATGTTGTTAAGTCTGCTGACCTATAAAATCTGAACTTTGAAAAACAAACAACAAAAACAATCACTGCATTAGACTCAAGGCCTTGTGCTTAAGCACAGCCACGCTTTATCAGCAAACAAGATCAAAGGTTTTCTTTCTTTTTCCTGTTTTTGTAAATCGCCGCCACGCTGAGCAGATATTAAATTGCAGAACTTTTTTTTCCTCTGTGGCATTCAAATATCCCAGCTGGTGATCAGTCCTTCATTATCTTGTTCATAGACCAGCTGGAAAGTATCTAATGAAACAACATATTGCACACAAGCATGTAAAGTCATGTGACAAGAACTAAACTAAAGCCAATCACACTGAAGGCCTTCCAAGTGCAAGTATAAAAACGAAAACATATATTCATTTCATGGAGTAATCAGAGGATAATTTTGCAGCAGGATGTAGTACACTTATATGTGATATATCCTGAAACATCAATTCATTCTAATGTGTTAAAGGTGCAAATGATTTCAGGATCATTTCCCCAAAGGAACAACAAGTCTGTGCAATTTCCAACCCATAATCGTCTGGCCTGCTGAACATCTCACGCATACAGCTCCAAATGAGGTATGAGCAATGTCCTTTGAAGACATGTAAGCCTGATGATTGCTAATTCCTTCCTTACTTCAGTGATTCTGAAGCTGGAAAGGGAAGTTCATACCAGTGTTGTTGTTATGCTTGATGTCGATGCTCTAATGACCTCAATTTGTTGCTGTAAAACACAGGTGGAACAACATAAATCCACAAGACTGAATAAACTAAATGACTGGAATAACCAGCATAAAAATCTGCTCTCTGGAAACAAAGGAAGCAGACAATGAAGGGCCATCACCTTTTCTCAACTATTTATATTTTTCTATTTTTTTTTAATATTTGAACACATAGTAAATTCCTTGTGGATTTCTTGGACCTACCGTAAATCAAAATTACTTTCCAGGAAAGGAGTAGATTTTTTACAAAGATTAATTTAATTGTAGCTTGCTGCTGCCACTGATAAGGATTACTGTAGTGGTTGGTCATTATCCAGACACAGCCCTTTCACTAAAGGAGGAAGGGCTGGAATTTCACATGAACCTGAAATTGACTACAAATACTAAAAGACACTAAGGACTTCTGAAATAGTTATCTTTTTCCCATTTTTATCAGCCTCTTGTATTATGTAGAGTCACAGAGGTCCAGATGTTATCCTGGAATCATTGCATAGGCAACTTGCATGATTCACCCTGGGTGGGACATCAGTCTATCACAGGGCAGGTATTGATTATATGTATATATATATATATATTTTTTTAATGTTTAAACATTAATTTCTCATGGATTTTTTTGCACACAAAGATAAAGAACTATGCTGAGCAAAGATGGGGAGCATTTTTACCAAGCTGTTTTATAGCAGCTTGCTACTGCCATCTATAGAGAGAAATTAATGTTTTAGTCTCAAGATGCCTTGATAAATGCTACTGTAGGTGAATATAACAAAACGGTCCCACACAGAACCTGGAGCAGGATTGTAGGTGTCATAATAGACAATGGAGAGAGGCTCCTATATAGGCAATAAGGAGAGTTTCCTCTGGAAATCACAACACATGACTTTGCGCAGGTATTTATATGATTGTGCAATAGGGGTTTTATAATGGCTGTGCTCCTGCCTTGAGAAGGAAAGTCCAGCTGTTGGTGAACTACTGAATCTGCCAGAGCACACTAGTAGTATTAAATGGATTCAAGACTAAAGAGTGGAATCAAGCAATTTGGGTCAAATCTGGAACCAGAGTTGCAGGTTCTTTGGGGACCTTCTCATAACAGTGTCTTCACCCCAGCATGAACAGTGTATATTATAGCCATAAATAAAACTAACCAGCTAAAGTTTCACTTACAGTGAAAGGAGTGACCATTTCTTAAAGGAAAAAAAAACACATTTTTGTTGAATTTAAGTTAAAATGAAACGTGTGCTGGAGCTTTCTGATACAGCTGCCCCCCAGGACCTATGTAGCATCAGTTGAGTAGAAATCACTCAATACTTTTCTGCCAGAAATTTAATGAATATGATTTATTTTAATGTATAATCAAATAATAAATACAGAGTAGCCTTTTTTAATTTAATTTGCATGCAGACCAATTAATACAAGTATATGTATAAGAACCTCCAGTAGCCCCTTGTTTTTCATATTGCCATTGGTACAAGAGATATGTTTTTTCTCCAGACCATGAGAGCAGGTATTTGTCTCCACGGTCCAAATGTCTCCTCCAAAACAGGCTCTGACATGTTTCTCCTTGAATCAGAACAAGCAAATGTAGGTCATCATTCTCTCTCATATTGTTTTCTTATTTACGAGTACTAATAAGAGTTCCTCCCATCCTACATTAGCTGCCTTTTAACTTGTTAGTTTGCATCGCTCTTATTGCAGAGTTTTGAACATAATGTTTTATTAACAGCTACTTCTCTCTTGGAGAAATATAATCATCCATTAAATTGGCGCAAGAAGGATTTTTTTGTGCTTTGCAGTTTTGGTGAAACAGAATGGAAGAGTTACTGCCTTATTTGTGGGCTGCTTAATGTGCTGCAAAAGCAGAAATTTTATTGCTTCAGCACTAAGTAATGCTTTTAGATTATGGTTTCATGTTTAATATAGAAAATCCAAATTCCTGGCCTTTACTTTTATTAAGAATGATGTGTGTTCCAGAAAAATTAATAAATAAAACATTTACTGAATTCCTCTGTGCAAAAAGAATAAAAAACAGCTTTATAAATAACTGGTACTGCATATACTGCAAATGACCATATGAGAGAACTAAAACAGTACAAAACATTAATAGGTTGTTGGTTGTAACAATACTGTGACAAAATTTCTGAGCTCATTAATAAATGGTAAGCCTAAGAAATACAGCACATGGGGAGTTGCGAAGACTGAAATAATACAGTTAGTTTGTGGTGTAATTGTACTATGGAATTACTATTTTAAAATTTTGCCTTTTTCTCTTTAATTATAATCCAGCAGAATTTGAATTGCCCTGCTTTAATTTTTTTTGCTAATACTAATCCTTGCACCCTCCCAACATCACATCACAGCATGTTGGGACACTTCATGATAGTTTAACACTAACTTGTTCAATAAAATGAGAAATTATATGTTAGAACAATGTGATGTATTCATGCTTCTTTACAACCTAACAGTTTATGTATGTAACAGAATGTACCTTCAGTAAGAACTCATGCCTGTTATGTTTGTGACAATGTTATGATGCTGTTTAAAAGTGTCACTGCAGAAAATTGTCATTGTATCATAGTGGATGAGTCTCTGTCAAAAGCCTGTCCGTTTTATAATACACCATTAAACTGTTCATTCATTGTGTTTTTTTTTTTTTTTTGCTTACAGACATTTTTGGCCAAAGCTAAGTAATCAATATGTTCATAATTTTACCTGTCATCTTTTCGTGTTTTACCTGTACAAGATTTAGATGGATTGCTCAAGTTGTGGTTGAATGAGATTGAACAAACTACTATGTTACAAAATAACACAAAAATTGGTGGGACTTTTTTCAAGCATTTGTGGAAAAGACTAATTTATAAATATGCAGTTTGATCTAAATCATTTGTTCTTGTTTCTTCTGAAAATGTTTCAATGCAGAACAGAAAGGCTATGGCAGTCTGGATGGACATTGAAGAATGCACAGTCACGTCAGAAACCTCACAGAGAACCAAGAAACAGTGCAAGGATTGCTTAAATTTCCCCACCTTAGCCTTATAATGAATGGGGAGAGCAGTGACTGTCATGCTTCCCAGGTCTTCATGAAATAGAGATTTGGAAATGTAGACATTTATATTTCCACTACCAGGCCCAAGATTCCATTTAAAGATTCTATATTTTGCCAGTCTATTATAGCAACTTCAGTATGATTTTGCCCTGCAAGGCCAACAATGAGGACAGAAGTTTCTGTCACAGAGCGATGGTATCTAAATGCAGAGGCGGTTTGCATTGTCTTTTCCGCTCAGGTCATTGGTCAAGTAGGAGCGAGAACAAACCACATGGTGAGATCCTGTCAGTCGCTGACAAGAGGGGAAGATGAAAAATGTGTGTGTCTTTTTGAATTAAAAAATCTTGACAGCGTGATGGATGGTCTGAGTTTAGTTTTGGCAAACTTTTCAATACAGTGGTCTGATTAATGACTGAATGGCCAATTTGCTTGAAACCCTTTTCAACAAACTATACCACGATGATAGCTTTCATTTTATAAGAAGAGTAGGAGGAGATGGTTTTTACTGTATTTCTTCTTTTGGAGTTTAAAAAACAAAGATTAATTCATGAAAAATGATAGATGCAGATAAAACATGGATAGTCAAACACAGAAGACTCATATTTTTGTTCTGAAGTAAGTTATGCATTTCACAGAAGTTTGAGATGTAATGCATTGCACACATACAGAACATGTCTGTACTGTATTTTTATTAAGATTTTATATTACATATAAAGTTTCATCATGAAGTCACTGGCAGTTGCAAATACCACATGAGAAATATATTGCAACAGTGCTGAGGGGGCTGATATAGATTAATTTAAAGACTTGGAGTTAGTGTCTATTCCTGTACATAGTCTTGTGGTCCTTTCTGATTGGCTGTTGTGTTGCTTATGCTTAAGTTGCCAAAGGGGAATTCTGGGGGTTAAAGGGGTGACCTCCTAACCATTGTGTGGAGTAGGGGGGCTTAGAGTGACCTGGGGGAACTTTCCAGTATTCAAGAACTGCTTTGTACTGTCTGTGTTAAAATGACAATGGAAAAGACAGGGATGTGATCAATAAAGAGCACTTTCCTAGAACCTTGTCTCTGGCAGTTCTACCTGGGGGGTGGGGTGATGGTACTACAATATATACATTTTTCAAAAAGCTTTGTCAATATGTAGGTTTTGAAGGAAAAAAAGCAATCTCTACTTGAAAGCAATATGAAAACACTTGATTATTAGAGGTCTTTCCTTTTCTCATTTGTTTCCTTCCTATTCACATAGTATATTTTGCAGAACATACAATATAAATTACTCTCAGATCTGGATACTGTTGGATTTGAGAGTAATTTTCTCAAAGGTAAAATCAGAGGGCTCTTGTTCTAAGTCCAGGTCATTTTCCAGTCAGTACCTGATGTCTTTTGATGCTCTTTGAACATCCAGTACCTTACCTACTGCTCTTTGGCTTCTTGCATCTGTCTCTCAGCAGTCAGATCAAGGGCTGAGACAGTGATTCCTGAAAGGGACAGTAGGGACGGATGAAATTTTCACATGTATATTCAGGAAAAGACAGTCAGCAAACATCACATAATTTTGAAGAGAGCATGTAATTTATCTGTTAATACTCTAGCTCACCCTCTCTGACTGATGGCCTTTCTCTCACAGGGGCTGAATGAAAATTGCAATCACTTTCTGTGCACCTCTTCTTATATAATGAAGAAGAGTGTCTGGAGGTATCTCCTGGGCCTTGAGCCTTGGCCACGGACGAAGTGACAGGTATTGTCTAGGTCTTTGTAGTGCTTCTTGAGAGTTACTATCTTGTCAGTTCACTGTTCAAAAAAAAATAAATAAATAAAAACTAAAAATATTGTTTTGACATGTCTGAGACAGTGCAGTGTCTGCTTGTGAAATGGTAACTTTATATTAATTTAGCGCGTGTCTGTGTGAGCTGTTCTGCTCACATTTCTGCAGAAAATTTACCCTCAGAGATGATAGTAAACCCTGAAAAGTAGGTGTTAATGGAATTCTCCTCACTAATACCAATGTTGTTTAGTGTGCGTTTAAGAAAAACTGTAAATGGAAAACATTTTGTTTGTCACCTGCTTTAATGTGTCTTCTGTTTTCGCTGGAGTATAGTTAAGAATCATGTGCTGCATTATAGTGAGAGTCAATGCAAAATTCCCACAGTGACAGGAAAATAAATGTGTGTGTGTGTGTGAGAGCGAGAGAGAGAGAGAGAAAATCAGCTTGATGACTTTCTGTAGACCCTGTCAAATTATATTGAATGATATCAAAACAATAAACAAAGGAAGAAATTGTAATCTTTTTAATCATGTTTTAGATGATGCACAAGGTTATAGAATTTGGCTTTAAATTGAACAGAAGTAATTAATTTTGTTTTCGGTAGAACTCATTTGCAAATTGCCTGATTCTCTTTAGTCAATGTACATAATTATTGTTCAAAGAATGATTAATCATTAAAAACGTGTTATGGTACCAGGTTCACGCATTTCTTCATAATTTCTTAAGTGTATGTTTTAAACAAAATCTTATTGAATAAAGAACAGTTTTTATAGTTAATAAAACAGAGTGGTAATATCTTTCCACTCATTATGTTCAGCAATTTCATAAATATAATAGAACACCTAATTTATCTGAAATAGGTCTGTTTATTTGTGCTTTCTGCCACCAGGAGTTCTGTGATTGCATTCTGAGAAGTGTTTTGCTGAATCAGTTCTGAGGACATTAAATGGGTTTGTGACATTACAGACGCTAACAGGATATCATCATTTCGCCACGGTCAAACCGTCTGCAAATAGACTCTGGCTACAGTATGCTAAGCAGTGATTTTTCCAGAATGTTCCTTCATAGAAATACTATGGATTCACGGTGTGCAAGCAGGAGTCATAGCAAACAAAACACAGTACCCAAGGCTGTTGACATTCTTCATTTCATGTAAATCTGACTTTTTTTGGGGGGGGGGTGGGGGTGGAGGGCTGTGTGCTTTTTTTTGAATTAATAACTTTTTTTTCCCCTTTTTTCCAGCAGGTGTTTGCTCTGAAAAATCATGGTCCCAGGAGAACACTCCCAAACATCCACCCACCCCTAGCTCACCAAATGTGATTCTGCAGTCTTAGTGGAGGACAAAGGCATATCACAGTAGGTGTATGTAAAAATGAAGCACCATCTGTTTGGAGTGGTAAGTTTAATCTCCCTCACCTCTCTGCCGCCGGGACGTCATTAAAAGGAAAATATGACTGCATCATCTGTAGGAATACCCCCCCAAAAGACAGCTTTGTCGAGACAGTCTCCGATATAGTCACACGAGGTAGGGAAAGACAGGCCTTAAGTCTGGTGTCCATAGGCTGCTGTCGCACTCCTGGCAAGGAAAACAAACAACATCACAACAATCCGTCAATTTGATGGAGCCAAATTGCAAGGAATCCAGACGAGTAAATTAAACACTGACATCTTCCCTATATAATGTAAACATCAAGCTCACAAAGAGAAAAGAAAACCCACTCTGCAATTAATCGATTTGTGAAGATTAAACAAGAGTAAATCAGCATCCATAGCCCCAAAGAGAATACAAATCTATGGTGGAATATTCATTATGGCAACATAGCTGTCAAAAAACATCCTGCAGGAATCGTAGTGTGACTGCCATATTTATACTGGGTGTAAAAGATGCTATTGTGCTTAAAAAAGAAAAAAAGTTTAGGGATGTAATGAAAGATAGTGTGGGAAAAAAAAAAGAAAATTGTCAAATGACAGTGATGATTAGAGAAATAACACTCACGAAAATATGTCTGGGTCTTTACAAGAAGTGTCATGACACAAGGGATTTCCTCACCAAGAAGCCAAGGGTGTTGAGTCATGGACACACTATGGTATACTGTGCTCAAAGGTAGAGCTCTCGCCCGCTCCTATCTGGCTTCCTGCAGATCTTGTTGCTGTGCCTTGGCTGACACACTTCGACTTCGTTTAATGACCTCTGGGTAAGACGTCAGGACCCCATAGATAAAGGGATATCAACAACCTGTTTGGCCCAGTTAGTACTCCTCCTTTTCTCAAGCTAAGTGCTTTCATGGTCACATTCAGGTAAGTAATGTTGCCTTTAACTACCAAATAGATGCTCAAACGTTCTGTAAAACTTTGAAGGCCTGATAAAAAAACGCTCCCTGGTTTGTATAAAAGCTTTGCCTTATTTATACTGTGCATAATTAAATATGATGCATTTAATAACGTGTTTAGCTGGACCGTTTATCCAGATTGATACTTTTGAGAGATGTGAAAATAGGGGCACAGCAGGTAGTATGGGTGCTTCGTGATGGACATAGGTTCGATCAGCCTTCGGTCTGGATGGAGTTTTTATGTCATCCCTGTGTTTACTTAGATTCCTTCCTCCGACTGTCCAAAGACACGAAGATGAGAGGGACTGTTAACTAAACTGAACATTTCCCTTTGTGTGTACAGTATGTGTGAGTGACTGTATGTTGGTACCCTAAAACTGACTGGTGTCCCATCCTGTGTCTTCCCTGCCTAGCCTAGTATCCTATACTTGTAGGATAGGCTCCTGACCACCATGACTCTGCCTTGGTGCTTACTGATCATGAGTGAGTGGCAAAAATGGTCTGGACATGGGAAACATTTACATTTACTCATATAGCATATTCATATACATCTCAGAGAAAAATACAATGAGTGGATTACATCAACGGAAAGAAACCTGAAGGCTTTTGCAATTTCTTTGTTCAACAAAATATTAATGTGTTAGACATCTTTTGTTCCTCTTTACAGACAGATGGGTTGTGGTTGCAGAACTTGCTTAGGAACCCTCACATTGGTGGACTGAAGAGTCATTTGAACAATTCAGAAATAAAATATAACTTCTACCTGCAATGGCCGAACATAAAACTATGATTGCAAACCTGAAGAGCTGAATGGGTCCTGTCCTTCTCATCTGTGTTGTATTGTTCTGGTGCACTTCAGGTCGAGTACAATTCTCAAGGCATCATCCTGGGACATGTGTGGTGCGGGTCAGCATCCTTCATCACTTCAGTACTGTACCTCCAGCATATCCTTATCCATCCACTACTGGTATCTTAAACTGTAATGTCAGTGGTGTCACCCTCCCCACGGACCTCCTCCCATACCAGACCATACAGAATCCTTAGTGATGTTTTTATACTAATGTTACTCGTAAATCGTAATTCCCCTGTATCACTGAATGTAATCAATAGTAGTGACATAAACTACTAGCAAAATTAAAATGATACCTTTAAATTACAAAATCATACAGGCAGCCTAAATGTATTTACATTTACATTGTTTCATGTGGTTAAAGTGAAAATTTGGTGAGAAAACAATAGAATTCGAAGTAAAAGCCTGTAAGAACTACGTCAAAATTATGTTTATTTTAATGTTATTGATATAGGTTCACAAATGGTAATTACCACAATACTGCAGGTAAAACACCAGAAAATCTGACAAAATCAGCGATTGTAAAAACAGCAGCAACGACGAAAACATGACAGTGCGATTGTAGCGCGTGGAGACGAAACCACGTGATTCGAAGCGTCATTGTAATTGTAATTGTAATTATAATGTAATTGGGTGATAATGAGAGCTCTGAGCAGGGCGCATTGGAAGGTTCGAAAGTAAATGAGCACAGAGTTGCGCCACTGTGCAATCTTTTCAGAATACCTTCAGACTTCTGATTCCAGCATTTACTCCATAAGACTGAAACGTGGTATCCAAAACTCAGTGTATCGCCGATGACTTCGCAAATGATGGAATCTGTGACCTTGTTACAATATAAAAGTAAAACATGGCCTCTGAAGCTCTAAAGTGCTTTCCACATTGCCCCTGAATCAATAAAGAAATAAGTGAAGAGTTTGTCATTACAGCTGCAGTAACTCAACTCATAAGGCTGCCAACATTTTTCTCGACTATATGCCTTTCCAGTTTTATTCTTGATGATTGAACATTCAGTTACCTATAAAGATAAACCCTGTATGTGTTCGGTCCAATACCGTAAAATGTGAGGACATGCAGCTCTGATGAAATATGACAACGAACTTTTGCGACTCAAACATTGTCCTTTGCCTTGTGTGTACCTAGCAACTGTAACAGGAATAAGTTATATGCCTTAAAAAAGGGTCCGAAAATTGGGTTGTCTCACATCTGGTAGAGTTCTGTTACTATGGTCATTTGTTATAACTTGAAGGATAACGTTGGGAATATTACACCCTACTGCCAGGTTTCCAGTGTCATTTTTGAAAGCTTTGTCAGTGAACCATGTGCACCAGGTATCTGTCCCTCGCTATTTTTATTTCCATTTTTTTACGCTACTGCTTTATTGATACACGGTCAAGTCCGAAGACATGCTTTCCAGGTTTCACCCATAGTGTGTGAGTGACAGTGAGAGTGTGTTCCACTGATGTATGGATGAGTGACCCATTGTAAGCAGTGTATCTAGCAGTGTAAGTCACTGCGGTGAATAAGGTGTGTGGGCTGATAACACTACATAGAGTTCATTGGAAGTTACATTGGAGAAAAGTGTTTGCTAAATAAATAAATGTACAATGTATATGTAAGGGGGGGTGCGGTGGCGCAGTGGGTTGGACCGCAGTCCTGTTCTCCGGTGGGTCTGGGGTTCAAATCCCGCTTGGGGTGCCTTGCGGCGGACTGGCGTCCCGGCCTGGGTGTGTCTCCTTCCCCCTCCGGCCTTACGCCCTGTGTTGCCGGGTAGGCTCCGGTTCCCCGTGACCCCGTAAGGGACAAGCGGTTCTGAAAATGTGTGTGTGTGTGTGTGTGTGTGTGTGTGACTGATATAACAACACACTTACTGTAGGACATATTGTGTTACTGTCTGTAAGATGGTACGATAGTTCTGAAGGGTTTGTTCTGCAGAAGCCACAGAATTCATTATAGACTGGACAAAAATCACTTACTCACACACACAGTCTACAGCCGGTCGTCCTGAGCAGGATCACGGTGAGCCGGAGCCTAACCCAGCAACACAGGCCGCAAGGCTGAGGGGACACAACCTGGACGGGACGCCAGTCCATCACAAGGTAGCCCAAAGCGGGACTCAAACCCCAAGCCCACCACAGAGCAGGCCCTGGCCAAACCCACTGCACCCCCCCAGACAAAAATGATGGCAGTAATGTTTCAGTTATGAATTTCATTATATTAGCAATCTAACTTGCATCTGGAGCTCTAAAACTTCACTCCATGTTAATTAATACACGATTTCTTATCACCTTTAGTCTCTAACGGTTATTAAACCTTATATTTCATCATGTCACAGACTGTGCGACAAAGTACGAACAGAGGTTACTACATACAGCAACTTGGAAGAGGTAGAAGTGCTGAAGAAACCAGAGCAGCAAAGGGACTAATAAGAACTCTATGTTCTCATTTGAAATTATTTTCAATATTTAGTCAACATTTGTACAGAAATCCACTCACTGTTTTCCACATTGTTTTTTTCCCTGCACTCTTTCGATGTGTATTAAAAGAGGGCTGTGTGGGTAGAGGGGCAGTTGGTAGTGTAGAGGTTACAGCTGCTACCTTTATCTCAAAGGGTGAAGTTTTGACTCCCACCTCCAGCTGTAGTACCCCTGAGCAAGGTACTTATTCTAAATTGCTCCAGTAAAAATTACCCGGCTGTATAAATGGGTAAATAATTGTAGGAAGGTAAACGCTATAAGTCGCTCTGAAGAAAAGCATCAGCTAAATGAATACACGTAAATGTAAAGACAATAAGTAACTTCCACTTTCAGTGTAAAGAACAATGTTTAACGCTTCCAGGATATCGAGTGCTCAGGATTGCTGTTTCGCGCTTCGGAGAAAACATCTTTCTGCAGGAAAGTGAACAAAAACAAAAAAAAAAATAAAAATAATCAGGTCCGTCCTTGCATGGCATGAGAGACTTCTTTAGAAGCCCTGAAGTGATTACTGGTATTTTTTAATCAAATTTTATCTTGCTGTTAGGACATTTGCTTTTTTTCTGGAAAAATGAAAAAAGAATAAAAAAGTACGTTATTTTCACGCTTCGCAAATTCAAAGAGACTTCGATTACCTTTTTACCTTTTATAATTTTACTGCTTTTATCCATTTATACTGCTGGATATGTACTAAAGCACTTCTGGTTATGCATTTTCCAAAGGGTACAATAGCAATTCCCACAGGATTTGACCTTGAAACCTTCTGGTCACAAATCCAGTTCTTTAACCAACAGATACCCCAAAACCATCTTCCGACGAAATTGTCAGATGAATACGAAATTCTCCAATTTTACACACATATACCCGATAAAAGATACATTCCTCTCAAGTTATTGTTACACTTAACCTTTTGTCACCAAGATCCCTGCTGGCACTTCAGCAACGTCTAAAATCCACAAAACTCCAGCGACGAATGCTGAAGTGAGGGCAGCTTCACTTTTTCTCTTCTGAAGGACCTCGTCTTAAATAAAATAAAAAATAAAAAATAAAATAAAAAAAAAGACGTTTGCAGATAAGCCGCTCCGGGGGCATTTGTGTTTATATAACTCGCTACAAGGACTCCAGTGAACAAACAAGATGTTGAAAATATGGACTGTACCCCAGTCTTACTAGCTTACATGTATGCAGTTCGTAAATAGAGGAGATTACAGATCACCACCCCACACCCAGATGAAAAGGCAGGCTCGGTCGGGCTGCTCCACTGTGGGCCATTTGGTCCCATTTCACATCTCGACTCACTCGAGGCAATGAAATCCAAAGCCATTAAATCGCACGCGCAGGTGGAAATAGCGATGGAGATTAATGCCCTGGAAGATGAAACAGTCTGCTCTACGGCACGTAATGAGATCCGTGCTCCCAGAAACGGACTGCAGACTCCCACCGAACACCGGGGCCCACGCTCGTACGGAAAAATAATTTTAAAAATAACAATAATGACGCCTGTCACTGTAATTCAAAGCCAAGCAGATGCATGGAATTACTCAAACCCAATTACTGGGACTTCCGCGTTGCCTGGGGAGGTGCGCACGTTATAAATAGACATAAATATTGCGTCTTGACAGAATTTTATTTTCCTTTTCCAGACCTCACCTGCAGCCCTGATTGTATAAACAGTTGTTCATAACGCTTAGAGGAAACATTAATGCGGGGACAGCATGCGAGGAGAGAGGATGACCTTGGGATCGGAAAGCCGTCAGTACAAGTTCGGGGAAGTGTGACGCTTAACCGGAATCGTCGCCGAAACATTAATGTGAAGAAATCTGCGAAACTGATTTGGACAAAAACATTAGACATCAGTAGTGAAAATTACTCGCCTTGTTTTGTCTTAGGTTAGGTGCTTCATTATGCTTTTTCAGAGGGCAAGAGGTCACGAAATAGCTTTTGATAATGAGCGAGGGCTTTTTCCTCGAACCACCTTACGCATTTACACCTTTAATTGCTTTGGCCCGTCTCTCGTCAAATCCGACTGCGTTCGTCCGCCAACTCCCGCGTTCATCTTCCCTAGGTCTGCAACCCGACATCCATTCATTTGTTAGGACTCAGCCAGAGCGATGAGCCCCTCGCCATGAAAGCCAGCAGGCATGGAGCACTTTACAGCAGCGTTTTAATTACCCGTTAAACCCCGTTATCCAAACAGGAACACCCAAACGATTAGGAGCCAGGAAGCAGCAGCCTCTTTGCGCCTAATCTCTCATCTGGATGAATTCTTCTCCTGAATAGTCATTTTTAACAAAGTAGTGCTGTCACCACCAACTTTATGGGGTGAACATGACAACTGCTTTAGGATGAGACACAAATAATACATCTCAGAAACTTTCACAGAAAGTGGTAATATGACATTAACTTGTCATATTGCAAACAAACAGACAGGTTTACGAGAAAGTAATGCACACACACACACACACACACACACACACACAGTGTCTGAACCACTTGTCCCAACAGGGTCGCGGGGAGCCGGAGCCTAACCCGGCAACACAGGGCGTAGGGCTGGAGGGGAAGGGGACACACCCAGGACAGGACACCACTCCATCGCAAGGCACCCCAAGCAGGACTCAAACCCCAGACCCACCGGAGAGCAGGAACCGGTCCAACCCACTGCGCCACCGCACCCCACAAGAAAGTAATGCCCAAGCTCATATGCACATACAAGGAATGCGAACTTCAGATTTTGAAGCTGCAAAAAATAATCTACATACAATATAATAGAATTGAAGGGATGTACAATTGAAATAGAGCCATTAATTAATGTAAGTATATAAATATATTAACATATCCTTTTTACGTCAATGGAGTAGCATCCCTTCCAGGGTGTACCTCCCCTCAGCCTTGTATCTAGACATTCTAGGGTAGGACACTGACCAGGACAAATGAATAATGACAATGGATGGCTGGATGGATGGGTATTCTTTCTAGATTTCAGTTTTTGATAAATAAACATGCATTATCACCTCTTCTGGACTCACTCCCATGATCTTAAGTTTATATAATGTGTGAATCTTCATGCACTAAAACTTTGAGATCATACCTGTTAAATAACAGATAAACCTTCACACAGGTACTCCTGTATAATATCAATGTTTATTTTTTTTATATATATATATTTATATAATTAGGAATGTGATTAGGAATTGTCGATATTCGAATAAAGTTTTATGCAGCTACTCATGTAATGAACATTGGCTCATATGGTGGAAAGTAACAAACCAACCGTACTTTAGAATCAAGCATCTCCATCTCAGTCTCTCTTTCTGCTAATGTAACGTACGTATTGTATTTTCTATGAGATGTACATCACTTCGGACAAAAGCATCCGCATGAATAAATGTAAATGTAAATAATTTCTTTAATTCTGCATATTAGCACATCATGGTAAAAATGTGCAGTTAGACAACAGATACCACAGTAATATCTTGTGTTACGTAAAAGAGAGAATGCTTTCACAATGAACACTAAGAGTAAGAAGCAAAGGGGTACTGTTAGAATCAAAATCATTTCATTTGATTCCTACGAAAATGTTGTCATCCAAATCGGTGCTGCAGCAGAAGATGGACAGGGCAGTCCATGATGTGCAGAGTACCTGAGCCACAAGATGTTTCAGAAAAATGGGTCAGAATGTCCTGAATATTAACGA